>NC_045482.1:38394491-38698658 GCF_009650955.1 Corvus moneduloides | reverse complement strand
TGGGGATCTTTAGTTTGTGGTGAGGATTTTTAGTTTGTGATGAGGCTCTTTAGTTTGTGATGTGGATCTGTAGCTTGTAATGAGGATTTTTAGTTTGTGATGAGGATCTTTAGTTTGTGGTGAGGATCTTTAGTTTGTGATGAGGCTCTTCAGTTTGTGATGTGGATCTGTAGTTTGTAATGAGGATTTTTAGTTTGTGATGAGGATCTTTAGTTTGTGGTGAGGATCTTTAGTTTGTGGTGAAGATCTTTAGTTTGTAATGAGGATCTTTAGTTTGTGGTGAGGATTTTTAGTTTGTGATGAGGCTCTTTAGTTTGTGATGTGGATCTGTAGTTTGTAATGAGGATCTTTAGTTTGTGATGAGGATCTTTAGTTTGTGGTGAGGATCTTTAGTTTGTGGTGAGGATCTTTAGTTTGTGGTGAGGATTTTTAGTTTGTGATGAGGCTCTTTAGTTTGTGATGTGGATCTGTAGTTTGTAATGAGGATTTTTAGTTTGTGATGAGGATCTTTAGTTTGTGATGAGGATCTTTAGTTTGTGATGAGGATCTTTAGTTTGCAACCATTTGGGAGCACTGGAGTGGAACTCTGTTAGGTCCGTGGTCGCTCCGAGGCCGCTGTGCTGCTGCTCTCAGTGCAGGTTAAGTGGGAGAAGAACTGCAACAATCTGGTGAGAAAACGTCCATTTTGTGTCATTAACCCAGCTCTGGTTCGTGCCCATCTCTGTGATGGCCAGAGCTGCTTCTCTCTGTAACATTGCAGGTGTTTGCACTGGGGGTTCCATCCAAGAAAGGATCAAACGCACTGGTGGCCCCCCTTGTTTCCAGTGGGATGAGGAGAGCTCTCAAAAGTTAGTTTGGAACACTTAAAACTTAAAGGAAATTTGAAAGTCAGGAGGTTTTTCCCTTCATTTTCTGTGTTACTGTGACGGAAACAGGAGACCAGGAGATCTTGAGACCCAGGTGATTGCCAGTCAATTCGGGGACAGCTTGTACACACCAAGTCACAGCTGCAGAGGTGCACCCAGAGCACTCAGGGTACCCCAATTCTTTAATCTCAAGCACGTTACAGATCATTTCCCCTATCTCCAAGCCAGCCCTCAGCGAGGGCTGCGATGTGTTTGTATTATCTCAGTACCCATGGCGTTCCCCTGGGAATTGCAGTGCGGGTTCTCCTTGGCACAGCTCTCCCATGCCTAGAAGTTGCTGTTTATTGGTAAATGAGCTGTATTGGGATTTCTGGGTGATGTTAATTAGCCAGGGAGGTGTGGGGGTGAAGCATCCCGTGGTGCTCTGGCTCCGGAGGGATCCCGGCTGGCTTTGGGATGTGGGGTGGGACACTCGGGACCATTCGGCTGCCGGGGCAGGGACACGAACCAGCCCTTAAACACCTGAATTCCTGCTGCAGAGAGGACCGATCGCTTCCCCGCGCGGTGAAACCGGAGGGAGCCCTCCAGCCGCTCTGCCCGCAGGGTCACGGTGGGGAAGCAGCCGGGGAAGTTGCCAGGACTCCTCGTTGCGGTTTTCCCCCGGCTGGAAATGCAGCAAATCAAGAGTTGCCGACGCTGGCGGCTGCGGGAAGCGCCGGGATCTCGGGAAAAGGCAGATAATTGAGTGTACCTGTGGCACGGGGCTGTGTCTAATCAGGCGGCTGCGGAGGTGGGTAGTGTCAAGTGCCATTCATCTGCTTCCCCTGAGCTCGGCGCACGCAGGAGGAGGGGGAGTGATAAGACAAAGATATATAACCGTGTTGACCACTGAAGTACCTGGTTAACAACTTAATTATCTGAGTTCAGCTATCAGTCAGCAACAAACCCGGACAATTTAGACATACTTTATAATTTGCTATAAAAATGGCATGATGATAAGGACAGTGTTGCTCGAATTAGAATCTGCATTAAGTGTGTTTAATTTAATTTTTCTAATTATATTTCTAATAGCTTAAATATGTGCACTGATAAAATGGTTAGCCACCTGCATTTAAATGCCACCTGATGCGTTTATTTTGGAACAGTAGCAGATTGATATAATTTGAGCGCGAGCTCCTCTGAAAATTCCTTTATTAATGGCTGTTAAATTATTCTTTGTGCTGCACGTGAGGTTCTGGAGCTGCCACCAGGGTGGGAATGGCTGGGAAATGCCTGAAACCTGCAAATATTTATTGTGTTTTCTGAGCTGGGGATAGGCGTCTGTTTAATCAAAACCTGAAATTTGTGGTGGCGTTCCAGAGCTCTCCTGTGCTCATTCAGCCTCTTTTTTTTATATCGGGTGAGTTGATTTTTTTTCCTTGGGGTGTGTGGATTGAGTGTATTCCCGTGCAGTTCCATGTAAAGCATCCCCCTATGAAACCAACTTATCAAATTAATTAATAGCCACAAATCTAAGTCATGTTGCAGGTTCAGTGAGGGCTGCCTGTTTGCAAATGTTGGATGTTTCCTAAATAATTCCTCTTTTGAGCTGAAATTGGACCCTTTTGCCTTAATCTCTGTGGCAGATCAAGGCAAATATTAAAAAATCGGTTAGAGAAAAACATAAAGTCTTCTACCTTTCCTAGGAGTAAATGAAAATTGACTTTTAAAACAACTCGTGTGCAGCTGATGCTGAGCTGATGTCTCCAGGCCAATTCAAATGTATAATAAATTACAAATAAAAGCATCATTTAGAAAACACTACTTAAAAAAATAACTAAAACAGCTTCACTTCCTGAATTGCATGTGGCAGATATTGTTCACGGGGCTAGGAGAGGAACAGAAATCCATAAAATCAATGTTTATTAATCGTTTATTTGTACTCGGAGCTCTGTTTATTTTCTGTGCTTTACCACCAAGCAAGGAGGTTGTGCTGTGAGAGGAGCAGGAGCCTCTCTGCTGGGACAAACTCACCATGGAATTGGTGGGAGGCGAGGATTCCATTCCAAATTTTAATTCCTTGCGTGGAACAAGGTCAGATAAAAAATACTTTTAACAAGCACCATAAAGGGCACCAGGAAAATGAAACTGAGGGTGTCCAGCAGCCCCACACACCTGGGCTGGGCTCTGCTGCTGTGTCCATGAAAACTGCGCAGCTGGGAATCTGGGAATGTTGGATATTAGCTGTGGGTGGAGCTCGAGTGGAGGGTGTCTGCTTGGAATGGGACAGAGATGGGGCTGGAGGTGCTGCAGGGCTGGAACAGGGACAGGGATGGGGCTGGAACAGGGACAGGGATGGGGCTGGAGGTGCTGCAGGGCTGGAGCAGGGACAGGGATGGAGCTGGAGGTGCTGCAGGGCTGGAGCAGGGACAGGGATGGGGCTGGAGGTGCTGCAGGGCTGGAGCAGGGACAGGGATGGAGCTGGAGGTGCTGCAGGGCTGGAACAGGGACAGGGATGGAGCTGGAGGTGCTGCAGGGCTGGAGCAAGGACAGGGATGGAGCTGGAGGTGCTGCAGGGCTGGAGCAGGGACAGGGATGGGGCTGGAGGTGCTGCAGGGCTGGAGCAGGGACAGGGATGGAGCTGGAGGTGCTGCAGGGCTGGAACAGGGACAGGGATGGGGCTGGAGGTGCTGCAGGGCTGGAGCAAGGACAGGGATGGGGCTGGAGGTGCTGCAGGGCTGGAGCAGGGACAGGGATGCTCCCAGAGGTGCTGCAGGGCTGGAGCAGGGACAGGGATGGGGCTGGAGGTGCTGCAGGGCTGGAGCAAGGACAGGGATGGGGCTGGAGGTGCTGCAGGGCTGGAGCAGGGACAGGGATGCTCCCAGAGGTGCTGCAGGGCTGGAGCAGGGACAGGGATGGGGCTGGAGCAGGGACAGGGATGGAGCTGGAGGTGCTGCAGGGCTGGAGCAGGGACAGGGATGGGGCTGGAGCAGGGACAGGGATGGGGCTGGAGCAGGGACAGGGATGGGGCTGGAGGTGCTGCAGGGCTGGAGCAGGGACAGGGATGGGGCTGGAGCAGGGACAGGGATGGGGCTGGAGGTGCTGCAGGGCTGGAACAGGGACAGGGATGGGGCTGGAACAGGGACAGGGATGGGGCTGGAGGTGCTGCAGGGCTGGAGCAGGGACAGGGATGGGGCTGGAGGTGCTGCAGGGCTGGAGCAGGGACAGGGATGCTCCCAGAGGTGCTGCAGGGCTGGAGCAGGGACAGGGATGGGGCTGGAGCAGGGACAGGGATGCTCCTGGCGGTGCTCCTGGAGGTGCTGCAGGGCTGCTCCCCGTGTCCCCGGCTTTTCTTTACATTTGAGTTTTGATTTGCCCCCTTCCCCACAGAACTCCATCTGCCATGGCCTCAGGGAAAATTCCCCTGTGTCTCCCTGCATGATTTGGGATCCTCCGGCTCCTCTGGCTCTGCCCACGTTCCCCATGCCCACGTGCCCATTGCTGGGTGGATTTTAAAACCATCACCCCCCAAACCAACTGATTTTGATTCAAGGGCTGGTGTTGGAGAAAGCCAAAGTGTGCAAATCTCATGTTAAGCACTTTAAACAGGAGGAGCGCTCCCTTCCCAAACCCCCCGTGCCGGAGCCGTGGGCTCCCCCTAAGCTCCTGCAAGTCCGTGGGATTCCTTTTATTGACTCGGCTGAGCTCGGATCAGCAGCAGCAGCCAGTGCCACACGTACACAGGGACCCCAGCCCCTGGCACGTGGGTGTTTTCCATTTCAGTGCCCTTGATCTCCCATGGATTCCCTTAACATTTACCTTGAGAGGAGGAATATTTCCAGTGTCTCGCACCAGAGGTGTGTTCATATTTAAATATTTGTGTTTTGGGAGCTGGTACAGGCAGGAGGTGCTGGAGATGTTGGAGAATGGACCCTAATCTCTGATCCAAGACCACACTTCCAGTCTGAAGCTCCCTGTCCTGTCACTACCAGCTGTAGTAAATGGTCTCTGGTCTGGCAGAGAAGGTTGGCACAAAATAATGAAGCTTTCTTGTCTTTTTTGGTGAATTATGATGAAATGAATGTCTCTACACAGCAAAACAGGAGAGGTTTGGTAGCTGTAAATGTACCTCTGTAAATGAACGGCAAATTCACTGGGCTGGGGTGGAGCAGGTGCTTCTCACTCCAAGGGTTTTGCCTCCAGCCCTGTTATTGTTTGGTGACATCTCTGCTGCTTTTGGCAGTACCAGGCTTTATTTGAAAGACTTTGTGGCTGTAATATGGCCAACAGCATCTGTCCGAGCACTTCTACCAGGGAGATTTTGAGCCGTTGCCAAAAATATGGTTTTCATCTCTTGGTGTTGTTATCAGGGTATTACAAGGGTTAATATTGAATAATCCAGCTAAATATTGGAAGGGAGCTGTGGTGTGGCACAGGCTGCTGCAGGCAGCTGCTTCCCCACACCCCAGGGATGCTCTGCTGCAGGTTATCCCTGAGATCCCTGAGGGAGCTGGTGCCTCTGCCCAGCCCTGGGAGGCACATCTGGAGTGATCCTGTCCCTCTGAGGCACCTCTGGGGTGCTGTGTCCAGCTCTGGCTCCTCAGCACAACACGGACAGGGAGCTCCTGGAGAGGCTCCAGCGGAGGCTGCGCAGCTGAGGAAGGGCCTGGAGCAGCTCCGTGCCCAGCACAGGCTGAGGGAGCCGGGGCTGCTCAGCCTCGAGAGGAGCCCCAGCTGAGAGGGGCCCTCAGCCCTGGGTGTCCCTGGCTGCAGGGAGGGCTCAGGGCAGGGCCCGGGCTCTGCTCCGGGGCCCGGCAGCGGCACCAGAGCCACGGGCAGGGCCTGAGCCCGGCAATTGCCCCGCACAGGAGCAAGAACTGCTGCCCTGGGCAGGGCCCGGGCTGGAACAGAGCCCAGAGAGGGGCTGGGGTCTCCTCCCTGGGGATGTTCCAGAACCATCTGGCCACGCTCCCGTGCCCTGTGCTCTGGGATGGCCCCGCTGGAGCAGGGAGGTGGCACCAGGGACCGTCTGTGGTCCCTCCAGCCCGACCCACTCTGGCATTCTGGGTCTGAGGGGGATTTGCTGCAGGTTCTCCTCGGGACTGACACAATTCCCAAGGAGGACACGGGTGCTGTGGGAACACCCTCAGTGCCGAGCTGGGAGGAGTTTTGGTGTGCACGGGGTGCTCCCGTGGCTCAACTCTGAAATCCTTAACTCCGGGCTTGTACCTGGCTCGGAGCCTTCCCTGCCCGCTCCCTGCCTGTCCCTGCTCCCTGGGTGACAAACCCTTGGATAATGCTCCATTGTAGCCGGCGGCTGAGAGACAAGTGCCATGTGCCAGCACGAGAAAATGAAATCAGTATTTAATTACTAAATATTCTACATCTAAAATTAAAAAAAAAAAAAGCTTAAATAATTCAGTTTGATTTGGTCTAATTAGCCTGATTTCCTAGTATTTAGCCCTAATTATGTGATACATAAGCCCTAATTATGTAGTACGTATACAGTGTGCTCTCTAAAGTTAAAGATCAGAACGGATACTGACTTAAATGATAAAATATGTTAAATTATTAATTATAATTAATCTTACAAAATAGGCATAATTAGTTTAAGTACTTTAGATATTCTACTTAATAGCATTACGCATTATATGCAAGGTTTGAGCATTTTACAAATACTCTTATCCCAGGGAAATACTGGGGAGGGGGGATTCAGTGGAGCTCTTCCCTGGCAGGCACAGGGGCCGGAGCACCCTCAGTGTCCTGCGCTCTCCCTCAGGAGATCAGAGCCTGGGAATCTCCTTTAATTCCTCTCCAGGTTTATCAGGAGCTGCTGCAGAGCTGGGGAGGGTTCCTGTGTTGGTCAGTCCAGAGCACAGAAGGGTTTTAGGGGTTCCAAATCCAGCCCTTTCTGCTCCTGCTGCTGGTTAGATCAGCACTCTGGGCCAGGGGAAGATGTCCTGCCCATGGGATGGGATGAGCTTTGAGGTTCCTCCCAACCCAACTCATTCTGGGATTCGATGAAATCAAACAGCACAGGAAAAAAACGTGTGAGGTATTTTTAGTTCTTCTACTTAAAAGGTGCTTTTACAGCTCGTTTCTCGAATGTGATGTGGGCACAATTGGGCTGGAATTGCTGGGAAAACTGTGGCTCACCAGGGTTCTTTACAGTTCTGCCTCTGATTAGGTCAGGAGTTGGTGGGGTCAGCTTGGCTGTGGAGCCTCAGCGTATGGTCTGTGTGGGGAAAATGCAGGAATAGGTGACAAAAAGAGTGGATTCCAAAATCTCCAGAAATATGGAAGGAAAGAGAAAGAAAAATACAAGGGTTATTCTCCTTTCCATTTCAACATTTGCAGGAACGGGGCAGGGAGAGACTCAAGAATATTTTTACAAACAATTCACGCACTCCTGGGGAGAGAGGTTTTGTTGCACACCCAGCTCGTTGCTGCAGACTGATGGTTCCACAGATTAAACAAACTCCACTAAATACAGAAAACACGGATTAACCGAGTGAGCTGTTGAAACCTTCCACGAGAAAAACAGATTTCCAAATCCACCTGCCCTGTGACATCACCTGTGCCCGTGATATCACCTCTCTCTGTGACATCTCCTGTCCCCTCCCGTGGTGACCCGGAGCAGGGCTCCCTCTCCAGCCCCCAGTGCCCTGGGGCCGGGTGGGGAATGTTCCTCCCAGCCCCTTCCTAGGCTGGAGCTTTGACACAAAATCTCTTTTCCTGCCTAATTAAGCTGTGCCTGGGATCTGCTCAGATGTTCCGTGCTGACAGAGAATTCCTCAGCAGCTTTCCCCTCCCTCTCCCCGCACTGATCTCAGAGTTTACCCAAGTTGGATTCCTGGCTCATCCTGTTGCAATCTGGACCCTGTTTTGAGGAGATGTAAAATAGAGCCGGTCCTTTGCAGGGAGCTTCATTTTCCCGGGAATGCTGGGCGGATGCTGCCGTGTCTCCATGGGCACGTGGGTGCCCAAAAGGGCTCCTTGCAGTGGCACAGGGACCACGAGAGCTGGGCTGAATTTTCTCCTTACTTGGGTCTCTCTCCATCACCCCTTGCACAATGAAGTCATCTCCTCTGTCAAGCCAATCCTTCCACGTGTTTTATCCCTCCTGGAGATGTTGGAAGCACCGATGGAAAGATTATTTCCCCCTAGTTGGGATTGTGTTGGGATCCATTTCTGTTCTCCCTGTGCTGCAGGGGACAGGCAGTGGGCACTGCTGGGCATTGTACAGGGCACCCTGGAAGTGTGATTTTTTTCTTGAGGAAGAAAGTAATGCTTTCTACTTATCTAAAAAAAAATATTTAAATCTCCACTTCTCATTTATTGGAAGGAAAATTATCTTTTCCTTGTGGCAGTGGTACGGGATTGTTCACAGTTACTGAAGTAGCTCTGACGGAGCCTGGGGGGGATGGAAGGAGTTTCCTCACTGGGGTTCAGGGTGGGCAGGGCTGGGAGCAGGAGCAGGAGGAGGCCCTGCGTTAGGTCTCGTTCTGCTTTTCCTCTCTCTGGAAGCCCACGGGCACACAGAGGGCCTGGGAGCAGCGCTGAGCGGGGCGTGGGGCTGAGACCTGTGCCAAGCTCTACCAGGGCTCATCCATGAAGACATTAAAGCTGTCACCTCCCCATCTCAGGGCTGAGGGGCCGCTGGGCTCTGCAGGGACATCCCGGGGCTGGGGGCTGCCCAGGGCAGGGCTGGGCTTGCGTCCACCCAGGGGGAGGAGAGTGCCCTGGGCTGGGCCTCGTGCTGCTGGAAGGGAGCTTCAATCCCATCCCATCCCACCCCTGCCATGGCAGGGACACCTCCCACTGTCCCAGGCTGCTCCAGCCCCAGTGTCCAGCCTGGCCTTGGGCACTGCCAGGGATCCAGGGGCAGCCCCAGCTGCTCTGGGCACCCTGTGCCAGGGCCTGCCCACCCTCCCAGCCAGCAATTCCCAATTCCCAATATCCCATCCATCGCTGCCCTCTGGCACTGGGAAGCCATTCCCTGTGTCCTGTCCCTCCATCCCTTGTCCCCAGTCCCTCTGCAGCTCTCCTGGAGCCCCTTCAGGCCCTGCCAGGGGCTTGGAGCTCTCCCTGTGTCCTTCCCTTCTCCAGGTGAACATTCCCAGCTCTCCCAGCCTGGCTCCAGAGCAGAGGGGCTCCTCTCCTTGGTGGAGCTTCTCCCCCACCAGCATTCCCAGCTCCTTCTCCCCAGTGCTGTCCCCATCCCTTTCCAGCCTGCCTGGCTCTGGGCTTTATCTCCTGCACTTTCCATCCCAGACTGGCACCACCAGCACAAACTGCAGAGGTACAAAGTGCTCAGATATCCGAGGAAAACACTCCCAGGAGGGGATTCCTTCTGTCTCAGGCAGAAAATCTCCTTCCCACCGTTTTTGCCCCCTCTCCCTCCCCTCTCCAGGGATTTGTTATTTCCTTTTTGCACAACCAGAGCAGCACAACAGCAGCTGGGCAGAAATAGGGACTTCATTACGGGGAATGCTGCACAGGGTCAACGTGGCTTTGGGCTCCTCTGGCTGCAGTTTTGAGTAGGAATTGCATGGAAATGGGAATCTGTGTGCTGAATTCCATGGATTTTCTCGGTGTCCAAGCTAGGAACCCCGGAGTGGTGTGAACTCCAGGTGAGGCCAGCTCTGGAATCCCTGTGCTGCTCTTCAGCACCAGAGGAGCACTAACGAATGAGGGACGTGCAGTGTCCTTTGTTTCACAGTTTGGATCTTTCCAAGCTCTCCTTCTTATCTATTTTAAGGAAAATCCTCTTTCTCCTGGACAACTGAATGGGATTATTCCAAGATTGGGTAAATAAATATTGGTTGGCTGGGTTATTCCACAAACCAGGACTCTGCTCCGGCGACACATTTGCAAATACCTGAAGGAAAAAATGCAAACAGAATTAAATCTGCTGACCAAGGCTTCCAGCTTTAAGGAGGGCATTTTCCCACCAATTCCAACGGGATGGATTTATTCCCATAAATATTTCTCCCGTCGCTTGGACAGCAGTGGGCAGCAGCTCAGGAGGGGTTTTCCCATCTCTTCCATGTGTTTATGTACTCTTTAATTCACTGTTTGTTTTAGAAAATGGATGAATATAACAATTTTTTGTTTTATTGAAACTGCCTGAGAAAAATTATTTAATACACAAAGGAATTTCTAAATCTTGGTTTAATTTTTTTTTTTTATATTCTGCATTACAATATGAGAAAGATCTGTCCTTCTGTCTGACTAATGTTAGTTTGATGATTATACCAATATTAACTGCTTTACTTGAGCAAGCAAAGAAAAAGTAAAATACCAGTCAGAGCAGCTGCTAATTCAGCGGGTGTTGTACTCTGGTTATTAAAAATACCCAAAAGATGTACCTTGGTGGTTCAGGCTTTTGAATTAGAAGCAGAATATTAATTTAGGCCTGAAGCATGATTAAACATTGTAAGGCCCCTTAAGAATTTTCACCAAATTTTCTTGGATTTCTCTTTATTGGGTCTTCCTCGACTGTGTTTAGCCCTGTAATTGCTTTGCTCCTTTGTTGATAGGTTAAAGCACAGTGTGATTTTCCCCATGTCATAATATTCAAGAGGACGGTTCAGTGTTTCGCATGTCTGATGTGCAGCTGAGGCAGCGCAGGGGGAGTGGGCTCGGGGCTTTGGGAGGATTTTTCCCTTCTTCCCTGCTCTTTTTCCTTCTCTTTCTGACCCTCTGCAGAAGCTGCTGGGCTGCAAAGCTACCTGTGCTTCCTGGGAATTTGGGAGGGGTTTTCTGGAACAGAGAAACTCCCAATCACAGATAAATTGAAAAAAAAAAATCCAGCTCCTTCCCTACTCTCCTGTTTTTAGAAGGAATTCAGAACATGACATTTTCCAAGTTTCTCAGGGAGAACCAAGAGTTAAAATGCAGTACTTGGAATTCATTACTCATATGCACCCAAAAAATGGTGATTTGGGCATGAAGAAGATTAAAATGTGGAGCAGGAGCTGGATGTCGGGGGAGGAATAAATCAAAATAATCTGGGGTCTAATGCTGGGCTTGGGATTTTCAGTGGGGCTGAAGCCTGGCCAGGCCTTGGGCAAGGCTAAAGGGTGACAAGACCCAGATTTGCTGCTCTGGAGCTGGGTTTGGAGAACAGGTGGGAATTGTCCACGTGGGTGTTTGTGATTCCGGCTCTGAGCAGGAGCTGCTGGCTCTGGGGTGTTCAGGGCTCAGGGAGACCTCGGTGTCAGGTTTGGGAAGGGAGCAAGGGCTGGAGAAGGAGCAATCCACGGGTGAGACCTTCCCTCTCTCCAGGCCGGCTCCCAAGGGCCAGGATCGGCAGCAGGAGCCCGAGGAGGTGGCACCCGGAGGTCTCGGGGCTCGGGGAGAATCCACTGCAGCTTCTGGCAGTGGCTGGGTGGGTGCAAAAGGAGCAGGTTTGGGGCTGCTGGGCGCTCCTCAGCAGTGCCTCTGGCAGCTCGGCAGAGCAGCAGCTCCAGGGCGTTGTCTCTGCGGTGTGGGGAAAGCTGGGATGGGTTATCCAAGCCAAGCAGAGAGCTGGAAGGGAAGGGGTGAGGGATGAACTTAGGGCTGGGGGTGCTGTACCCACGAGGAGGGGCAGGAGAAGGCTGTGGTGGGATTTCAGGGGGCAGCTCGGGCAGGAATCAGCTCCAGAATTTCGTGTGCTGCTCTTTGGAGGAAAGGCTCATCCTAGAAAAGTGTGGTGAGAGTTTTAATTTTAATGGGATTTAAACACCCAGATTTTCAGTGTTACAGAGGAGGCCTCGTTAACACTAACGAGGGAGGTGTGTGTGGATCACTCTGGGAGCCAGGATGGGTTTGAAAGACCCAAATATTTGGCTGTGGTTTGTTAATTTATATATAATTTATATAAAGCACTACCAAAACTCTAATCCAGCAACAAAAATGTTGACAGGGTTTGGAGTGCACTGTATAGAGACATTCAGACAGGTTGATATCATTGCTCGAGAAGGTAATAATTATCTTTTACATGCACTAAAACCCTTCCTCTCCTCAGCTTTTAGAGAGCAACTGTTGGCTAAAACCCCTGGCATTTCCATTTCACACAACACAAAAAGAGAGAAATGTAATAAAAGGACTGAACTGCATCCCAGATGTGTCCCAAGGCTGCAACACCTGGAGAAAATCTAAAATACATTTTAGTGGAGCACATCCCAGACAGGCTGGTAAGAACAGGGATGCTGAGCTGAAGGAAATGCTGAATATTGAAATAAAGCTTCAGAAAGAGAATGAGCTGGGAATTCATTAATAAAGAATGAATCATGGCAACGGCAATGACCAAAGAAACATCTGGGGGATAGCTTAAGGAAAACCCTGCACTTAAGTCCTTTACAGGGGAGGGAAGGAGGGAGGAAGGAAGGAAGGAAGGAAGGAAGGCTCACTCAAAGTATAAATTGTGCAAACCCTCAGTGAGAAATTCCATGACATCTCTTGGAAGAGCAGTGGCCAGGTGTGACCAGCAGTGTGGCCAGTGATGTGGCCAGGTGTGACCAGCAGACCCTGAGCCCGGCCACAGGAAGGAACTGGGTGCCCGCCGCGGTTGGGACCCTGGACTGGAGTAACCCTGGTTTCCCACAGTCCCCAAATTAGGATTTCAGGAAGCAGAGGAGTTGGGCTCCAATAATTACAGACAGTCAGTGATGAGAATTTCTGCAGTGCAAACAACCCAGGCAACCCAAAAAATATGTCCTGGTCTAGTTAGCACAGCTCCGCGGGTGCATTAATTAGTGGTGGAACGAGTGCAGGCGTCTGGGGCTCTGATTCAACAGGGAAATTAAAATCCTTCAGCTCCCAGAAGGCAGCAGCTGCTGGAGTTGGAGATCAGTGTCCTCTCCAACTTCAGCTGCTCGTGATTCAAGCGTGGCTTGGTTGCAGTTCAGTCATGAAATACCAGGAATTCTCTTTGAAGTGCTCAGATGACCTCAGCATGTCCAATTCCAACAAGCAGTTGAATTTTTAACTTTACAAGGCACAACAGTTCTTTGTTTAAAACCTAATTGGCTGCATTTTTCTATTTAATGCGATATGTAATTATGTAATTCCAACCTGAACCAGATGAGCTCATTTCCCTGCATTTCCCTGTTTTCCTGCGGGCTCTGGAAGTGTGTTCCCTGGAAGTGTGGATCTCCACATTCAGGGAATGACAGAGCTCAGAAAAATGCTCACGGCATCTTTTTCCATGAAGAATCCACAGTCAGGAAACATAATCTGTAAAACTTCTAGAAGTTTTCCTTTTCCTTCCAGAAGAGTGTGTGTAAGTTTGGAGTTACTGAGCTCTACCTGTTATTTGAACGTTTTTAAAAATCAACAT
Source organism: Corvus moneduloides (assembly GCF_009650955.1). Classification (NCBI taxonomy): domain Eukaryota; kingdom Metazoa; phylum Chordata; class Aves; order Passeriformes; family Corvidae; genus Corvus; species Corvus moneduloides. The sequence goes on along the minus strand of NC_045482.1, from coordinate 38,685,485 downwards.
AAATTGCACCTGGGGTAGAGAATCCTTCCCCATGGCACACAGGCTTCATCTTCACCAGGGGGTTTTCCAGCTTGATAAATTTTATCTGGATTTTTGTTACATTAGGAAGGAAACATTTTGCTTCTGTTGCAAATTATTCATTTCAGAGCAAGGATGTTCTCAAAAACTGAGCTAAATTCAATGAACAAACCAGAGAAATTGATGCTGTAGCGTTCTGGGTGCTGTCTGAATGCAGCATTTTAGCAGGAATTTAAAGCCAAGGCAGCTTTGCACTGCTATAAATGCACACCCACTTCTGCCCAGTCCCTTTGTTGACTTTTCCTTCCTGGAGGTGATTCCTGCCCTGCTGGATTTAATCCTGCCCGGTGCTGGATATCCCCTGATAACCAGATCATCTCCGGAGCAATTCCTGACGGGCTTTGGGCAGGATTCCTGCCTGCTCCGGCTTAGGGGCAGGATGGATTCCTGCCTTTCTCCGGCTTAGGGGCAGGATGGATTCCTGCCTTCCTCCAGGTTAGGGGCAGGATGGATTCCTGCCTTTCTCCGGCTTAGGGGCAGGATGGATTCCTGCCTTCCTCCAGGTTAGGGGCAGGATGGATTCCTGCCTGCTCCGGCTTAGGGGCAGGATGGATTCCTGCCTTTCTCCGGCTTAGGGGCAGGATGGATTCCTGCTGGATTCCTGCCTGCTCCGGCTTAGGGGCAGGATGGATTCCTGCCTTCCTCCAGGTTAGGGGCAGGATGGATTCCTGCCTGCTCCGGCTTAGGGGCAGGATGGATTCCTGCCTTCCTCCAGGTTAGGGGCAGGATGGATTCCTGCCTTTCTCCGGGCAGCAGGCAGGGTCGCTGCCTTTGGAGTCAGCGCTTGATTTGCTTCCCAGCCCTGGAATGCGAGCGTTTATGAGGAATGTGGGAATAACAATGCTGCTCGCACAGAACCTTTCGCTGTCGGTGTCGCCTTTCTCTTTATCCGTTTTCCAAGTGGGAACCGGGAATCACCCTGGCTGTGGGGAGCAGAGGAGAGCTGTGGGCAGAGGTGTTTTCCAGGGGTTGTTTACGGAATGCTCTGCTGGAACGGGCAGATGCGACCGGCTGGGAACAGCGTGCGGCTTTGGGGTGATTATCCGGGCAGTTCTCAGCGGCACCGGGGTGATTATCCCGGCAGTTCCCAGCGCGGCCGGGGCAGGATGCGATGGATGGGCGCTGACGGCTCTGCCACTTCGATTAGAGCCGCTCCCGGCTCGGCGCATCCCGAGCCTCCCGCGCATCCCGCTCCCTGCCCGTGCTGGGAGCCGAGCGGAGAGGGCTCGGCAGGGGCACGGCCCTGGGCAGGAGCCCTGCCGTGCCTGGTGGCCGGGAAGGGCCGGGATGCTGTCCCAGGAATGAGCCCTGCCGTGCCTGGTGGCCGGGAAGGGCCGGGATGCTGTCCCAGGAATGAGCCCTGCCGTGCCTGGTGGCCGGGAAGGGCCGGGATGCTGTCCCGGGAATGAGCCCTGCCGTGCCTGGTGCCAGGGAAGGGCCGGGATGCTGTCCCGGGAATGAGCCCTGCCGTGCCTGGTGCCAGGGAAGGGCCGGGATGCTGTCCCGGGAATGAGCCCTGCCGTGCCTGGTGCCAGGGAAGGGCCGGGATGCTCTCCCGGAGCCCGCGGGGTGTGCATCCCACCGGGATGGAGCCCAGCGGGATGGGCGGGAATCTGTGAAAATTCAGCATTTCAGGTTATGAAATGTAGAAGAAAACCGGACCGAGTTTGCAACCGCATTTAAGGGTAGTTTTCTGCGTTCTCTGGCTCGCACCAGCACGGTGGCAGCTCCTTTGAGACACTTTGGGATGACCCGAGTTCATAAAACAGGCAAAGCAGTGCGGAGTTCTGGGAACCCCAGGATCGGTATCTTTTAAAGTAGGCTCATCTTAAAGCGAGGGAAAAGTGGAGACCTGCGGCCTGTTGTACTCCCTCGACACGAAAAGTAGCTCCAAAATATTTTATTTTTTCCCACTGGTCTCTTTATCCTTCTACCTGACGCTGCAGTCCCGTGGACAGTTTGTGCCTGGGAGTGTGTGTGCTTCCCCTGCAGGAGCGCATGCAGGATCTGTGCTTAACGTGGGCTGGTTTAATAATTCCCAGGGATAGGAACCCTTGCCAGTATGGAAATAGGCTCCTCATGGGCTGCCTCTGCCAGAGAGCAGGGAAAAAAAATCGCATTTCTGGAAAAATAACCAAAGATTCTCAGCTGCACCCAGGACTTTTTGGAGTCTCGCAGGGAGGAGTCGCCTCCTCTGCCCATCTGCAGTTTAACTTCCCCAATGGCACAGAAATATGAGGCTCATATTAAAAATATATCTGGATATTTCTGTGGCAAACTCCCATCACTCTGTTCTCTGCCAAGATACTGCAAAGGATGGAGTGAGAATGATGTTGGGATAATTAATGGATGGAACCAGAGCAGTGAAAGAACACAATAAAGTCAGAGAAACCCCAAACCCCAGAGCAGAAACCTGGGCTGGCCTCCCCTGGCTCCAGCACTGGGGTGTCAGTGCTGTTTCTGGAAGGTAAAATGTGCTTAAACAGCTCCATGTTAAACACATTTAAGGCTCTGGGAGGTCCCGAGTCTCCCGGGATTGGGAAGGGAATGCTGCTCCCGTCGGGATGTGCAGGGAGGTGTTTGTCATCCCTGAGGAGCACGGAGAGCATCTTGCTCCCAAAAAGAAACAGAATTCAAAGATTATCACTTAAATCGCAGCGTGGATGCACGATATATAAAAAATAACATATGTAAAATAAGGTATGTTTGTGTTGATATGATACATATGTGTGTTTATATGATATACATGTGTGTGTTGATATACGTGTATTATACATCTACAATGTATACAATATATATACTTGTATATATCCACTAGTAGGTATGAAATGCAGGTCCCTGCACATCACAGACAATAAGAAAGGTCTTTTTGAGCACTGAGTAAATATTGAAATATTTTAAAATACTTTCAAAATTCACGTTGAAATACTCCATCGTTGTATTTGGAAGGAAAAATTAAACCAGTTTAAAAGTTCTTCACCCTCCCAATGTAGCCCTTTTGCCCTTTACATTCCCTCATTAAAAAAAAAAACCAAAAAAACCCCAACCCTTATATAAATATAGTTCTAGAGCGTCATGATTGGAATTCCCAGGGGGGATTTTTGTGGCACTTCAGAGCAAATGTGGTTGACACTTGTTCTTTGTTGCCCTTGGGCTACTGTTCTGATCCTCGACTGAATGGATTTATCCCTGTCAGCACAAGGAATTTCTCACTCTTGTCCTAAGTAAATTTTACAATCCTTTCTCATGTGGAAATGCAGCACCAGAACATTCAGGTGCTTTGTGTTTCAGGGAACTTTGGGAATTCAAAGAAGGAATTCCAGAGGTGAACCCTGAAATCCTGATCCCGCTCTCACCATCCTGGGAAATGCGCTGCCATTCACATCCCTGGTTTATTTTTTTCCCTTCATGTGGATGGGAGGCACACGAAACTCTAAACAGCCACGGGGAAATAATTGGTATGAAGATGGAGAAGCTTAATTTTGATGAAGCAATTAGTGGCTGTTTCCTGATTGCTCTCAGTGCCGTGGAGAGGAGGTGAAGAAGATCGTGCCGCCTCTTTCAATTCCCAGCCCTTCCCCAGCTCCCCAGACCTTTTGCCCTCCTATTGGACACAGCCAAAGTTGCTTTGAATTTTTTCAGAAAGTGTCTTGTGACCATGGATTCTCCAGAAGGTTAAACATAAATTAGTCATAAAGCCAACAAAAGGGAGAGGAAAAGAGGAGGCTCAGTGATTCTCGGCCAAATTCCTCCCTCTGCAAACTGCTGGGGGTTAATTAGAACCAATAAAAGCTGAATTCTAATTCCCTTTTATAACAATAATAATAATAATAATAATAATAGTGATAATAATACTAAACTCTTTGCTGCCATTTATAACCTCCAGCATTAATGTGCCACGAGCTCTGTAGTGCTGCAGATCTGAGCAGTGTTTAAGACAACAAAGTGCTGTTTGATAGTGGAGCCTTTCTGTGGAGCAGCTCTTCTTCCTGCCTTTGATGGGCGATGCTTTATTTAATCAATTATTCATCAAAGTTCGGGCATTCTTCTTATATATTTAGGGAAAAACTAAAAGATGCCTTTCCTGGCTTTCTTGTTTGAATAAAAGTTTAAATAGAATGTGGAAACAGTCGCTTTTGAAGGGAAAAATCCCACAGCTTGGAGAGCTCGCGGTGTCGAGCGCCTGAGCAGGATTTGCGTCTTTGGGAGAAGAGAGGAGGGAAAAAATAGACATTCCCAAGTTCTGTAGCTCAGCCAAAGGCGCCAGAAGGGTTCTGCCGACCTGCCTGGCCGAGACAAAGAGCAGCACCGGGGATCCGCTCGGGGTTTGCCTCGGCTGGGGCTGAGCCCGGGGGGCGGCGGGGCCGGGCCGAGCGGGCTCCGGACACTCGGAGCGGGGCTGGGGAGCATCTTGAGCAGTTGGGAACATTTGGCAGCTTCTCATGGAAAAAAAATGACTGCTGGGGAAGCTGAGCGGCTGCTAATTAGCAGCACTGAACTGTGGGTAAGGACAGTGGGTTTTAATATGAGAGGAATTCTACAGTAACCACCCCGCTGAAGGAAATAGCAGGAAATGCTCCCGAGCTGACCCTCGTGGCAATCTGAGCTGCACGTTGCAATAATCCTGTAAATTACTCGGCTTTTTTATCCAGGAACTTGGAGTTAATTAGTAATTTAACATTCCTCCATGCTATTAAATGTCTTTCTTGCATTATATTATGTTGTTTCATGGTCTTACCTTAACACTAATGGGGTTTAGTTCTATTTTCTGCAAACAGTAACAGTAAAATAAAACCGAGCTGGAAAATTAATTAGTTCTCTTTTACCTTTGATTTACCTGTTAGGAACAATTAAGTGGGAGAGTAGAGGTTTGGAGTGGTACGAGGTTCCCTGGAGATGAATGGATTCCCGGGAAGTGCTGCTGGAGCGGGGCTGAGGATCAGGAGTGGGTGAAGGGCTGGGGGCTCTGAGGGGCAGCACTGCAGGCCTGGCGCTGAGAGGGGCTGGGGTGGGAGGGGAGGCAGCTCCTCATCCCTGTGTCCCTGTATCCCTTCATCCCCTCATCCCTGTGTCCCTGTATCCCTTCATGCCCTCATCCCCTCATCCCTTCATCCCCTCATCCCTGTGTCCCTGTGTCCCCTCATCCCCGTATCCCTGTATTCCTGTATCCCTATATCCCTACATCCCTACATCCCTGCATCCCTATATCCCTACATCCCTGCATCCCCTCATTCTCACATCCCTTTATCTCTGTATCCCTACATCCCTGCATCCCCTCATCCCTGTATCTCTGCATCCCTGGATACCCTCATCCCCACATCCCCACATCCCTTCATCCCCACACCCCGCATCGCCTGCATGCCCTCCCTGTGTGCCCGGAGCCAGTGCTCTGTGATGCGGCTGGAAGAATTTGGCAAAGGATCCCTTGGGGATTCAGGCTGGGAAAGGATCCCTGGGACACCATGGAAGCATCCCTGGGATACCATGGAAGCATCCCTGGGCTGCTGGGAGCAGCTCTGTTGTGCAGAGCTGGAATTGTGCACAATTTATTCCTTCTGGTGCCGTCCTTGCAGCTGCAGTGATCCGGGGGCTCATTGGGAGTGTTCAACATCTAAACCAGGATCTCAGGGAAAGTTTGGGATAGAGTTCCAGGGGCATCAGGTGAAAGAGCCTCTCCTACCTTAATCCAGCTCAGAACTTGGAGGGCTTTTTCCTCTCCCTTCTTCCTCCACACTCAGCGGCTCAGCTGCAAGATTGGCTTCCTTTGAAAGCCAGGGAGAGTTTGGGTTGGTTAAGCCAGGTCTTGGAATTGGTTGATTAAGACAAATTTGGGGTTTGGGTTGATTAAGCCAGGTGTGGGATTTGGGTGATTAAGCTAGGTTTGGGATGGGGGTTTATTAAACCAGGTTTTGGATTTGGGTGATTAAGCCAGGTTTTGGATTTGGATGATTAAGCCAGGTTTTTCAGTGGCTGTTTCTAACCCAGCGGTGTCTGGCAGCGGTAGGAGCTGAGGGGGTTTGCATTCCCTATGGAATGGGCTTGCATTCCCTCTGGGACGGGCCCCAGCACGGGGCGCTTTGGCGGCTCCGGGAGCAAGGCAGGGCTCGAGGAGCCCTCGGGAAGGGCTGAATCCCCCACAAAACCCTTCCCAGGGCTCTGTCTCCGGGGGCTCCCATTTAGAGCCCGTCCTTTGCCGCCGGACTGGAGCAGCCATAAAAAATTCATCGGTGCTTGAAGAGATTTGTGCGTCCGTGTCCTGCCCATTGTCAGACAAATTGAGGTGTGCAGGGAAGGCAGAGCCGAGGCCGGGATTTATTTACTCCTCGCGTTCCAATATTGAGAGGAGCCGCTCCGGCCCTTCAAAGGGGACGGTGACAATGCGGTGACACCGGGTCAGCGGCGCCGCGGTACCTGCGAGAGGGATTGTTCTGCTGCCAGGGAGGAAGTGACTGAAACCTCTTTTTCTCATCACTGTCTGCTCTGATTGATGGCTCGCTGGTCACACTCAATGTGCCCTTTTTAAATAATTCACGATGTCATCACAGCACCAGTTTATAACTGGCCTGTTATTTTTACCTTTGTTCACTCACTAACAGGAGATTCCATAAATTAACTACTCGGGGCTTTGGGAGAGTAAGAACTGGGTGAAACGTTCCTTTTGCTTCCTCTTTTCCTATTTTATTTTATTTTTTTTTAAGCTTTCAAAACCTCCCTGCACACGGCAGTGAAGATTTTTCAAGAGCCACAGGCTCCGGGTGTGATAATTCATTAAAAACCAGCTTAGAAAATCAATAGATTCTTCTTGATGACATTAATTAAAATATAAGGAAATGCCCAAAATAAAGCAGCCACCTTCACCCAGGTGGGGATGAGTTCCTCCCTCATCCGGGGAGGGCTGGATTGGACATCACATATTCCTGCTGGAAGTTCAGGGTGAGAACTGGGCATTAATTGATGCCGAGTGCTGTTCTCTGACTGTGCTGGAAATAATCCAAATGAAGACAGCTCCAATTGGAGCCTTGAATTATTTTAGCAGCAGTTAATGGCTAAAATATTGAATAATGTACTTTGCAAATCAGATTCTATTTGTTTAACTCTGGAATTGGGGCTGGGTCACTCAGATGAGGTGGTGGCTGAGTATTTATCCTCTGTCACTGCTCTGTGGAAATGCGGCTCCTAATTAATGGATGCCAGGAATAATCACCGGGATCCTTGGCCAGGCTCTCTCATGAGAAGACTTTGGGCAGTTTTTACATTGTTTCAGTTGGTTTTTATTAAACAGCTCGGGGTGAATGTCTGATTCATCCGGAAATGCTGCTTCCCTCCCTCCTTCCCTGCCCCGGCTGGGTGTGTGTGTTCCAGAGCCGTGGGTCTGTTCCAGAGGATATCCCTGGACACTGACAGCGGATTCCTGAGCACGGGGTTTCCAACAGGAGAGGGATTTTATAGATTTTATAGATTTTATAGATTTTATAGATTTTATAGGACTCTGCAGTTATTCCAGTGCAGTTTCTATGTTAAAGTGGGCTTTTGGGAGGTCACAGTGACCTTATCAGGGAATATGAGATTGGGATACCCATTTTCAGCCCTTTTTGGGACAGGCAGGGGCAGCCAGCTGGAAAGAGACAAAACACGAGTTCATTCATCGGCTTTGTTCCCTGTGCTGCTCAGGATTTAGGCTCTGTACCTGAAAAAACTGCAGCAGCTCCTTAGGGCTGACAGCTGGGATGTGCTCTGGGAATGTGGGGGATTTTCCAGCATCAGAAATCACGGGGAGAAATCCCTGGGGTGCAGAGCAGCGTCCCCAAAGGGTGCCATGGAACGGGCAGGGCATGCAAGGGATGAACCCAAAATTGCTGGGCTCTGGAAGAAGTTGGGAATGAAATATCTTGTGATGCTTGGGAGATCTTTTCACCTCTGATTTGCTGTTCAAATCTAGTCAAGATATGTGGCCAAAATATTTGGGGTTTTCTTTACTCTGGGTTTGTTTTTTTATTTGGTTTGGGGTTTCTTGGTTGGTTTGTTTTTATTGTTTTGGGTTCTTTTTTTCTGTGGCTTTTTTTGGTTGGTGGTGGTTTTGTGGGGTTTCTGTTTGGTTTGTTTTTATTGTTATTGTTTTGGGTTATTTTATTCAGGTTGGGTTTTTTTGGCTGTTGGTGGTGGTTTTGTGGGGTTTTGTGCTTGGTTTGCTTTTATTTTTGTTGCTGTTTTGAGTTCTTTTTTTCTGGGATTTTTTTTTTTGGTAGTTGGTTTTGTCGGTTTTTTTTTTTGTTTGTTTGTTTGGTTTGTTTTTATTTTTGTTGTTGTTTTGAGGGTTTTTTTTCTGGGTTTTTATTGGGTGGTGGTGGTGTTTTTGTGGGGGTTTTTTGTTAGGTTTTGGGTTGTTCTGTAGGGTTTTTTGTCTCTCTGAGATTTGGTTTCCCTGATACCTGCCGGGGGCAGAGCTGGTGCTGCAGCCCTGGTCCCTGCAGGACCCCGTGGGGGTAATTAATAAGGAGTCAAGTTCTGAACTAACTGAGACAAATTGGAAAGCTGCGAGTTGGGAGATAAGAGCCGGGGGTGACACTTTATTTGTGCCGGGGTTATCAAATAGGAATAAGCACTTGGAGCAAAAAGCAGCATAAAAGACGAGAGGGAGGTACAAGAACCCCGCAGTAATTGGGTTTCCCCACACAAATAGGATCCATGTAGCAAAAGGATTTCCCTTTGAAGCCGCTGTGCTGAGTTTGGGGTGCACGGTTTCCATTAGCCCCTGCTCGGCTCCAGCCCCTCTCGCGGCAGATAAATGCAGGAAACATCCCAACATTTGATATCCTAATCCCATTTGCTTCTCTTTCCAACAGCCCAGAGTGACCAAAAATAAACCACAAAATTGCAAGGGGGATAAGACGACGTAGAGTGCCTTTCATGAAAATATAAACCCGAGATTATTTCTTCTTTTTAATACATGTTTTTTTATTGTTCAGTATTTGGTTATCGATTTTAAAAATATTAAAATCCCAGTTTTATGCATCATGAGCTTAGGGAGTTATCTAGGAAAGAAAAACAGGTTTTAGTCTTTAAAATTTTGAAATTTCTCCCTTGTATTCAGAGAGGAAGGAATGAAGGGACAAAAGCGAAATAAGGAAATAAAGGATCTGTAGGAAATATATAAATTATAAACAAAAAAGATGAAAAAATGTAAATTTCTTTTCTGGGAGCATAAAAAGGAAAGGCAAAGTGCTGACCCTGTAGCTCAGAACTGCACAGCTGTTACCAGATTTGAAATATTCCTGGGTTCTTGGGCAAAATGTTTGAACTTTACTGAATTTAGTTTTCCATCAGGATTTAGAAGCTGAGCAGTACTAATGGAACACTAGTGTCACATATATGCTGTGGTATATATATAATATATACATAATATATGTCTCCCCGGTGGAGCCACTGCTGAGGTGACCTTTAGTCCCCTCCACCCCCGTGTGCCAGCCACAGGTGACAATTGATGCCACCACAGCGTTCAGTGCCAACACAGCCCGACCCAGGAGGCCTCACCCACCCTTCCCGTGCTGCCTCAACCCCAGAACCTTCTGGAATTTCCACAGAATCCAGAATCCCGGGATCCCTGAGGTTGGAAAAGCCCTCCCAGCCCATGGAGTCCCAGCTGTGCCCGATGCCCACCTTGTCCCCAGCCCAGAGCACTGAGTGCCACCTCCAGGAATTCCTTAGGCACCTCCAGGGATGGGCACTCCAAGCCTCCCTGGGCACTTCCAAGGCCTGAGCACCCTTTCCATGGGGAAATTCCTGCTGCTGTCCACCCTGAGCCTCCCCTGGCCCAGCCTGAGGCCGTTCCCTCTCCTCCTGTCCCTGTTCCCTGGCAGCAGAGCCCAAGGTCCCACCCTCCTGTCAGGGACTTGTGGGGAGTTTGAGGTTGTGGTGCCTCCAGGTTTTCTTTAACCCAGCAGTGAGGGGTTGGTTTTTGCGGGGTTTTTGTAGGGTTTGCTCCCTCTCACCCCCTGCTCAGAATTCTGTAGTCACAAGGGCCCCAAAGGCACAGGGCACCCTCAGCTCAAGCATTTTCCACTCCTGCCCTTCTCCCATGTGCAGCCCAGGTAGCCCTGGATGTGAGGCAGCTCTCCATTTCCTGGGAATATCCGTCCTTCCAGGCATCCACTCGGTGTAGCTGGGTTTCATTGCCATCCCCGCATCGCCTGCCTCAGCAACTATTTCTGGTGCAGGCACAGCCTCGTGACTTTTACCGGGGATTGGGAGGTGGGGATGGGCCGATGGTGCCGCTTCCTGCACGGAACACGGAGCTGCTCCATGGAGACACAGCCCAAGCCTCGCTGGGAACCCCAAACTGCAGAGGGGGTGAGTCCCTGCTGCCTCGGCTCCTGGGACATGGGGCTGGCTCCCACCAGTGGCAGGAGTTTATTTATATATATATATATATATAATTTCATTTCATTCTATTTTATTTTCGTGGGAATAGGAAGGTGGAGATCCGGATCGGGGCAAGGGATGACCCTTTCCTGCAGGATCAGCCCTTCCTGCCTCGGCCTCTCTGCACAAACCCAGCTGCAGGAGGAGAAAAGACTCCAGGCGTGAGTGCAAGAGCAGGGGCTGTTCTTTGCAAGGTGGGCTTTGGGTCAGCTGCTTGTGCAAGGGGAGAAGTCCATGTCTGGCTATTCCACTCAGGGTATTCCATGATTCTATAAAAACTCTTTTCCACCTTTTTTGTCTATCCATTGCTTAGCAGGGAAGCAAACACCCAAGAGCTCCCAGCTTTCCCCCTTCAGAAGGGAGATGAAGGTGAGGATGAGGAGTTCACACCTCGCCTCAGACAGGGACACACCGCAGAGGGCCTGGGGGACATGTCCAGCAGGAATTGGGGCTCTCCTTCCACTTCCACAAGACCCTGTCCAGCCTCTGTCGGAGGCAGCGCTGCAGATCCGCCACGGGATCCATTCTGCACAGTTTGGGACGTGCCCTCCCCATCCTCATGGTGAGATTCCATGCTCCGTGTAAAACCATCCAGCGTGCCCTAAAGAGGGATTTATCTGTAATGAAGAGCTCTGGGTAATGAAGTCCGAACAAACACCAGCTCTTTAAAGGATTTTTAGTTTGCCCAGTGTAGCAGAAAACCTCTCCTACCCACCAAGCACCCGGAGATGCCTTCGGACTGGGAAAAGTGGAGCAGCCAGGGATGGCCAGGGATGGCCTTAACCCTTTGTCACAGCCTCCCTGAGGCCGCTGGGAAGGGCCATTTCCTGCTCCTTCTGGGCCTGTTCCCCCTGTGGAGGCAGGAGCAGAGCTTCTCCCCGCCCGGAGCCTGCAGCAGTGGTGGGGTGGGATGGCTCCAGGTGCCGCATCCTGGCTGCCCCTGGAGCAGCCGGTGGCAGCAGGAGCAAAACCCCCTCGTGCAGGGGAAACGCTCCCAGTGCAGAGGCTTGGTGTGCAAAATCGGGGCTGCAGCATCTGAATCGCCGTCTTTAGTTTATGAAAATTATAATTATTTTGATTTTAGTCCACAGACAGCTTGAAATGTTGCAAAACTCTGCAGGTGCTCTCGGTTATAACAAAACCCCAGAACAGATGGTGCAAGGTACCGGGCCAGCTCAAGGGATTAAACACAAGGCTTTTGAAATTTAAAATTAAAGCTGGGTGATCTTGGGAAAATGTACCTGCCAAACAAGCTCGCTTAAAAAAAAAAGTTCTCCAAGTTCTCCATACAAGCTGATTTAAATTCAAATGAGACAAAAATTGGGCACTTTAAAAGTGCTTAAGAGAGGATTAAAAATCTGCGAGCAGGAAGAAATGGGATGGATACGAAGCATTTCTTGTGGCAGTGGATTTTTGGTGGCCAAAATCACCTTCCCTCTTCATTTCCTCGGGCGTGCTTCACTGGCTGCCGGGGCCAGGCTCTGCCGCCCTTTCCTGTGCATTGTGTGCTCTGCCAGGGCTGAGGCACGCAGGGAACAGCCCGAGCTGGGCGGCCCCGCACGGGGCGCGGAGGCAGAGGGGGTCCCCCGGTGCCACCCTGGAGCGCTGCGGGGCACAGAGCCCCGCGCTCGCTGCCCGCTGGGGACGGGGCTTCGCTGTGCTTTGGGTGTGAGACCCATCCGTGAGCTCAGCTCAGGCCTGGAGCCCCTTCCCCCGTCGGGCAGGGATGGGGCAGCGCAGGGCGGGCGGTCCCAGATGTCCCCTTTGTCCCCTCCCCGCGCGGAGCCCTTCCCGCTGCCCCTGGCACGGGTCATTGTTCTCCGCGTCGGTTTTTTGTTTAAATCGCTCTTAATCGCCGGCCCGGTGGGGGCATTGAGACTCACAATGGGCACGGAGCCCCCGGGGTGGAAAAGCCGCAATCTGCCGGCTTTGATGGCCTTGTTGGCCGGAATTTGGGACTGCAGCGAACGCTGCGCTCCAGCTCCACTGAAAGCAGAAAGGGCTGGCACAGCCCGCGACGCTGGCCGGTGTTTGCCGGAGCCTTTGTTAATGTGCGAGATAACCTATTAATCACAACTTTTATATTCATATGCAAAACGTGCCTGGAGGACAATTTAATCATTTATTACAAGCACTTTCTGTATTTACTTTCCCTTTCCCTCTCGCTTCCCGTCGGAGCCGCGCTCATTAAGGGAGAGGGAAAAGGGATTCGGCCGCGCCGGGACGGGCACCGGGAGCCTCCTGGAGAAGGGAAAACTGCGCAAAGTTTCAGCCCGCGCTGTGTTTTGATAGGGATTGGAAAGTCAGCGTGATTAAAGTAATTGAAAGATCCTCTCTGATTTTTCTTGGCCGTTCCTGTCTCGTCTTGTCACATTAAAGGTTTTTAAGGACTTTAATTAGGTGTGTTGGTTACGGAGCCGACAGAGAGCAGCCCTGTCCACGCCCAGCCCCGTGATGGGAGATGATCACTCTGGCAGGTACAGGCTGGCAAGCTGAACCGATATAAATTAACTAGGAAAGGTTAAATTAGAGTAAAATGAGGACTGTAGACCAATCTAGGAAGCAAAGTCAGTTGTGAGCCGGTCCCTGTTCTGCCCGCTGTTCTCAGCCGTAACTGCACGGAGAGCTCGGGATTGGGAAGCCTCTGCCTGTGGATCAGCGTTAATTGTTGCCTTAAAAATAAATTCGGATGTGGAAGGATGAGTCAGGCCTGGGAACTCTCAGGGAGGACAGTGCGAGGCTTGCACAAAACTTTATTTTCCGAGCAGTGCAGAAAGGTGGATTTTGGAAGGATTTTGCAGAAAGTGAAGGGAACAAGCACTTGGGAGAGCTCGGATTGGGGCACAGCGAGGAAGCAAGGAGACCCAGGGAGGGTCTGTGTGGCCACCTGGACCTTCAGCCTGTGCCCGTGGCCTTGTGTGTCACTGTCCTGTGCCCCTGGGTGTCACTGTCCTGTGGCCGTGGCCTGGAGCGTCACTGTCCTGCTCCCTTCAAGATCCAAACCAGGGTGAAAACAACCCAGAATTTCACATCTCCAGCTTTGCTCTGTGGGGAGAGAGGCTCTGGGGACTGGGGTCAGGCTGTGCGGTCCATCGGGGTGCTGGGGTTGGCAGGAGCTGAGGGGCTCAGGCCAACCCCCCTCAAAGCTCAGCAGCCTCAGAGCTTGGGGCTGGTTGGTTGCTTAAGATCCTGCTGAATTTTGGGTTTTTCCATGGATGTTCTGGACATGTCTTCCTTGTGTGGCCCGTTGTGTCCTGGGACTTTGCACCCCAGTAGTGAACCCCAGGGTGTCCTCTGGGCCCATTTCCCCACCCTGTCACCATTTCCCAGCCACCACTTCCCAGGCACAGCACTGGGGGTTTGTCCCAGAGCATCCCAGCTCCGAGGGACAGCCTTGGCTGGGACTCATTTTCAGCACCCTTTGGAGTCAGCACCACGTGTTTAGGATGAGCTTTGGGGTGTGCTTTCAGTGCTCAGGACTGGAATAAAAAGGCAGCCTAATAGCAGTGCATAAATGTTAATTTTGAAATTATTTTGTTGATTTTTATAGTATTTACATTCTTCTACAGCACGCAGCAAGGCAGGATCACCTACGGAAGGCTCTCGATCACTTTTTTAACTCTCCTGTAGCGCTGCTGAACAATGCAAACAGAGATTGATCCTATTCTTTATCTGAATTAAAAAAACAACACTCCTTGTTGTGTTTTATCAGGATGTCTATTTGGTTGGGTATTCAATTACAGGGTTCATTAAATCAAGATCGCTGTAGCCATATTTCATCTTTTCATTGCACTGTGACACTGGGGGGGGGGCGTTCCATGCTCAGTGCAGGAGGCTGAGGTGTCGCTTGCAGTCCAGGAATGACTTTTGCCTCCTCAAACTGGTGGGAATTTGCAGAATTCCCAAAATTAGAGCCTCACATGTTGCCAGCACATCCAGTACCAGCATTGCTGCTTCCACACACCCTTTTACCCAGCCATAATAGCCAGGAAAAATGGGTTTAATTTGTCTGACAGTCTTTAATCTCCCCCTTTGTTGGAGTGTTTGGTGTTGAAGTATTTTTTCAAGGACTTGGTGGTTGCTATAGATATTTTACTCCGTAACAAGGATTACACTGCATTAATCCTACAAAAAGATACTGTAATTAATTTGAAAATTGCTCCGGAGTCGAGAAGTATTTAAAACCTTAATTAGGCCTAACCTTGTTTTCTCTCCCAGCTCATCAGACACGGGCTCTGAGGAGGGGGAACATCCCTGTGCCCGTGTCCCCTTCCCGCTGTCCCCGCGCGCCGCTGGGAGGGAAGCGGTTCTTTAAAGCTCGGGAGAAATGCAGCGCATTTATCAGCTCTGAGTGGATATCATTGTGTTTATAACAGAGTGGAGGCACCATGCAATTTTGCTCTTGAAATTGGTTTATATAGATGACTGGTTGCTGTGAAGTGTGTGTCAGAGTTGCATGCAGCCCTTATGAAGTAGTACAATTGTCATCGCTTCTTACATGGTTGTTGAGGAGAGCTGAGAGCCCGGCTCAGTCAGCTGTTGAATAGATAACCCAACACACTTAACGTGGCATACATTGTAAAGAATTACATGCCTGCTACAATGAGCTCTGGGCCTCTGCTCGAGATAATAATCCTGGTGGGTGTACCACGTGTGGCGGCTGTCTGATCGCTCAGATATGACTGACGAAACATAAAGAAAAATGTCAGGCGGCTGCGAGGAAAATGCTGCTGGAAGTTTGTTTAAGGTTCACGGCCACGGCTGCGCTGCCGCGTTAACCCCGGCTCTGCCGCGGACGGGGCCAGCAGCTCCGGCTGAGGTGGGGCCGGGCTTGTCAGCTGCCATAAGGGCTGTGCCCGTCCCTCCCCGTCGTGGTGGCCTTGTCCTCCCCTCTCCCGGTGAGCAAAGTCCCGGTGTCACTTCACATTTGCCAAACGCCACCGCGGAGGGTGAGCGCTCGCGACTTCTTAAGTGCCGTGGCACAACTCATTGCAGGGAACGGACGGGCAGCGGGATAATCGAGCTGGCAATAGGGACTGGGCTGCAGCAGCAGTAATTAATAGTGCTGGCAATTAACGAGAGAAAGAAGTAAACAGAGAGCAGCCACTCCAGAGGGGCTCGGACACTGCAAAGATGAACGTGTGGGAGAAACGCGGACGGGCCTTGAGGCGCCGCGGGGTCGGAGGAGGTCGGAGCCGAGGCTGATGTTCCCTGGATCTGCTGCAGCAGCCCCCGCACCCTGCACACCTCCCCTGGGACGCCTGCCACCTCTCGTGCTGCTCCTGCACATCAGGATGGAGCACCCCTGGGTGTGCAGGGCTGAGGGGGCCGGAAAGGCCCCCTGGGTGTCTCTGTTTGGAGCTGTACGAATCGGAGGGAGCCCATCTGGGCTGAAAGCCCTGCAATGCCAAGCCTTTTCTGGATCTTTATTGTTGGGGTGTAACCAGTCTTAATAACGGCCATAATCTGGCCCTTATTCTTGCTGTTCTACTCCTTTTCCCCCTCTCATCCCAAACACTTTTATTTTTCTCTTTTTGATAAAGTCTCTAAGGAGAAATCCTGTTTCAGGAGCTGTAGGTGAAAATACCTGGCAATGAAACTGCCAATCCAGCATTTTTTGGTAAAAGCTGAAGTAACCTTAAATTGGCCACTTATTTGGCCCAGGAAAGGGTTCAAAGCCCATCCCATCCCATCCTTTCCACCTGAGGTGAAAAAAATCTCAAGAAGAGAAGAATCCCAACAACCTCTGGGTTAAATCCTAAACTTATAGAGAAACAGAGGCTGATGTTGTATATTAATGCTCAATAATAGAAATACAGGAGCAGAATGTATCATTTTCCAGCTAAGGAATGGAATTCACACAGGTGCTGGAGTTTTCCTTCCGGTGCCGTGGGTTCCCACTCTTTAAATGGCCAAACTGGGTCTTTCTAGTTTGGATTCTGGGAATGGCCCTCTGGAGGCTCCTGTCTGCTCTCTGAATCCCTGAACTGAAATCAATACAAGGGGCTGCACGTCGGTGCTCGGCTGAAAAATGTGCTCCTCGCGTCTTTTTCCTTGGAAATCTCGCAGTAACTCAGAATTCCGCCGGAATTTCCTCTCTCTCCCCACGCGCCATATGTTTGTGCATTTTGATATAAAACCCCTCCTAATGGATCACATTCAAATCCCAGGCTAATGATGCAACGTGTGCAGCAGGAATTGCAGTGATTTTTCAGTTTCCATCTCTGCGTTTCACTTGTGGTGCTCAAATTCCCACTCCCGCTCTGCAGCCTGGCTCCGACCTGGGAGAAGAGTTGGGAAAACAGAGTTTATATCAAATCCTCTGATTACTTGCTTATTTCTCAGTATAGAACAGGGGGTAGCGTGGTTATTTAGGGTTTTTTTTGCTTTTCTTCCACCAAAAACTGGATGATTTGCACGGAGTTTGTTTTGGAGGTGATCCCGTGAGTGAGGGTGGGAGGAGCCGGGAATCGGCGATCCCATTCCAGCGGCACATCCCGGGTTTGCTGCTGCTGCTGCTGCTGCTGGGAAGGTTGTGGTGCCCAGCCCCAGGCATGAGCAGCACACGGAGCTGCTCAGGATGCCTCTGTCCCCTCCTGTTTGGAGCCTCCAGGGTGACGCTGTTTAGGAGATTGGGGCTAGGGAAAAATGATCAAAAGGGGAATACTCTGCAGGAATGCCTGGGATGCCTGGCTGTAGGTGCAGAACATTTATATTTAGGAGAGCTGCCCCCTTTGTTCTCTCAGAGGGGACGGGGGGCTCTCATGCCCCGTGCCCGGGTTTTTATGTTAGATTTTCATGTTTATAACATATTGCTCAGCTGATTTCAGTACACAGAGCATTTCCAAAGCTGGGCCTGAGGGTCGGAAAACGGGACACTGCAGCAGGGCAGAGGGTTCTTTGTCACTCACCTGATTTTTCATCTGATAATGGCTTCCCGTATAAATCTGACAGGTTGTGGGGCTCCAAGTATTTGATTCTGAGTTCCTTTAAATCTCCCTCCCTTTTCTGCCTGCAGTTTCCCTTTCCAGGTTTTCTGTGCTGCTTTTCTCACGTTCCTGACTCCCAAACTAGAATAGAAGTGTCTGGTGTCAGGATTCTGGGTGCAGCCCTGCCCTGCACAGGGACACACACATTTATTCCATCTTTCCCTTTTCCCCTCTCCCATGGACAGTCCCTTGTCCTGTTCATCCTCTCAGAAAGCTGAGTTTTGTTTTAAGCATGGAAAGATGGAATTGCAGAGTCTCTGTCCCCCACTGTGGTGTGTGGGGGAGGCAGGAGGTTGCGGGGCTGCTCTGGCTGCTCCGGGGAGATGAACTCTTTGTGCCTCACCTCTTCCCAGTGGAGAAACTCAATTCCTGAAAGGCAAAACTGCCTGAGCCCCATGCCCTGATCACCAAATCCCAGATCACTGAGGCTGGAAAAGCCCTCCAGATCATTGGGCCCCCACCTTGTCAGCCCCGGGTGCCACATCCAGGCCTTCCTTGGACACCTCCAGGGCTGGAATTTGTCTGGCACAACACTGAGCAGTGGGAAAACTTAGACCTCTGAAATCTGGGAAAACACAGTGGTTTTGTTCTAGTTTTAATATTTTTTTTCCAGCTTAAGTGGTTTGGGAACGATTCTATTTTTTTTGTCAGGTGAAGTAGTTTTATTTCAATAGCTGCGAGCAGCTCTGTTTGTGTCCTTCAGGCAGAAATCCCCACCGCGAGCACGGTTCTGTGCTAATGGAAATAAAAGGTGAGAGAACTAAAAATAATAATAAAAATACTTCAGGTGTCTACACTTGAATTCAATTAATGCCTCCATCTTAGTCTATCAAACACTTGAGAGAGCCACAATAGGAGGAAATATAGATTTAAGTGCCCAAACAAAGTGGCCAACGGTCAGAAATCGGCCCCTCCTCATGCAGATGCTCAGAGAATCAAACGCTCACTTTCATTTTCTCCATTTACTGGAGCGACTTTCCCCTCCAAGCCACGCCAGTGATGTCAAACCCAGCCAGGTGATGGTGTTACCTCTGCTGCTGAGAGAGGAGAAGGTGGGAGCCCATCCTGGTGGGCTCAGGGCTCTCCTCCTGGCCCTGTGTTTTCCACAGAGCTGGGATTTGCTCCGAGCATCCGAAGGAAAACAGTGAATTATGTGATTTTTTTTTTTTATTTTTATTTTTGAAGTGTGAATCCCTGGGGATAAGTTAGAAAATGCTTCAGTGCTTTTTAAAATAGCATTTTTCTGGAGTGCTGGCTTGGCTGGCGCTGCAGAGCAGAGACACTTATTTATTTATTTATTTATTTCTCTATCTGTGGGATCCAGGGATGCATTCCTGCCCCTGCATTGCTTCCTCTGAGTCTTTCCATTGTTCACAGTACTTGGATTCCCTCTGGGTTGCCCTCAGTGGGCATTATCTGTTAGACAAACCCCGCCCCACCCAGTCCTTGAATAATAAAATGGGTTCATTGTATTCCTCTCTCCGATGTTCCTGAGGCTCCAGGGAAACACGGACTGAAATGAGGGAGACGGATCCCTGGGATGTGCCCGGAACTGGGAGAAAACCCCACAACCAGGACACCCTTTGTACACATCACTCCCAGACTGGTTTGGAATGGAAAATCCCATCCCATTCCACCCACCATGGGCAGGGACACCTCCCACTGTCCCAGGCTGCTCCAGCCTGGCCTTGGACACTGCCAGGCATCCAGGGGCAGCCACAGCTTGGACATTTATCTCCAGATTACCTGGAATATTCAGAAAATATGTGACCAGAAATATTTTTGTTTACAGCTGGAAAACTGTCAGAGAAGCTGGAGTTCCTGCTGCCCAGCCTCAGGACATCCCGGAAATAATTCCAGAGCCAAGGCTCTGAGTGGCAATTTAAATGGATTGTCCCATCTTTGGGAGACACCCTGGGCTCAGCAGAGGAGGGACAAGGGCAGAGGGTTCAGGGTGGGCTCAGCCTGGCTCAGCTCTCACCGCCCACAGTCTCTCCTCCTGCCCAGGGTGAGCACAAGAGCTGATACTCAGTTCTGGACTATGGATACCCAAGTCTGGATCTCTTCCCCTGTGCCCAGAAAAGCCAAAATCCTCATTTTAATTTTCAAATCTCGAGATTTCAATGAATTACTATAAGAAAATACCCCTGATTTATTTACTGGGATCATTAAAAAAATTTTTTTTTTTTCTATAAAACCTTCATTTTGGTGGGAAATTGTACTTCCATTCCACAAAAAAAAGGCATCATAGGGGGTGATAAAAATACCTCTGACAATATTGTGTACAATGAAAAAAACATCAGTTTTCCTTTCTTGAGAGGCCAGGTTTGAGCACAAAAGGGCTGAGGATCCATGGGCAGCCCTGCCTGGGGTGGCTCCGATCAGGGACAGGGACAGGGTCAGCCCCTGGGTGTCTTTGGAGCATCCTTGCATGGCATCCACAGGCTCAAATGTTCTCCCTCTCCCCCACACTTAGAGCCACAATATTTGTGAGGAAAACATGGATTTATCCCCAGAAGCCTCAGTGCCAGCTGGAATTCCCAGGAGATAAATCAGTGTTTGCAGCTGGCAGGAAAGACGCCCCAATGTCACCGGGGTATTTCCTACCTGCTCCTCGCAATTGGGGTTTTTAGGGGGATCCTTTTGCAGCGGGATGCTTCCTCCTGGAAAGACCAGGTAGGCTGAAATATTTCTCTCCCACGGAAAACCCACAATTAAATCCTTTCTAGGCTGGGATTTTTTCCCCCATCTTATTCCTCGCTCTGGCGCCGTTAATTTAAATATCTCCCGTAATCTAAAAGTGAAAAAAAAAATTTATAAAAGCATTTTGAAAATTCAAACCTTTATGCATTTGTGCCCATTGGTTACCACCGAGGTGTTAAAATAATTTATCCCATTACCCTAACGAGTTCTTGATGCACCCAAGGAGAATTTGCTGAGTGGTTTGGTTAAACCCGAAACTGGGGGACATTTTCCCGGGAATCCATTAATACCCGGAGAGTAAATAAAATGTTTAGTGGTGGGCACGTTAATTCCGGCCTTCATTTAAGAGTGAGGGATAATGAAATGTGCTTTAATCAGGGCTGGTGGGGAGGGCAGAGTGCTGCTGGCTCAGGGAGCTGCCGCTCCCTCGGGAGCGGGGATTTCTGCCCAGGCCCCGCTGATCGTTCCGGAGGGAGAGAACCAGGGGCTGCCTGAGCAGAGGTTTAATTTAAAGTGTGTTTCTCACTAGGCTGCTCACAACACTTAATTAAACTCTGCTGCTGTGGCAATGACAAATGCTGCGGTGCTGAGGAGCCCGAGCCGCAGCCACCGAGGGGCTCCTGCAATTCCCTTCGTGTGCGGCGGCGGCTGGCTCCGGAGGAGAGAGGGAAGGGATAAAAGTGGGATTATTTAAGGGGTTTGGAGGTGGTTGCCACTTCCCAGCACCCGTGTGAATCCCGAGGAAGGGTTCCTTGGGGGTGGCGTGCATCAGTCTGTGGGTTTGGATATTGCAGCATGTGGACATGGGAAAATATTCCTGCTGTTCCTCAGCCTCTTCATCCGAGAGGCTGCTCTTCATCCAAGATCCTCCTCCTCATCCAAGATCCTTCTCTTCAGCCTGTTGGATGAAGGGCACTGATTGTCCTCCTGTGCTGGCACTGCTGGGGTCACCTCCAGGGCTGTGTCCAGTGCTGGGCCCCTCAGGATGAGGGAGACCCTGAGGGGCTGGAGGAGTCCAGGGAAGGGAACGGAGCTGGGAAGGGGCTGGAGAATTCCTGAGGGAGCTGGAAAGGGGCTCAGCCTGGAGAAAAGGAGCTCAGGGGGGCCCTTGTGGCTCTGCACAAGTCCCTGACAGGAGGGGGCAGCCGGGGGGGTCGGGCTCTGCTGGCAGGGAACAGGGACAGGAGGAGAGGGAACGGCCTCAGGCAGGGCCAGGGGAGGCTCAGGGTGGACAGCAGCAGGAATTTCCCCATGGAAAGGGTGCTCAGGCCTTGGAAGTGCCCAGGGAGGCTTGGAGTGCCCATCCCTGGAGGTGTCCAAGGAATTCCTGGAGGTGGCACTCAGTGCTCTGGGCTGGGGACAAGGTGGGCATCGGGCACAGCTGGGACTCCATGGGCTGGGAGGGCTTTTCCAGCCTCAGGGATCCCGGGATTCTGCTGTGGGACATCTGTGCCCAGAAATGCAGCCGAGTGCTCCCCAAATCCAGAGGCACTCACTGGAGGAAGGCGATTGCAGAGGGAGAATTGTGGCTTTGGACAGATTGTGCCATCCCCTATTCAGACAGATTTTTAAATAGACAACTTTCTTCCAAGTAAATAAAAAAAAAAAATCTATTTTTTCACATTGCTGCCACGAAATACCAGCCTGGGATGTGAGGAAACACTCTTGCCTGGGTATTTTTAGCTGCCAGACCTTTATTTTAGGCATACATGGACACAAACGCCGCCGCATGTTCAACCACGGTGTCCTCTGGTTTAATTCCCTGTTCCCTGTCCACCTGTCCACGCAGCTCAGGCAGGGGAATGTAAATTGTCAGGAATGTGTGGTCTCGTTTAACACCTGCATTAATAAAAGAGGCAGTGAGAAGCTCTCCCTGATGAGAACAGTGGGGTTTCTCCTCTCTCTCCAATCCCCATCCAGAGTGTGCAAGGACACAGCTGGAACAAGAGCATCTTTAAAGCCCCTTCCAACCCAAATCCTGGGATCCCGTGAGGATGCACATTTTGGGAATCTGCCCCTCAGTTTTAAGCCTGTCCTGAAGCTGAAAACTTCTGAGGCAAAAACCTCTACTGGCAATGATAAATTAGAACTTTACAAATTGAGGCTCCAGTTTCTCCTGGGGAGGTTCAAAGAGGGGATGTGGGTGCAGGGGAGTAGGCAGCAGGGAGGTGCCTGTGCCATGGGAGATCCATCCCATTGGGTGTGATCCCAGTATTCCCTGGGAATTCCAGGGGGTCTCAGAGGGATTGCAGGGAGTGTTTCCCTGGGGATGGGGTTCATCCTTGCCCCCTGTGCTGGGGCAGAGCCAGGCACAGGAGCTGGGCCCTCCTGGAGCTGGGAGGGCGTGTCAGGGACGGCAGCCAGAGTTACAAAAACATCACCCTCTTAAAACTGTTTTTGTTCTTTGAAGGGTATTTTTGATGAATTCTAATATAAACCATTTTGTTAATTTAATTGATTTTTTCTTTTTAGTAGAGACTTAAATAAAACCTCACACGAGTCCCCAAGGGCCACTGCTGCTCTTTGATGTGGCCCAGCTCTTCCCCTACTCTCTCTTTTTCATCCCTTTCTCCTCTCTCTTTCCCTGCCAGGGGCTCTCCCCTAACCCTTTGCACCCAGCAAATTGCTTCCTGCAGCCTCTCCCCCTTCTCCCCTCTCCAGCTGGGATGATCCTTCTCAGCCACAGTGGGGCAGATTTCTCTGTGTCTCCACCCTCAGCCTCCACCTGCCCTGAATTCCCTCTGATTAGCCCTGATATTTTTCCCTCTCATCCCTTCCTGCTCTTTGTAGGTGTTTGGCTGTGGGTCGAGGTGCTGGTTCTCCCTTTCCCAGGGCTCTCCCAGCAGCAGGAGCTGCTCCATCTCTGCATCCTGGAGCTGCCTGGCTCCGGCTCCTCCGCTGCGCTTCCCGAGCCTGCTCCGAGTGTGAAGCTGAAAGTTCCTCTCGTGCCTTTTCCTGGAGATAGAGCAGCTCAGCTGAGGCCTGCTCACCCTTTCAGGGTGCCCCAGTAAAACCAGTGCCTTCGGAATGGGAGATGAACCCTGCTGTAACTGATGGGTGCCTTGGGCCGCAGCCCTGGCGTTTCCGTGGGGTTTGTGCATTACTGGCACTGCCCGTGATTCCCGGGATTGTGGCTGCGGCTGGGAAGGTGTGACTGCAGCACTGCTGGTGGCAGCAGGGGCACAGCTGGAATTGGGAAGGTGTGACTGCAGCACTGCTGGTGGCAGCAGGGGCACAGCTGGAATTGCTCAGGGGGAGTCGATGCTCCTGACCTGCAGGAATCGCTCCGCTTTGGAACGGGGCAGTTACAAGGTGCCAGCCCGTGGGCTTGGGGAGGGCTCTGCCCTGCCAGCCCGTGGGCTTGGGGAGACCCCCAGGGCTTCCTGTAGCCACCTGCAGCTCCCCTGAGCCCAGCAGAGCAGCACTGCTGTGGCACACGTCTCCAGGAGAGCCCCGCTCCTGCCCTGCTCCTGGGCCCCTGGAACAGCTCCAGCTGCTGCTGGGTGGGACTGAGGTCAAAGCCACTTTTCCCCTCAACGCAGTGACAAAGGAGCCGTTTAAAACACGTCCTGTGGCTTTTACCCCCGGTGCTGCCACCCGTCCTGGGCACCGCCGTGGGGCTGATCCCCAGTGACACGTGTGTGCTGCAGCTGCTGCCAGCACAGCCCTGGGGTGGCCTTGCCCTGGCTGCTGGAGTGGTTTTAATGATGGGTTTCAGGTTTAAATCTCCTCAGAGCACAGGAGAATCCTCACAGCTGAGGTTCCCCCCGTGTCCCCCAGGACAGCCCTGTCTGCAGCCTGGCTAGCAAAGCACGTGCTGGCTGTAAGCTTTGCCCATCGGTCTCTCACGAGTTGTGAGGCCCCTTCTTTTGCTCCCCACTCCTCACAGCAAACACTTCTGTTGATGATTTTGTAGCTGCAGTGGTTTTTAGGCCTTCGGGATCGTTCTCCCTGAGCTGGGATGGGTTGTTGCTCTGTGTGGGAGGGGATTGTGCCCCAGGCCAGCCCACACCCACCTGTGGTTCACAGGGCTAAATGTGGGTATTTACCTGCAGACAGCACCTCTGGTGACACAGGGGCCATGGGTGGCTCCTTGCACAGAGGCAGTGATGCCTTTTCCTGGTCTTAAAATCAAGAGTCAGACATGGTTAGAAGGGAAAAAGGGATTTTACCTTGGTATTTATTTTAAGGATCCTTAGGTGCACACATCGAGGTCGAATGCACCTCAAAGCACCCTGCCATGCACACCCCCAAAAGACCTGGTATCACATTAGAGATGTTACTAATTAGCAGATCTATCAAAGATTCCCCAATGAGAGGCTCGAGTGAGCCCCTCTCCCCAAGGAGCCTTCCCTGGATGGTTCTATCTCAGTTCACAGAATGTGGTCTGGAGAGGACCTTGGGCTCTGGGGCACCCTGACCCCCAGCTACGAAGCTTCTGAGATGTTGAGTCTCCCAGCTGAACAAACAAGGCCAAGAATGGAGGCAAAAGTACTGAGAATACAGAAGCTGTAAAAAGGGGTAACAGGGATATAAAAGAAAAGCCAAAAATCATCATGGCATCAGCAGCACTGCCAGGAAATCTCTTTTCCTGATGCTGATGCTGTTGGTTCTTTATTCAACATCCTCTGGATTTTCTTCCTTAGGCACCAGTGCCAGGTGTCAAATGATTGGCGGTTGTTGTTGTGGCGTTGTTTTGGTTTGGGGTTTGTCTTGGGGGTGTTTTTGTTGGTTTGGGAGGTTCGTAGAAACACAGAATGGTTTGGATAGGGAAGGACCTTCAAGAGCACCTCGTTCCAAACCCCTGCCAAGGGCAGGGACACCCCGGCGTGATTTTGGGGTTTGGGTTTTGATCATGCTGACAAGAGGAGGAGTTTCTGTGGCTGCTGTGGCTCTGTGTGGGGCTGGATGAGGCTGTAACAAGTGCCTGATGTTCAGGTAACCTCAGCTCTTTGTCACATCTCTATTTCCTGGTAAACTTTGCGGAGTTCTGTGGCACTGAGATCTCTGAGCACATTCCTGGATTTCCTGTGGCTGCACCACATCCCACCCTTCTTCCCATGGCACTGCAGGTCACGGTCACTGCAGTGGCCCTGGTGCTGTTTTGGTGCCCAGCTCTGGCTGCCTGGGGCACCCATGGACGTGGGCCATGGAAGATTCACCCCGTTAGTTAAACTGGGGATTTAACAGCCACACTTGCTCTGTATTCATACAGACTTTGCCTCCAAATCTCAGTGTTTGCTCTGACTCTTTGGCCACTTTTCTCCCCTTCTTTCATTTTCCCTCCTGCCTTTGCCTGGCTACAGTCTCGAGATGTTTGCCAAATATCCCCCAGTACAGCAAGAAATCCATGTTGAGAGATACCAAATTCCTGTTAGCTCTTAAGGTTGGGAGAGGTGTGTTAGGTAGCCCATCACATAAAGCTTGATCAAAATCCCTGAGTAAATGCCACGGGAACCCTCCAGGAATAGAGCCTTTAATCTTTAGATCGTCTGAGAGGAGCCTGGTGACATGGCTGGGCTTATTGCACAAAGCTCATTTCAGGCACTCGCTGATATTGGGAAGAGCCTCAGGTCCTTCTCCCCATCCTCTTCCATGAGGCAGAGACGAGTCCTTCCTCATTTTCTTTCCTTTCCCAATGCTAAAATACCAAAAATTGCATAGAAATGAAAAATATTCGAGTGTCTAAGCCCTTGTTCCCTTCTCAGGGTGCCGGGTGTGGCCGTTGCTCTCCTCACCAGGGTAGGGACCAGTTCAGAGCATCCTTGGGACCACCTGGCTCAGGGCCTGTCCTGAGGAAGGAAACTGCAGCAGGAAAGAGAAGAGGTTTCAGTGTGTTATTGTATTATCTACGTATCTGATGATTTTATTTTAAATTACCTTATGAAGGGAATAATAAAAGGAAGCACTTAGGAAAAGTAACTCTGCTTTTATTAAAAAGTGATGGGACCAGCGTAGCTAATTCTCATTAACTCAGGACTTTTTTTCCCCCACCCAGTATTTTTTCCCAAAAAGGAATAAATTTTGGCAAATCATTTATTTTTCCTGTTTCCTGCAATAACGTTTCCTCAGTGGGGAATGTGTAGAAAAGTTGGTTTGTGGTCTGCTGTGACCAGGGACAGGTGAGAGGGAACGGCCTCAGGCAGGGCCAGGGCAGGCTCAGGGTGGACAGCAACAGGAATTTCCCCATGGAAAGGGTGCTCAGGCCTTGGAAGTGCCCAGGGAGGTTTGGAGTGCCCATCCCTGGAGGTGTCCAAGGAATTCCTGGAGGTGGCACTCAGTGCTCTGGGCTGGGGACAAGGTGGACATTGGGCACAGCTGGGACTCCATGGGCTGGGAGGGCTTTTCCAGCCTCAGGGATCCCGGGATTCTGCTGTGGGACATCTGTGCCCAGAAATGCAGCCGGGTGCTCCCCAAATCCAGAAGCTGAGGCAGTGGGAGAGGCTGGGGCAGGGACGGTGCCAGGAGGGGCCTGTGCCACTCCAGAGCTGCCCACTCACATTTTGCACCTCTTGGGCACTGGGAAAGGCAGTGCTGGGTTGAGACCATGCTCAGCTTGGTTAATTAGTTTCCCTGCAGGGCTAATTAGGAGCTGAGCTCGGTGCTAACTCACCTGCATCGCTCCTACACGGGAGGCGCTCGGGGAGGGGGGAGCTGCAATTCCCTCTCGTGTTCCAGCTCCAGCCCAAGCTCCTGCCGGGGTTCCTCCGGAGCCTGGCTGTAAAATTCCGGGTGGTTCTTCTTTTATGTCAATTGGTTCTTATCTCCTTAATCTGAAACTCCAATGTTTGCCCGGAGCGGCTCCGAAACGCCCCTCGCTCCCGCAGAGATGATGGGAATTCTGCTTCCCGTGCGGGAGGCAGGGGAGAGCTGCACAGCATTCATCTCGTATCGAGACATAATCGAGGCAATCCAGAGGCCGAGGGGATGTTTTGTGCCAGAATTGATAAACACTTGATCGACAGAAGTGACCCACGGGCTCAGTAATTGACTTGCCAGCCCTCCCCCTGCAATGCCTCCCCTGGAAGATGAAGGAATATCCAGGTGGGGCCATTGGATTGGTTTCGGTTTTGCTGCTACTTGGAGGTTTACATGCAGGAATGGCTGATATAAAATGCTTTGGCAGTGGCTGTTCATGGAAAACACTCCGGGAACCACCTGGGCCTCCCTGGGATCTGGGTGGGGTCAGGGACCCCCACTCTGGGGAGTTCTCCCTGATCAGTTTTCAAGCTGCAGTATTTAATTGATCATTTGGCTAAGCATGAAAACTGGGCTCACTTTTTCACCACAAACCAATAATTCTTATGCAATCACCATTTAAAAATATTATTTTAACTATTGCACAACAAAATGTGAACTTTTTAAGGGTTATCACCCATTTTAAGAGCAAAAATACCCTAAATATTCCCTGTGATACACAGAGCAAAGATGGACTCCAGTCCTTCAGCTGGTGCCACGTTCAAAATAAAAGTAAATATGGAAATATTTCCATTTCACCCAACTAAAACCATTTGATCCATAGTAATATAGCAGTGCTGGGGAAAATTTAAATACTAATAAACATGGCATGCTGAACAGCACTTTGGAAGGTGCTGCCAGTGCTCTCAGAACAGTTAATAAAGTAGTCACAAATGATTCTGCCCACTTTTGTCCCAAAGAGGATCATATTTAATGCTCCATTTAATTTGCTCAAATGTCAGGGAACATCAAAAGGGAAAATTTATTGTATTAGTCACTGAAAGAGATATAGTAGGAGCATCCTGCTATCTAAAGATGATTAATAAAAATAGCTATTGATTCTGCAAAGTCAATAAATCCAGCTGTTCCGAGGGTGGCATTAGTCAGTCCCAGGCACTGCTGGAGTTTGTTTGGCTCCCTGCAGATGGATCTGCAGCCTCTGCTGCTCTCTCAGCCAGGGAGCGCAGGAGGAGCTGCTCTGGGCCATCCCTCCCTGGAGCAGGATTCCCGTCAGCACTGATGGAATCTCGGGATCCCAGCACACAGGGTCTCCCTTGGCTTGGGGCAAGTGCACAACTCCTGTGGCTGGGCATTCCTGGACCTGCTGGTACAGGAGGCTCAGGTGGGATGGGCTGGAGGAAACCCCACCGAGGGGAGCTCAAAGCATTGCCAGGGGACATCAGATCTTGGAATGGGTTGGGCTGGAAAAGTTCTCTGAGACCACGGAGTTCAAACAGTTCCTTCAGCCACCACTGCCCCACCTTGTCCCCAGGTGCCACATCCACAGGGCTTGGAAATCCCTCCAAGGCTGGGGACTCCACCTGAGCACCCTTTCCATGAAGGAATTCCCCAATATCCACCCTGAGCCTCCCCTGGCCCAGCCTGAGGCCGTTCCCTCTCCTCCTGTCCCTGTTCCCTGCCAGCAGAGCCCGACCCCCCCGGCTGCCCCCTCCTGTCAGGGACTTGTGCAGAGCCACAGGGTCCCCCCTGAGCTCCTTTTCTCCAGGCTGAGCCCCTTTCCCAGCTCCCTCAGGAATTCTCCAGCCCTTTCCCAGCTCCATTCCCCTCCCTGGACTCCTCCAGCCCCTCAGGGTCCCCCTTGTCCCACGGGGTCCAGAACTGCCCCAGGTTTTGGATGCAGCCTCGAGGTTTCCTCTGCGTTTTAATGCCTGGCCCTGCTGTAATTCCCATTTCTGGA
The DNA here is from genome assembly GCF_009650955.1 of Corvus moneduloides. NCBI lineage: Eukaryota > Metazoa > Chordata > Aves > Passeriformes > Corvidae > Corvus > Corvus moneduloides. Next base: position 38,656,640 of record NC_045482.1, on the reverse strand, counting down.
GCAGCCCTTGCAGGTATTTAGAGAGAGAAGAATCTCATTCCCTCCCTCCCCATGTACCGGGGCTTTGGGAAAACATTTCCAGCCCGGAGATGTTGTGAATTGGAGTTTTTCCCTCTCTGCATAACTTTCACAGGAATTTCCAAGAAAAAGCCCTGGCCAAGTTTGGAATTCTTACCAAGGGCCAAGCCAGGTTCCCTGTACCCATCTCCCAGTGGCCTCAGCCTCAAACTCTGCTTAAGGCTTCGGGAGAACCCTAAAATAAGTCAGTGTTTGGCGTCAGGGCATGGAAAGCACCGGCTGATTCCAGCACTTCCTTCTCTGTTTGTTCTCGCAGCAGGGCCAGACGTCACCATGCTAATTTTTCTTGGGCTGATGATGGGAAAAAATTAGGGACGCTAACTTTAGCTGACAGATCTTCCTGCAGCGATATCATCTCTCAGTGTTTCCCTTCTGAAGCCTCCAGTAGCTGAGTTTTGTCTGCAGGAATGTCCGTGGCAAACTTGCACAGAGTGCAGGGATTGGTGCTGACAAACTCAGACCTGCTGAGAGCTTCCCATGAGGGGGCAACCCCCCCTCTAATTTACATATTGAAATCACTTGCTAATGAAATGCAGGGGAAGTTATAGAACAGGGTGTAGACTGTGGCAGCTTGGAAGATTCCAGGATGCTGCTGCTTCATTTCTGATCCCTTGTGATGCTGATCCCTGCTTTAATTAGCAGTAGGGAAGCAGGAGCCACTGGTGCCCTGGAGTATTTAATGGGAAAAGAGAGAGATTCCTGAAAAATCCCCTTGTGCTCCATGCAGGAATGTGGGAGGTGCTTTGTGGGATACAGAGCAAGGCTGAACAGTCACTGTGCACTTCTGCATTTCTGGTGGGACCTTCCTGGTGCCTTATGGCAACATCCCCTCACAGGAACCCTTCCTGGCTGTCCCCATGCCCTCCATGGGTCTGTAGGAAGCACCTCCAGAATTTGGGAGCTGCCCCAAGCCCCCTCATTCTCCTCTGCTATCCAGAGCTGCTCTGCTTGACATCACACGAACTTTTCCAGGTTGGGCTGGCCCTGGATGTTTCTGCAGATTTCTGCTCAGTGAAACCTCCTCAGATGTCCTTTGGAAAATTTAACTTTCATTTAACATCTACTGAGTTTCCCTTCTTTGTTGTGGCAGTAACATCTTCAAAGAACACCAGGGATTAGCTAAGCAGGACCCAGCCACGCTGCTGTCCTCAATCACAGCCTCCTCCTCCTCATCCTGCCTCCCTCGGGAGTTTCCCACAGTTCCCCTTCCACAGATGTGAAACTCCCTGCTCTGAGGTTCCCAGTGTGTCTTTGTAGAACAACTGAGCAGTGTTTGACAGCTCCAGGGCCTCTGGAATCTCACCCAAAAGTTTATGGGCTCTTTAAAATGTCCATTAAAGATTCACAAGTTGCCATGCTCGTTATTTGATGTTATAATTTAAGCACCTCCGTTCTTCCCTCATTTTGCGTGGGGTTTTCTTGGAGCTTTTCTTCTTCAGGGAAGTTGGTGATGAAATCTTGTAGTGGTCACTGGTTTCTCACTGCTGGTGTGAAGTTGTGCCAGGCAGGGTCAGGTTGGATATTGGGAAAGGTTCTTCCCCAGAGGGTGCTGGGCACCGCCCAGGGAATGGTCTCAGCCCCCAGGCTGCCAGAGCTCCAGGAGCGTTTGGACAGCACTGCCAGGGATGTCCAGAGTGGGAATTTGGGGTGTCTGTGCAGGGCCAGGAGCTGGATCCATGACCCTGTGGGTCCTTCCAGCTCAGGACGTTGTGATTCTGACCTTGATTCCCCCCAGCAGTCTCACACCCCCTTTTAAGGCCTCCCCTGGAGCCCCGATGTCCCCAGCTCAGGCCGAGGATGGAGCTGAAGGAGGCTCTGTGTGCCAGGGAGGAGGAGAGGGGAAGGTGAGGGTGCAGGGCAGGGGGTCCCCAGGCAGGGGAGGATGGTGGAAATGCTGGGCCATTATGGCAGAGAGCAGATAATGTCCCTGCACGGGCATTTGTCACGGTGGGTGCTGAGCCGTGGCAGCGCTGAAGAGGCACCCAAGGAGCCCTAATCTGGGGGGGAATGGAGGCATTAGGGAACATGGCCCTCTGGAAAATGTTCTTATCTCCCACCTTGCATATGTAGCGGGGCTTCTGCAGGGCTCACGATAAGTAGGGCTCCTTGTTTCATTGAAAGGAGCAGTAAATAGTCACATAAAACCCATATAATTTGCTGGCTTGTAAGTTAAAGCCCCAGGCAGTCTTATCACTTCTTTTGTCATGTCCCTTACACTTCCAGGGCAATTCCGTGTCAAATTGCTCTACATTTTGCACCCTGACCCAGCAAAAGTGGAAGCCTGCAAAAAACTTACCACTCTTCATCTATTTTTTTTTTTTTCCCTTTCCTTTTTCCATTTGGTACCTTGTGAACTGAGCTGTTGTTCCTCTCTGCGAGCTGAGCGTGTCTCTGGATGAGCCTGGGTCTGTGTAAGGGTGTCTGGAGCTGCACCCAGAGCACCTCCTCTCACCAGCACTGGCTGCGTTAGCCCGGCACAAAGGGAAAACAGCGCTGTGTGACCAACTTTGGAAGTGAGGATATTAATTATTGAGCAGGGACATCTTCCCTAGTACCGATGTCCAGGCTGAGCCCGTATTTCTGTGCGAGCTCCCTGGAACAAAGGCGGCCGGGGGAGACTGTTACCTTCGCATCCTTATTTATCGTGTGAATGGCTGGGGCAGGGCCGCTGCCAGCTCCATCCCCAGCCCAGCAATGCCACATTTCCCCGTTCTGTAAATGCCAGGGCGCCGCAGCCCCGCTGGAGTTAACGGCGCGGCACTTTTGTGTTCGGTAGCATGAATCATTAATCATGAGGCAGGCCATATTCTTGTACTGCTGCTGCTTTCATTACTTGGCCTAATTAAACAGTTCTCTGAACTGGAATCTCAGATTCCTCTGTTACAGATTATCATTAATTATGGTGAAAGTGCTCAGAGATGTTGGACTCAATTATATTCTGCTCAACTCTGGCACGGCGTGATTCATTGCACAGCCTGCGCTGCAGATGTACTCTGTTCTTATCTCGCACTCCCACTTTTGTAAATTGGGCTCTGCCAGCCAACAAACCGAGAGTTATGTGCCGCCTTTTCATTAAAAACATGTTGGAGAAGCACACACCAATTAAGGAGCCTGTATTTTATGCCCAACGAGGAGCGGGGTTTGGGAGGAAGCGCAGAGCGAGCGGCGGCTCCGCTCCTCGCTCAGTCCTTGTGGCTGCTCCAGGCTCCTCTCTCCGGTTTGGGTTCCTCTCCTCCACTTTCCCAAGGTGTGGCTCCTCCCAGGAGCTGCTGGCATCAAACACGGTGCTCACCCACGGCTGGGGGTGTTTGCAGAGCCCGAGGCCCTTCCTGCGCAGCAGCGTTATCCATTGAAATGCTGGGAATGGCCCGAGCAGCCTGGATTTCTTCTTATGATTAATGCAAAGAGTGGCCATGGCGTTGAGCGGTGGTGTAACACTGTTAATATTAATTATTATATTAATACCCAACCAGCCTCAGCACCCTCCAGCAGGCAGTTTCATAAATTAAGGTACAAAGTAAATGCACGGCTTTGCAGGTTGGTGTTTTAAAATGCTTTATGTTCTAAATTGAGACGAAATGTGCAATGAGAACCATCAGGAATTAAAAAATATCAGGATCTGAAGTGCAGTGATCCTGCAGAAAAAGAGAAGTGGAGTTTTTTCCTTTTATATTTTTGGCATATTTAGAACTCAGTGTTTCTACCTCTTAGCTGGAGCTCACGGACAGCTGGGAGGTGACGTTTTGGTCAGTTAAACCCCCTTGAATCGGGTACAAACAGGTATTGGGGTAAAACTGATGAGAAATATCACAGCCACGTGTCATCCCTGATGGAAAACCCCCACTGAGTATCCCCAGCACGGCTTGGACACCGATGCCAGGTCTGCAAGCACCTGGGAGCAGAGCCGAGCGTCCCTGCCCTGCCCTGAATCCCGGCTCTCTCCGGAGCGCTCCGCCTCGGAGCTCAGCTGTTCCCAAAGTAAAATAGATTGCCAACAAAATTGCTTCTCCTGCTCCTCCATTGTCAACAGGAGAGGATTTCCCCAGTGCGGGTTAACATGGCTCACATGAGAGAGCCGGGGCAGGGCCGGGCTGCGCTCCGGCGCGGGCACGATTGATATTCAGCAGCATCCCCGAGCACGAGCCGTGCTGGTGCTGAGATGATGATTAGCTAATTCACCTGCCCTAAGTGGATTTGTTTCTCCGTGTCAAAATACACCCTGCGTTTTATCTACAGGTAGATTGGAGCAGAGAGTCCTTGATTAAGTTATCAGGAGAGCGGCGTGGTTTGTACTCGGGCTTTGATTGCGGGGACAAAAGGCACCTCATACACAAATAATTGGTGTGGGACCGGGAGGGAAAGGGAATCCCGCTGTGTCACCCAGAAATGGGGGCTTGGAGCCTGCCACGAGGGAAAACGGGTTGGAAAATGGGTTGGAAAAGGGTTCTGTGTCATCCTTCTCTCTGTTTGCTCAGACCCCAAAGCAGCGTCACCACCTGGCTGGGCCGAGGGTGCTCCGGGTTCCCTTTCCGCCGGTGCCGTCCCTCCCTCCACGTGAGCACCTTCCAGCCCAGGTGCTGCGTTTCGGGTGCTCCATGGAGCTGCACCCCCAGGGCCCCGTGGGGCCGATCTCCAGAGCCTGCAGGACATCCCCTGGGGGACATGCCTTCCATCCCCATGGTGGCACAATCCCAGCAAAGCCCCAAAGTTGGCTGCGGGAGCTTTCGGGCGCCGCCGCGTGCAGAGCCTCATTTTCCGCAGGAGTTGCGGGCTTTAATATATATGAAAATCAGGCGTGGTGTATCTTTGCATATGTGCCTTTTGTAATCTAATTTTGACAGATGGTGAGCTCCATAAATCTCGCTCCTCGCTAGAGAAACCCTTGGCTTGACTCGCGCTCTCTGCAAACTCACTGCCGACTGCGTTTGCATTTCAGTTTTTAATATAGATGCGGATTTTTTTCCCCCTGCTCTGCTTTTGTTTTGATTTTCAATGTATCTGCCAAGTATTTCCACCCCTGATTTCCACATACAAATTGCAACCGAGCTCTGGTTTCTCTTTTTTTTTTTCCTGTTTTTTCAGCCCTATTCGGTGCATAATGCCAGGGACTTTGCTATTCTGCATGTCGCCTTATTAAAAATAAATATGCTGCCCTGTCCCTGTTTGCACCGTCTCCCATTACTGACAACAATCCCGACAAATTCTTACTATTTAAGGGTGGTGAAAAAACTCCACCAGGAAGCAGTTTCCTCTCCTGCCAGCTCCAGACAGGCTGCTCATTGAAAATGTAATACACTGCTGCCATGTCACAGGTCAGCTGGCAAATGGCAATCTGAATTTTAAAAGGAATATGAATAAAATTCTGTTTTATTTTGAAAATGAACTTTGTGCCCTCCATCATGAATCCAATATATGTCTTAATCTTCTATGCTCTTGAAGCCTGCGGCTCCTGGCTGAGTCCTTTGACTCCTGAACCTAATAAGGAAAATAGGTTGTTTTCCCATCCTCGCCTCATTTTGAGAGGGGCTGAAACAAACAGTCCCTATTCCAGCTGTAATTGGCAAAGCATAAAAACATGTGTGTTATATAATTTTGGGGGTTTACGGCGGAGCTCGGCGCGGCGCTGCTCGAGTTTAAGGTTTGATTAAGCCGTGATGCTCTGGAAATAACGCTGTCAACATTCCGGCGCGGAATGCGCCGCCGGCAGCGCTCCGTGTTTGCCTTGCGGCCGCCCGCGTGGGGCTGGACAGGGAGGGAAGGGCGTGTTGGGATGTCCTGCCTTTAACCCAGCCTTTATTTCCAGCCAGTTCCCAGGGCTGGGAAATTCCTGGCGGGGTGGCGGGAGGGACGGATCGCTGGCGGGTTGGTGACACCGCTTTTGTCCAAGAGCCGCCGTGCTTTGTCCTCCAGGATGTGGATGTGTGTTTATGTTTCTATTTAGGATGTTTTCATCGCTGAGCATGGTCACCCTGTCCCCAGGGCACCACCCGGCCGTGCCAGGAGCAGCCCCTTGTGTCCCTGCCCGTGCCCAGAGGTGCAGCCGCTGGGTGAGCGCGGTCCGGCTGCTCAGCTCCGAGGAATTCACACTGGCATTTGCCTGGGTGGGCCAGAGAAACACCAGGGTGGCTTTGCTCCCCAAGCCACTTCGCAGAGGTGCTGTGCTGGGGGCAGGATCCGACCCCGCGGCAAGACGGGAACTCCGGAAATAGGGGCCTTTTCTCTCTTATTAAACTGGGATGTGGATTTGAAAGTCCACTCTGAATTTGGGGAATTGCTTCTCAAAGGTGGGAGGAAAATCCCACAGCGTGAGAGAAGATTATCCATCTGCCAATTGTGGATCAATCGTCTATCGATCAATTGATGTGCAATTGATAGACAGCTGATGATCTATCAGTTTTCCATCATCAATCTATCAATTATCTCTCATTGATTTGTCAGTTACCTCTCATCAGCCTCTCAACTGTCTGTCATCCCCACGGATTATCTCTCCCTACACGCACGTATCTCTGTGTATAAATGTGTATCCGCACACGTGGAACCACTCGATGCTTCCCAGCACCCCAAAGAGCCGAACCCCCAACGTTTCCTGCCTTTCCCGGTCTCAGGCACTGGCACAGCCGCAATCCCAGCTCGGTGCTGGAGCCAGGAGTGCTGGGGAGCAGGGTCCCAGCTCAGCAGGGCCCTTCAGTGGTGCCGTGGAAGGAGCAGACGGATCCCCCGGAGGGGCCGTTCCGGGAAGGGAAGCGTTTCCTCGAGGGCTTTGTTGATCCGAGCCTGAACTCTCTGAGCAGAGCCGGGATGGTTCCTGCCTGGGGCTGCTGTTCCGTGCAGTGTGGGGGGCCAGGGGCTGAATCCCAGCGGAACATCAGCCTCTGCTTCCAAATTCCTCCCTGGCAGCCTCTCCAGCTGCATCCCGAGCCTGCCCTTCGCCCTTTCACACTCTGCTCTCAGGTTGCTTCCCGTGGAATGTGCTTCCCTCCACAGAGAACTTCCCCAGGGGTGTGGGATGGGGATGGGGTCCTGCTGGTGATCAGTGCCCTGCTCTCAGGTCGCTCCTTCCCCAGAGGATCCCTCTCTGCTCGCTCTCTGTGGTTAAGGAGGCTTTGAGGAGCCATCGCTTGGTTCTGTCAGGGAGGGCTGTGCCCTCCGGGGGAAGGGAAATCCCTGCTCAGGTGAGGCAGAGAATAACAGTAAATAACAACAACAACAACAATAATAGTTGTTGTTATTATTATTATTATCATCATCATTATTATTATTATTATTATTTATTATTAGTTAGAGATTCTGGCTGGTACATGTTTCCAAACTGAAAACTCCAAAGGAAATTCCCTGCGAGATAAGCTGCGATGTCCCCGCTGCCCTGGGCAAGGCACGACGGACGCTGCCGTGTGTCCAGGACGGTGCCAAACACGGGAAGAAGCTCGGTGTCCCTGGCACGGCGGCAGCAGGGCGGGGTCTGGGGGCTGGGAGTGTCCCTGGGCTGCCGAGCACAGCAATTATTTCATTACCCAGCCCTGGCTCATTTAGCCGCAGCTCCTGTTTGTGTTTGATTGCTGTACTGATAATGATGATGGGGAGAATTGCTGTGATGAGAAATTGCAATCAGCTAAATAGCAGCAGAGCTTCCCCCAGGGACAGGGACTCGTGGAATCCCACTCTGGATTGTTTGGGGCTTCTCCCTCTTTGTCTGGGCGACTGGAACAGAGGAGCCAGAGGCAGGATGGGTTAAGGAGCTGAGCGAGGGAGACCAACAGGCAGAGCAGGTGGTCCTGAGTTATTTGGATTTTATGTCGTTGTCCTCTCTGTCAGGGTGTGTCCCTGTGTGGGCACAGATCGTGACAGCTCCTCCAAACACGTCACAGTCATGGAATCCTGGAATGGGTTGGGCTGGTTGGGACCTCAAAGCCCATCCAGTGCCACCCCTGCCATGGCAGGGACACCTCCCACTGTCCCAGGCTGTTCCAAGCCCCAATGTCCAGCCTGGCCTGGGACACTGCCAGGGATCCAGGGGCAGCCCCAGCTGCTCTGGGAATTCCAGCCCTGCCCTCCCCACCCTCCCAGGGAACAATTCCTTCCCAATATCCCACCCATCCCTGCCCTCTGGCAGTGGGAAGCCATTCCCTGTGTCCTGTCCCTCCATTCCTTGTAAATAGTCTCTTTCCATGTTTTTTGTTGGCTCCTTCAGGTCCTGGAAGGCCACAATCAGCTCACCCCAATATTTGTACGATTGTTTGTTTTCCCAAAGAATTAACAACACCACGATTCCGAGATTGAGCAGAAATCCCCCAAACCAGCAGGATTCTGTTCCAGCAGAATCTTTGGTGTGGGGTCCAGGATTCATCCTGGTTTGGTTCTTGCGCTCTGTGAGGAGCGTTCCCACTGCTCCTGTTGGCAAAGAGCTGCATCCCAGGCTTCCCGCTGCTCCCGTTCCTCCTCCTGTCCTCGATGGGCTTCCTTTTGTTATGGATTTAATTCCCATTCCTTATAAAATACACAGAACACTTGAACAGGAGCGTGGGGTGAGGGACCTGCCTGGGAAACGCTTTGAAGGAGAAATCCCACTAAAGCAGAGCCAGGGGAGAACATTGGGTGTCTTTCCCATTTTTCATGGCTTGTGGCATCTTCTCACTCAGGGAGCAGAGGGAATTCAAGGCAGGCACAGGGTCTGAACAGGACCCTTGGGGTTAAACCCTCCTGGGAGCTTCAGCCAACTGAGGCACGTCCATTACGGCAGGAGCAGCTGGAATTCCAGGGGAAACAGCTACCACGACTGGCAGGTGATGGTCCAAGAGCTTGGAAATATTCATGATTCTGAGAGGTGTGTTTTGGGAAGTGTAAGAAAAGCAGCTCGCTGGGTTTGGGGAAGAGCAGCAGCTTTAAAGCTTCGGTGCTGTGAGGTGCCAGCCGGGTGGGAGCCTCCCCACGTCCATCCCCGGGACTGGGATGGGACTGAGATGGGACTGGGATGGGACTGGGATGGGACTGGGAGCTGCCCTGCTGCTGTCCCATCCCGAGGGGCCGGGGAGGACACCCCCAGCAGCAGCAGCAGCTCCACATGTGCTCCAGCCCAGGGGGAATGGATGGGCTGCCAGGATCCTCCCCCACCTCCAGCAGCAGGATTAGCAAATTGGAGCTCAATCCAAACCCCCTTGCACCTCCTGGGATTCATTAGCTGCAGGTTTCGAATTATCTCCCAGGTTAAACAAAAGAATTGGGGCTTTTTGCATATCTCTGGAAGGTAGGGATCCTCTGGAGACTGTAGATTATCTTGGTAATATTTTTTTCCTCCCCTATACATTCCTGTAGCTAAGAAATCTCTGAAAATAATTTCTGGAACACTTACCAGGCTTACAGAGCCTGCCTGCCTTAAATAAGGATATTACACTTAATTAAGCATTGTGCCTGTGGGGCCGAGCGTGCAGGGTTCAGCTGAGAAGTCTCAGGTTATAGGGATTCGTAGCTGAATGCGATGGCTTCAGCAACTTTTCGGATTCAGGCTGTTGGCTGGTGAGGAAATCTAAGATGTTTTGAGAGGAAAAATTACTGATCTGATGTAAAAAATTATTGTATTGCTGTGTTGAAAGTGCTGCGAGCCACGGGGCTGTTTAGTCATGCTCAGATGAAGGCTGAAACGCTGCCTTTATCCTCGCCACAAGAAGAGGATTATTATTTTTAAAATGGTGATTTTTTTTTTTCTCCCCCCCCCCCAATTTCAAATGAGCCTTTGATTGTGCAGCAGCACAAACAGAGCCCCTGTGCCGGAGCTATTTATCTTTGAAAGAAAAAATAAAAAAGGAGCGGGAAAGAAAAGAGAGGGAAAAAAAATCCCCCAAAGTTTGACTGACACTAATTTCCCGAACAAGATACCCTGGAAACTCCAGTTTATCTGCTGAAATGATAACAGACAGGGTTTGTGATGTCCCCTCGGTGAGCTCCTGTCTGCTGTCAGCTGGCAGCATTTGAGCTGACGGAGGGAGATGCGCGGCGCTCAGATGCCAGCGCGGGGAACAGGAGCTGTCACCAGCAGTGTAATGTGCTGTGTATTATCACTCACACTGATCCGGGGGCCCGCACACTGTCAGCTCCTGAGACTGTACAAGTCAACACAAATAAAACTGAGGAGGCAAATGATAATGTCTGAGATAGATCCAGGCTCATTCTCGCCATTACTTTTTATTCAAACCTTAGAGATGACATGATGTGAAAAATGAGCCTGTGTCTAGTTCAGTGCCCATTAGTGTGTGAGCACATTATCTTCCACTTTTCACATTGAATCTCCCTGTACATCCCGTGGCAGCTGCAGCTCTGCAGCCCGGCAGCTTTGGGGGCTGCCAGCGCCTTTCCTGCTGCCTTGTGTGGCAAATATTGCCCCTCAGAGGGTGCACTGGGCGGCACCTCATGGCACAGCCTCTGAACACCATAGCCTTCCTCCCCAGAGGGAGCAGGGCTGGGCTGGCTCCTCTGCATCCAGGCAGGATCCCCGTGTGGGTCTGGAATCCCTCGGCACACCCTACCAGTGCTTGGGACACCCTTCTCTGCTTTGGGACAACCGGGGGCTGATTTCCTCCCCTCATCCATCCTCACCACCCCAACCCCTCCGTCCCTCCCTCCATGCCCCAGGGATGAGCCAGGACAGAGCCATCCCTTTCCTGCCCGTGGGGAGAAATCAGTTCCTTCCCCTGCTCACTCTGCTGTGGGAGCCAGGGAGAGGTGGCCATGGCAGGAAAAGTGCCCCTCAGCAGCTCCCCGGGATCCAGGGGCTGACAGAGCCCTTCCCGAGCCACTAAAAACACCGGAGGAGCCTCGGCCAGGCACACGAATCACTTTCCTGAGGAGGTTTTAGCACAGTTGCTGACACCATCAGTACCCAAGTAAAATTCCTATTACTCTCCTGTATAACCTTTAATTACCCCCACCACCCCAAAAATATCCCTCAATTACCTTGCAGGCAGAATTATGCATATTTTTAAAGTTCTCCCAGGGATATAACACTAAACGTTGGGTTGTTATGGTTCAGTGGTTTAAATTACAGTGTACTTAATTAAAACAGCGTAAAAAGCTGTCAGTATTCCATATAATTTGAGAGACTTTGATTAGGGATTTCTTTCTTTTACTGTTCGAGCACACTCAGCTTGGCCATTAGGTTGTCATTTGCCAGCTCCTTGGTGCTGGAGCCATCATTTCACAGCACTGGGGGGGGGGGGGGAAAGGTAAACAAATGACATTTCCCAGCAAAAGAAGTGACAAGCAAAGAGCAGCCACCCTGAAGGAGGAGGGGAAAGAGGTTGGAAGGTGGGATTTGGGCTTGGAAGTGGGAAATCTGGGAATTAGCCCTGTCGGGGTTGTGTTGCCAGGAGAGAGCTGGGCAAAGGCAGCTGTGGGAGATGGAAGGAAGGGCTGCAAGGAAAAGCTGTGATGTCCCATCCAGGTGCCTCCGGAGGGGTGGGAATGCTGTGCTGTGTTCCTTGGGCTGTGGAGGCAGAGCAACAAAACCCCTGGCACAGGGACTGCAGAGCGGTTTGGGGTGGGAGGGACCTTAAATCCCATCCCAATCCCACCCCTGCCATGCCCAGGGACACCTCCCACTGTCCCAGGCTGCTCCAGCCCCGATGTCCAGCCTGGCCTTGGACACTGCCAGGGATCCAGGGGCAGCCCCAGCTGCTCTGGGCACCCTGTGCCAGGCCCTGCCCACCCTCCCAGGGAACAATTCCTTCCCAATATCCCATCCAGCCCTGCCCTCTTTCAGCTCAAAACCATTCCCCCTTGTCCAAAGTCACTCTCTGCCCATGTTAAAAGTCACTCCCCCTGGTTTTTATAAGCCCCATTTTTTATTTCTATGGGGCCACATCAAAGGCTGCGGAGTCTGGGACAGCTCCACCATCCCTGGTGTTTTGTTGTTCCCAAAAGTCCAAGTTTTATTTCCAGAACTTCTTCCTGAGCTTTGGGAAGAAAAGCTGTTCCCCTCCACAGCAGAATCCCAGAGCGGTTTGGGGCTGCAGGGACCAAAAAGACCCTGCAGTTCCAAGCCCCTGCTGCGGGCAGGGAACCTTGGAATTCCCTGGAGCAGCTGCAGCATCCCTTGGGAGCACAGGGCTGGCTGTGGGAGGCGTTGCATGGGCAGGTCACTGTGCTTAAGGAGGTTTTTTGAACCGATCCATGTTTATTTATAAACCAATGATGTGACAGTGCTCACGCTGGGAACATCTATATTTTTCATCAAGGCTTTTTATTATGGCCAAACACGAAATCATAACTGTGAACAGGAAAATCCTGTTTAGCCACGGGCTAAACATCTCAGCACCGCTGCAGCCACACTCAGAGCCCTGGTTCACTCTTCAGCTTATCGGCCTAAACAAACATTTTTTAAAATACACTCAGAGCAAAGCATATGCTCAGGATTCACAATGGTTTTTTCCACCTCAGAGGATTTTCAAAGCTATTTGCCGGCTGGGAATGTGCAGATTCATCCAGGCTTGCTTGAAAAATTATCCTGTTTGTAAGTAATGACTTGCTGGTAATTGTTATCTCCTCAGAACTCGGGCACTTCAACCTGTGCTCATCCATGGGCTGATCCTGCCAGCAACAGGACCTTTATTTATCTCCTCTTTGGGATTTTGCAAAAATGTGGCACGGGAGGAAAACACAGCTCATCTGTCCTGGGGTGCCACCGTCAGAGCAGGGTCTGGGTGACCTGCCCTGATTTAGGAGCAGCTGCCACCAGCTCCAGGGGACACGAGGGCTTGGGGTTTGCTCCCTGTGGGTCACGGGGTGTGTTCAAGGGGGGTGCTCAGCCTGGGGTGCTGATCCAGGACACTGCCAGGCATCCCTGGGATGGTCAGTGGGGATTAAAGCACAGGAGGAGCAGCTGAGGGAGCTGGGAAAGGGGCTCAGGCTGGAGCAAAGGAGGCTCAGGGGGGACCTTGTGGCTCTGCACAAGCCCCTGACAGGAGGGGGCAGCCGGGGGGGTCGGGCTCTGCTCGCAGGGAACAGGGACAGGAGGAGAGGGAACGGCCTCAGGCTGGGCCAGGGCAGGCTCAGGGTGGACAGCAGCAGGAATTTCCCCATGGAAAGGGTGCTCAGGCCTTGGAAGTGCCCAGGGAGGTTTGGAGTGCCCATCCCTGGAGGTGTCCAAGGAATTCCTGGAGGTGGCACTGAGTGCTCTGGGCTGGGGACAAGGTGGGGATGGAGCACAGCTGGGACTCCATGGGCTGGGAGGGCTTTTCCAGCCTCAGGGATCCTGGGATTCTTTGTTCAGCCCCACTGTGGGGCCAATTCCCCCTCAGCACCCTTATGGCCGTTGGGTGCAGTCTCTGTGCTCCACTCCCTGTGCTCCTCCCACTCTTCCCTGGCTGCTTTTGCTGATGTATTTTTCCAAATTCCCTCATTTCCCATTTATTTCCCACCTCCAATCCCTTTTTTCCCTTTCTCTATTCCCAAATCAGGCTGAACCAGGTCAATGAGGTTGAAGAAACTTCAAGATACCATTTCCTAGCTTAAGCCCTGTTCCCTTAGCTCCGTCAGGGATCACATTGCCATGGAATCCCCTGGAAAGCTAAAAGGGAGGTGGGAGAAGCAGGAATGCCAAAGGGGCCGGATCCACATGCCCAGCATGGTTTGACTGACAAAATCTTCAGGAGCAAATCACCTTTGTGAGGTTAAACCCTGCTCAAAGCCCCGTTAGGGAAGGGGGGCAGCGCAGTCCCCGGTCCCAAATCAACGGGGAGATGATGGATCCCGGGAAGATCCCGGGGAAATGAAGCAGCTCCTGTGATTATGGCTGTGTGTGTTTAGTGGCACTGGAGCACCCTGCGTGCCTGGGGCTGCCAGAGGCCCTTTTCCCTCCAGGATTTCATACGGAGGAGGTGCTCACCTGCTCTAAAAGGTTTAATTGCCGGGGCTGATTCCCCCTCTGGAGTAATTTATATTGCTGCAAGGATGGCTCCCCGAGGGGAATATCCTTGGAAATTGTTGCTACCACGGAAAAGCCTTTTCCTGAGGATGAGAAATGCTGTGGATTCTCGGATTTGAAGCTGAGCTGCTCTTCTGGAGCCCCTTGCTTGCAGGGACGGGAAGGGGGTGCCTCGGGAGCGGGGATTCAGGCTGAATTCTGCCCTGAATCCTGATTAGGGAGAGCAGAGAGCTCCAAACCTGCTCGGGATGGACTGGCTGAGAGAACACCACAGAGTTATCCCTTGATTATCCCTTGATTATCCCTGTAGTGTCCGGGAGAGGTGGGGCTGGAGAGCAGGGCTCTTGTGCTTGCCCTGCCTTGGGCCGGGGCGGCACCACGGGGGCATGGAATGGGAACACGGCTTGGGAAAGGGGCACGGGTGCACCCTGCCGTGGCACCCCGGGACCCACAGAGCCGGCAAACCTCAGCCACGGCTCACAGCGGCTTTGGGGGGGTGGAGATTTGGCACTGAATATTATGGAAGCACATCTGTCTGTCTTGGAAACCATGGAATGCTCTAATGGTCTGGGTTGGAAGGGAGCTTGAAGCCCATCCAGTGCCAGCCCTGCTATGGGCAGGGACACCTCCCACTGTCCCAGGCTGCTCCAAGCCCCAGTGTCCAGCCTGGCCTTGGGCACTGCCAGGGATCCAGGGGCAGCCACAGCTGCTCTGGCAATTCCAGCTGCCCACCCTCCCAGCCAGGAATTCCCAATTCCCAATCTCCCATCCATCCCTGCCCTCTGGCAGTGGGAAGCCATTCCCTGTGTCCTGTCCCTCCATCCTTGTCCCCAGTCCCTCTGCAGCTCTCCTGGAGCCCCTTTAGGCCCTGCAAGGGGCTCGGAGCTCTCCCTGGAGCCTTCTCCTGTCCAGGTGAATCCCCCATGTTCCTGCTGGCAGCTCCTGGTGCTCTGCTCCCGGGCTTGGCAAACCCCTGGGACCCTCCTTTCCATGGTTTTTTCCCAGCCTTTGGCTTTTCCCTCCTGTTCAGGAAGCAGCCTGGGTGTGCTGGAGCAGGAGCTCCATCTCCACGCGCTGGGGATGCTTGTCAGAGGTTTGGATCTGGGAATGTTTGGAAACCAAGCAGTCGTTGGCTTCTCAGGGGCTCTGCTCCTCTCCCCATTGGACCCTTAATTCCATGTCCATGGTTCTTCCCAAGTTCCTTCGCTCCGAAGAAAACCAGGAACTGCAGAGCACAAATTTTCACCTCCTCATCACAATCACCCTAAAAGGGCCCAACTCCTCCATCCCCGGGCGTTTCCTCTCTGTCCTTCCCCACATCCCTTCCCAGGCCTTTTCCAGTACAGCTGGAATTCCGAATGCCCTTTGGAGGCCTCGCTCTCCCGGCTGGGCCCTGGCTGGGCACAACCTCTGGAATTCTGCTCCCCCATCATCCAGCAGTGCCAGGCAGGCGAATTCCTTCACAGACTCTTCCTCCAGATTGCCAATTCCTGGCACAGATGGCTCTGCAGGAGCCTGTGTGGGAGAAGAGTGGCTTTTTAAGCCAATTAAACAGAAACCTTGTCCAAGAAGGCTTCTGGAAATGCTGGTGCCTGTGAATTCCTGACGTCCTGGGCTCCGTGCTGCCAGGGCTGCTCCTCCGAAGCAGGAGAGGGAGCGATGGGCACAGTTTCCTTGCTTTAAGGTCACTGCTGATTTTTAACGTTTTTTATTTATTTTTTTATTTAAAGCAAAACTCCTAAAAGAACTTCCAGCCTGGCAATATCACAGAGTATTTCAGATATCCAAGGAGAAGCTTTCTGTCATTTCTGCCTATGAATTCTCCCTGCCACGTTCCAGGCTGGCCCTCAGCATGAAAGGCAAGCCATGATTTGTAGTGAGAGAGATGAGAGGAGGGCAAAGAGAGAGAAAAAGGTGTTAAACAACACCCAAAGGGAGAAATCCTGGTTAATAACATTAATATTTCCTTATTACTGAAGCATTTGGGCTCAAGAACCCAAAAAGCTGCAGGAAAAACCCATCCAGGTTGAAGAGAGGAGGCCCCAGGTCAGGGCAGGCCCTGCTTTGTGCCCATAGTGACAGAAACCCCAGTGTCCCCACACTGTTCCCCCACCTTGCTGAGGGGGCTGGAAAGGGGCTCAGCCTGGGAAAAGAGGCTCGGGAGGGACCTGCCCCCTCTCCACAACTCCTGGCAGGGGGTTGGGATTCCCTCTCCAACCAGTTCACATCAACAACAGGAAAATTGGTGAGACCGGCTGGAAGGAGGCTGTGGGGAAATCCTCTCTGGTATTCAGGGCTCAGGTGGGAGCTCCTGGAAGAACACCGGGAGTCCTGGCAGATCCCAGGCGATCCCAGGGCTGGGTGATCCCAGCCTGGCCATGTGGAGAAGTGTCTCCCACACCAGTGATGGTGCCTGAGGTGTGCCAGGGGCGTGGCTGGGTCCCTCTGGGACAATCTCAGGTCATGTAAGACCCCAAAAACCCCTGAGCAGGAGCAGTAATACCAGGCTGTGATAAAGCAGGGATTAAACCTGCTATTTGTGGGTATTGAAGCAGCCTGGATTCTTGCAAGAGCTTTATTCCCCTCTCAATTCCCCTTTTTCCAATGCTTTCCCCTCAGCCAGGGCTCTGTGTCAGACCTCGTTCATCCCCTCTCCACATTTACCCTCCCCAGCTTCTCCCAATACAGTTAAAGCTGCTCCAGGGCTCTGTGTGGTCTGTACTCACCTCAGATTTGGGGCCCTGGTAAATTTTTGTGTGTTTTTGTGATAGTCACGGGCTGATCTCACTCCTCCTGCTGCTCACACCTTTCTCCTATTCTCCAGTCCCTCATTTTCTCTCTTCTTCTCCTCACTCTGTAACTCTTTTAGCCAAGGGAATGTCCCTTCTCTTGAAGCCATCCCAGAACCCTGAAATAATAATTGCAATAATAATAATAATAATAATAATAATAATAATAATACAGCCAGTCACCAAGATTTCCCCTCCTTCTTTCCCCCTTCTTTTCCTCTTCTTCCCCCCCTTTCCCCCTTCTTTCCCACTCCTTTTCCCCTCCTTTTCCCCTTCTTTCCCTCCTTTTTTCCCTCCTTTCTGCCTCCTTTCCCCTCTTTTGCCCTTCTTTTCCCCTTCCTTCCCCATTCTTTTCCCCTTCCTTCCCCATTCTTTTCCCCTTCCTTCCCCATTCCTTTCCCCCTCCTTTCCCCTCCTTTCCCCCCCTCTTTCCTTTCCTGAGTCGTCCTCTCTCTTTCCCTTTTCCACTGCTCCTTTCCACCTTTCCCTCCTTCCCCTTTTCCTCCTCCTTCCCCCTTCCTTGCCCAATGATCTCCAGATCCCACCCGGATCCCAAGTTTTGGTTGCTGTTTGTCCTTTCCTCGGTGGAATTGCTCCAGCTCAGGATGGAGAAGACAACCCGGGGCCAGCTGAGCGGGTCCTGCTCCATCCCTGGGATTGGGAATGGTGTTCATTGCTGCCGAACAACTCCCAAAGTCTCTCAGCCCTTTTCCCTTTGGATTTGGGGAGGGAATTGTCCGCGGGTGCTGCTGGAGGAGGCAGCGCTGGAGCTCGGCCGCTCGGAATTCCCTGTGCCGGCCCTTCCCTCGTTGTTCCATCCCGCACATCCCGCATGCGAGCGCCGCTCCGGCATTTACAGACGCGGGGAGAAGGAGCCGGGGCGGGCGAGGCTTTGGGAACGGGAAGGCGCCTGACAAACACGAAAGCGAATCCACTCGGGAATAAGGCAAACACTGCCGGGAAGGAGCGGGAATGAGACAAATATTGGACTAAGACAAATATTGCTGCGGATTCCAATGTCAATTCCGGCGGCAGCGGCCGAGCTGGGAGCGTGTTGACAATTGGAGATGAGGGGCTGAGACGGGAGGAGATGATCCTCCAGCCCTGGGCCGGGGTCACCGTGTCACTGGAGTGGGTGACCGGAATTACTGGGATACGACGCCCGAACAAACAGGAGCAGGGCTCCTGAATACCTGGATGCAGCCGAGGGGTGGTGTTTGTATCAGCACAGCCCCAGGGGTGCTGGGATCTCCGGGCGTGTCGGGATTTGGAGCTGGAATTCCCTGGAGAGGAGGATATCCCAAACTGGCTCCCAAAGCTCTTCCCTGTCTGCAGCAGGAGGGATGGGATGAGATGGGATGGGATGGGGATGGGATGGGATGGGATGGGGATGGGATGGGATGGGATGGGATGGGATGGGATGGGATGGGGATGGGATGGGGTGGGATGGGATGGGGATGGGATGGGGATGGGATGGGGATGGGATGGGGATGGGATGGGGATGGGGTGGGATGGGGATGGGATGGGGATGGGGTGGGATGGGGATGGGATGGGGATGGGATGGGGATGGGATGGGATGGGATGGGGATGGGATGGGGATGGGATGGGGATGGGATGGGGATGGGATGGGATGGGGATGGGATGGGATGGGGATGGGATGGGATGGGGATGGGATGGGATGGGATGGGGATGGGATGGGATGGGGATGGGATGGGGATGGGATGGGGATGGGGTGGGATGGGATGGGATGGGGATGGGATGGGGATGGGATGGGGTGGGATGGGATGGGGTGGGATGGGATGGGATGGGGATGGGATGGGATGGGATGGGGATGGGATGGGATGGGGATGGGATGGGATGGGGATGGGATGGGGATGGGGTGGGATGGGATGGGATGGGGATGGGATGGGGATGGGATGGGGATGGGATGGGGATGGGATGGGGATGGGATGGGATGGGGATGGGATGGGGATGGGGTGGGATGGGATGGGGATGGGATGGGATGGGATGGGGATGGGATGGGGATGGGATGGGATGGGGATGGGATGGGATGGGATGGGGATGGGATGGGATGGGGATGGGATGGGATGGGGATGGGATGGGATGGGATGGGGATGGGATGGGATGGGATGGGGATGGGATGGGATGGGGATGGGATGGGATGGGGATGGGATGGGGATGGGGTGGGATGGGATGGGATGGGGATGGGATGGGGATGGGATGGGGATGGGATGGGGATGGGATGGGATGGGGATGGGATGGGGATGGGGTGGGATGGGATGGGATGGGGATGGGATGGGGATGGGATGGGATGGGGATGGGATGGGATGGGGATGGGATGGGGATGGGATGGGATGGGGATGGGGATGGGATGGGATGGGGATGGGATGGGATGGGGATGAGATGGGGATGGGGATGGGATGGGATGGGATGGGATGGGATGGGGATGGGATGGGGATGGGATGGGATGGGATGGGATGGGATGGGATGGGATGGGATGGGGTGGGATGGGATGGGATGGGATGGGGTGGGGTGGGGTGGGATGGCATGGCTTGGCATGGCATGGGAATACAGCCACACTCTGTGGTAGATGGATGATGAGCAAAACAGGAAAACCCATTGGGGGAGGTGACAAAGAAGGGTCAGTATTTAGAAAATGGTGTCACTTTCTAGGTGACACCTGAGGGTGACAACGCCTGGCCTTCCCCAGAGGTGACCTGGGACGTTCCCAAGGCAGCCTTGTCCATCCAGAGGACTTGAACTCTTCCGGCACCCCCAGGGCAGCAGAGCTCGGCCCAAGTCAGTTCCTGTGGTCCCTGAAGGTCCCTTCCACCCCAGACCATCCCATGGTTCTCCAAGGCCAGCTTCCTGACAGATCCAGCCCACGGAATTGTCTCGTGAGGGCTGAGGATGGAAAAACCTTGGGATCCTGGTGATGTAACTGGAGAAGGTTTTCCAGTTGTTTGGAGTGTCCTTCTCCAGAGATATCCAACCCATGTGGGATCCTGTGCTCTGGGTGATCCAGCTTGGGGTGGATGATCTCCAGAGGTGCCTTCAATCCCAACCACTCTGTTTTCCTGGGATTCTGCACTGCCTGTCCTCTTTGGGGGGGGGGGTTAATTTCTTCATTGGTTTGGGCATTTTGGGGGGGGGAATTTGTTGGTTTGGTTGGGGTTTTGTTTGTTTGTTTAGTTTTGGTTTGGGGATTTTTATTGTTTGGGGTTTTTCTTGTTTTGTGGTTTTTGTGTGGTTTGTATTTTTATTTTATTTTATTTTATTTTATTTTATTTTATTTTATTTTATTTTATTTTATTTTATTTATTTTCCTCCTGCCCCGGCAGGTGCTCGGTGCCTCCCAGCAGCTTTGAGCAGTCGCTTCCTCCATCACCCAGCGCTTCCCTTTGAACGGGAATGAGATTTTCCATCGTTCCTGACTCAGAGTTTCCTGGACATCCCACTCCTGGGACAAACTGCCTGGGCAATTTGCTCCCTTTTTACAGCCGGGGTTACCCTTCCCTTCTTCCCTCCTCCATCCCTACAGTTCCCACTCGGCCGAGCAATATCCTCGATGGAATTAATCCCCAGGAGCTGCTTTGGTCTCCCCTGGGATCCTGCCCGGTGCCAGGGATCAGCAGCTCCTCCCAAACCCCTCCCACTCCTCCCCTGGATGCAGGGATGGGGTTAAAGGGATGAACTTCATGGATGGATGGGATTACACCGGGAAAGGGAGGATCCAGAGGCTGCACCAGGCTTAGGTAGGATTCCCACAGGGAAAAGCGAGGACTTAAAAAAGTCTGAGATTTGTAGCAGATGATTGGGGAAAGAAAGGGAGACTCAGGGGGGTTTCATCAGGAGATGGGGACAGGAGGCTGGGAAACATTCCTGAACAGCAGGAGGGTGGAAAAGAAATGGGATGTTAGAGGAGTTTAATGCTGTTAATCAGACATCTCTTCCCTTCTAAAAAAAGTGGTTTTCTCCTAAGGATTTTCAAATAAAGGATAAGTTTAGTAGGAATAGTGCTGTGCAGCAGGAATGTGGGAACAAAAATGGTTAAATGCTAAAATCTCCCTGGTTTTCCTAGAGAATCAGACATTTTCCTATTTCCTATTCTCCTATTTCCTGTAAAATCAGACTTTTTTTAATACACAGACTCCAGCGGGTGTAAATCCTTCCTTATGCTCTCCTGGGGGTTTGAGGGGTGTGGGGCCTGTGGGACGTTCCCTTTAACGGGGAAGCAGCTCCCATTTGTGTTGGAATTAGGGCAGAGGGAAGGTTTTGCTCCTGTGCTCACCACAGTGGGAACACTGCGAGGAAAAAAAGGATTTTCATCCTCACGGTGCCTCTGGTTTGCCACACGCAGGATCCAGATTTTGGGTCTCAGCCACAGAAATGAATCATCTGTGAGGGGAAAGAGTCCTCAAGAATGGCTGGGATACCCTAAAAATGTGCTGAAAGTTCAGGAGGGCTGCAGATAATTGAGCAGAGCTTTTGAAATCCAGAATAAATCACTGAGGTTTGCAGGGCACACACAGAGTTCTCCACGGCCCCGCGCTTCACACAGCAAACTCAGCTGTCCCAAACAAAAACACAGCAGGAAAATGGGCTGAAAAAAGAGGATTTGGGGCACGTTTTGAAAAATTCGGCCACTTTGAGGAGGATTCAGAGCCAGCCATGAGTCCTCAGCATCATTTCTCACCGGGAGGGAAACACAGCTGGGGGTGTCCTGGAAGGGAAATCTCTGGATCCGTGGAAATCCTCGGCCCTTCCTCAGGGCTGTGCACAAGCAACATAAATCCCATTAAAATAGTCAAAGGAAAGCCAATTCCCACCAGTCCCATCAGCTCCCAGGATTCAAAGGAGCCCAGCACCTTGTGCCCCTCAGCTGCCCAAATCAGCCTGATGAGCTGCACCTTCCCATAAATCTCGCTTCTCCTTAATTAGGGCATCACTGGATGGCTGAGGCACAAAACTTCCTGTGCTGGGTTCTGTGGGAAGTGGGGCCAGGCTGGAAAATCTCCCTGGGAAGAGGTGGGAATACATTTGGAATCTCTCTGATAAAGGTTTGAGCGACTCCGGAGTGGGAAACATCCGCAGGAGGGGCTGGGAGCGAAGG
The DNA here is from genome assembly GCF_009650955.1 of Corvus moneduloides. Taxonomy (NCBI): domain Eukaryota; kingdom Metazoa; phylum Chordata; class Aves; order Passeriformes; family Corvidae; genus Corvus; species Corvus moneduloides. The sequence goes on along the minus strand of NC_045482.1, from coordinate 38,634,748 downwards.
AGGAATTGCTGCTGGATTCATCAGACTGCAGTCATCCCCCAATATTCCTGAAGAAAAACGGGCAGGAATTCTTTCCAACAAAAAAAAAGCAGCGTGGCAGAGAGTTGCCTGTGACACGGGGTTATTGATAGCAGTGATAAATTCCCAACATCCAGCAGGGAAAAACCCCAAGGGCAGGGCTGGGAGTGGGAGCGGGAAGCGCTGGGAAGCGCTGGGGTGGCTTCGTTCCAGCTCGGCCTCATTATGGCATCGGGAAGTGTAAAATCCAGAGGCTGGGGAAATGTCTCATTAAGGGCTTCCCGGCTCGTTCCGGGCCTGGAATAATGAAAAATGCAGGAGAGCCTCTGGCACACGGGGTGGGGGTGGCAGGAGCAGCCCTTTGGCACAGGGGGTGAATTCCTGGGATAGCCGGGATTGTCCGGCGTGGGAGGGGGGACAGGGGCAGAGCTGTGGGAAAACGGGGATGGGAATATCGGGGATCAGGGGGGGTTTTACACCAGGAGCATTGGATCTGGGCTCGGGCACAGAATCCCAGGATCCCTGAGGCTGGAAAACCCTCTGGGATCATCAAATCCAAGCTGTGCCCGATGCCCACCTTGTCCCCAGCCTGGAGCACTGAGTGCCACGTCCAGGAATTCCTTGGACACTCCAGGGCTGGGCACTCCAAACCCCCCTGGGCAGCCATTCCAATGTTGAACAACCCTTGGCCTTGGAATTCTTGGCCTCGTTGGGTCTGTGTGGCCTCTGAGTGCAGGGAGGAGGAGCAGGAGCTGGGATCTGGGATAGCCACAACCTTTCCCTGTCTGTTTCTATTCCCTCTGGATGCATCCAAACAAATTTCCCCGGAAGCTGGCAGTGTTTTCAGCTTCCAGAATAGCTGAATTGTTTTGAAATATTTGGATGTTTGAAATATTTTGATGCTTGAATTATGGTTTGATTTGAAAGATTTTTTTTGTTTGAAATAGTTGGATGCTTGGAGTATTTCGATGTTGAACCAAAAAACTTGATTTAAAATTTCCTGTCTTTCTTTCAGGGGGTTGAGTTCCGACAGGGATAATCCAGGATTGGAAATTGCATCTAATTTTTGATCCATCCGCTGAGAAAATAAACTGAAATTTAGAGATATAGGAACATTCTGGAGTAAAAGGAATTGTCCCTGGATTTTTTCAACACTGGATGGAGAGAATACCTGATCCAAACCCTTCTGAGGCCATAGAAAATATAATTTCCTGGAGAGGCAGCTGGAATTCCTGATGTCCAGGGATATTTAACTCCTACCTGGATATCCAGGTGTGTGGGGAGCGGAGGGATGCTCGGGAACCACCTCCTCCCATGGAGAGGGCGGCTGGAAAACTGATCCCGAACATCCCTGCCACCTGCTGCACGTTTGGAATGAACTTTTGGAGCCTTGGGAAGAGGTGAAACAGCACCAAGTTCCTGCTTTTTCCCTAATTTCCCACAGAACTACTCTGCAACACCACCTAGTGCTGCCGGAACGCGCAGCGGGGCGGGACGGGGCCGGCACCCACCGGTCCCAAAAACCCGGCTCGGGGCTTCTGCAGCCGGGAAAGGCACCGGGAATTCCTTCAGGAAGGGATCTCCTGCCCTGGGAGCCGATTAGCTGGGGAAATCAGGATACTGGGAAGGTCTAGGAGCCTCCCAAATTTCTTTGTGCGTTGTTGGGCTTAGGAGAAAGTTGTTTTTTCTGTCCCTGGAACTGCTGGAGCAGGAATTACTGTTCCCTGAAGGGCTGTGTCCATGGAGCGTCCATGGAATCCTGTAAGTGCCGCTGGCACAGCCAGCACCTCTCTGCCTCTGGAGAGCTGGACAGGCCTTGGATCCGTTTTTCCTACAGCACTTCCATAGGACAGGGCTCCAGAATTCGGGATACTGAGAGTGCTGCACTGAGGGGGAGGGATGGAGGAGGGGATTTCTCCAGGTGGGCACTTCCATGGATCCTGCATCCAGCTGGGGAGAGGAGCAGGAGGAAAACAGGAGTTGGAATGAGGAGAAAACATCTGTGGGAAGCCTTCAGTTAATTAGTATTGTTGTAATTGTGGTGCAGTTATTATTATTATTATTATTATTATTATTAGGATATGAAAAGTTGACTCCGTTATCAATGCCAGAAATATCAATACCATTGGAATGATCCTGGAGGAGCAGGATCTAAACAGATTCCCGGTGGAGCACCAGGAATTCTATTGGAAAAGGATAACACGGAGTGTTTCAGGCACTCCAAGCATGTCTCATCCAGCTTTTCTGGAAAAGGTGGAGTTCTCTCGACTCCTTTCCTTTGTACTTGGAGGGAAGCGGTGAAACTTCTGGGCCAGGGGAGGCTCAGGGTGGGCAGCAGCAGGAATTTCCCCATGGAAAGGGTGCTCAGGCCTTGGAAGTGCCCAGGGAGGCTTGGAGTGCCCATCCCTGGAGGTGTCCAGGGAATTCCTGGAGGTGGCACTCAGTGCTCTGGGCTGGGGACAAGGTGGGCATTAGGAAAAGCTTGGACTCGACTCCGCCTTTTTAGGGCGAGTGCATTCTTTAGGGTATTCTTAGGGCAAGTTTCATTTTTAGGCAAGTTTACTTTTTAGGCTATTTTTCAGGGTAAGTTTAATTTTTTAGGGTAAGTTTAATTTTTGGGGCAAGTTACTTTTTCAGGGCAAGTTGCATTTTTAGGGTGGGTGTAACTTTTTAGGTGAAGTGTGTATTTTTTAGGGTAAGTTCAATTTTTAGGATAAGTTCATTTTTTAGCTTGAGTGGATTTTTTTAGTTCTGGTTTTAGGCTAAGTCTATTTTTTTAAGGGAAACTGTTTTTTTTAAGATAAGTATTTTTTTCAGGTAAATGCATTTTTAAGGATAAATTGGTTTTTTAAGGAAAGCACATTTTTTAGGGTCAGACTAATTTCGCAGGAAAGTTTTGCAAGCACCTCCTGCTTCCAATTCCAATCCACAAAGGGAAAAGGAGAAGGGTTAGAAGTTCTTCCGTGGCAGTGTTATCCCGGGAGAACGTCCAGAGATTTGCCTTCAGCGCTGGCGGCTCTTCAGCTCTGGCAGTTCAGAATTTGGAATTTCCCGATGCTCTTCCCTGCACCCCTCATCCCGCTGCATTCCCTGGGGGCAGCAGCTTGGATGCACCCACAGGAGGGATCCAGGCGTGTGGAGAGAGCTCCTGGCACAGAACACTCCCAGCCTGGAGCTGCTGTCCAAAGGCATCCACCGTGTCCAGGTGAGCCACGAGAGGTGCCTGTGGTGGCTGAACATTTTTTTGGACATCTCACCATGGTTGGAAAGTCCCAAAATCTCAGGATCACTGAGGCTGGAAAGGATGTCCAGGGACACCGAGTCCCAGCTGTGCCCGATGCCCACCTTGTCCCCAGCCCAGAGCACTGAGTGCCACCTCCAGGAATTCCTTGGACACCTCCAGGGATGGGCACTCCAAACCTCCCTGGGCTGTACATTCCAACATTTAACAACTCTTTCCATGAAGGAATTCCTGCTGCTGTCCACCCTGAGCCTGCCCTGGCCCAGCCTGAGGCCGTTCCCTCTCCTCCTGTCCCTGTTCCCTGCGAGCAGAGCCCGACCCCCCCGGCTGCCCCCTCCTGTCAGGGACCTGTGCAGAGCCACAAGGTCCCCCCGGAGCTCCTTTGCTCCAGCAGCTCTGTCCCATCCCTGTCCCTGCAGGAAGGGCCCTTCCCAGGCAGCTCTCCCGGGGCAGCCCCTGGAGCCGCCGTTCCCGAGGCTTTGGCTCCTTCCCCGCTGCTCTGGGATGCTGCAGCTCCAGGCAGTTGGGTTTTGCTCTGCAGCCTCCTCCTCACAGCCCGGCCCTGACAGCTCTGTCAGGAGGAACAGACAGGAGCCCTGATTCAGACTGAAGGCTCCTCTCTGATAGTGCAGGGCACCAAAGCAGATGCTGATAATCAAGATAATCAAATCATCTGCTGAGATGTGAGGCTTCCAGACGGGCAGACACGCTGGGCTGCGTGAGCAGCCCTGGCATTTATTTCACTCACTCCAGGCTGGCCGGGCTTTACAACCTTTTCCACACAAATTATTTTGGGGCTGGGGAAAATCGCTGTGAGTAGCAAGGCTGCTGCTTAGGAAGGGTCTGAGGCAGCCTCTGAGCTGGTTTAATCTGCCCTGACGTGGCTCAGTGCAGGCACAGACTGCACTCAGCAGCTGCCTCGCCAGTGCTGGGCTCAAATGATGCTCCCACAGTGGCCAAAAACACCCCCGGGGGTGCTGGGGAGTCCCTGGGGTGTCCCCGGGGCATCCTGGCCAGGATGCTGCCACCAAAGGGACTCTGTGGCATGAACTGGCAACATCTGGGAACAACTTCTACATGCCCAGGAGCTCAGGAGTGTCCATCACGCCTGTAGCTGGGAGAAACCCAACCAAAAATGCTGCTCTTTAGGTGCTCCCATCCCTGGAAGTGTCCCAGGCCAGGCTGGATGGGTCTTGGAGCAGCCTGGGATAGTGGGAGATATCCCAGCCCATGGCAGGGGTGGGATGGGACGAGCTTTAAGCCTTCCAAACCAAACCACTTTAGGATTCCGTGGTTCTTATCCCTATTTAAAAAAAAACAAAACAAAACAACATTTTAAGATGAGTTTAGGAGAGTCTGTATTGGAGGAACTTTGTGGCTGGACCTTAAAACTTCCTGCACCTGTAAGGAATCACCGGGAACGAGAGAGGAAATCCCAGCACGGGGTGCCTGCAGCTCCTCCTACAAACCAAAACTCCCTGGAGCTAAAGGATCCCCAGGAAGGGGAGAGGAAATCCCAGCACGGGGTGCCTGCAGCTCCTCAGCTGCTGCTGGAGCCTCCCCGCGCCCCCAGCCCAGCAGCAGCCGCTGCCCATCCCCGAGGTGGGGCTCTGCTGTGCCCTGGGGCTCTGCTGTGCCCTGGGGTTGCCCGGCCGGGGCTCTGCTGTGCCCTGGGGCTCTGCTGTGCCCTGGGGTTGCCCGGCCGGGGCTCTGCTGTGCCCTGGGGCTCTGCTGTGCCCTGGGGTTGCCCGGCCGGGGCTCTGCTGTGCCCTGGGGCTCTGCTGTGCCCTGGGGTTGCCCGGCCGGGGCTCTGCTGTGCCCCCCAGCGCTGCCCGGCGCTGCGGGAACGCTCCAGACCCGGGATCCCGGCTGCTCCAGGCACCGCTGCCTGTCCTGGGCTCGTCCCGGCGCTGGATGGCAGGTACTGTGGGGGGCCAGGAATGACCTGACCTTCCTCAGGTGAGCTTTTGGACGTTCCCAGGCAGGGAATTCGCTGGGAGTTGTGTCCTTGGTGTTCGGTAGCACCTTCCTGAGCTGGGTTTAAAGGCGGAAAGTGGAAAGGGAATGACTCCAGAGCTGTTGGTTTGGAACTCTGGGGTGGCTCTGGAGATCCTGGGTTTGGTGGCGGCTGTGTCCTGCTGTTTTTTACTCTCCGAAGGGAAGCGGGTAATTTGAATTTTATCTTCAGGGAAGTTTAGGAGAGTTTCTCTTAAAAGCATGAGCTGAGTGCACATAAGAGGTTTGGACCCTGAGCAGGGGCAGTGCTATGAGTCCCTGGCTGCCTGGAGCCCTGCTTGGGCCCGGGAGCTTTCGGGGAGTTGGATGATTTTTAATAGTTTTTACTGCTTAAAAGAAATGGCAGGGTAACCAAGTAATAAAAAAATTCCCCATTTTTATTAAGGTAAAGAAATAGGAGCTTTCATTTGTTGGGTTTTGTTTTTCTTGAGTTTTGGTTCTGGATTTTTTTGGTTTGGGTTTTTTTTTTTTCTTGGTTGGTTGGTTTGAAGTCTTTTAAAATTTTGTTTTCGGGGGTTTTTGGTTTGGGCTTTTTGGGCTTTGGGGTTTTTTTTGTCCCTGTAATCTTTCCTTGAATCATCATTGAACTTGAAATGACAACTCCAAACCTGCAGCTGGCCTCACTTCCAGCTCTGCAGCTGAGGTGCTGGAGTCAAACCACGGCTGTTGCTCGTTTTTGGCCCTTCTGCAGTCACAGGCTCAGATAAAACTAAAATAAAGCTCAATAACTTGACATAAGTTGGCAGGAAAGGTTTATTTAAATTAAATAAATACACAAACCATCCTCTGGCTGTGGACAGGGAGCTTGGACCTGGAATTTGCTGGGAAACAGGGAATGGAAGATGGGGTTTTACATTGCAGGGTTGTTCTTGAGGTGTCAGACTGGAATTTAGCAGGAACAAATCTGGGAATTCCCGCAATGCCTTCCCATCAGCATTCCCTGCTCCCAGCTGCTGCTGGAGTGCATTAGCTGGACATTGACCTCCTGTCTGAGAGGCTGTCGGGGTTGGGATTGATGAGGAAAAGGAGCTGGAAGCGCTCCCAGCTCCTGAACCCTGCAGGGAGAGACGCGGGATTTTGTGGGGATGCGGAATTTGTCATCGCCACTGCCTGCCCCGCCCTGGCAGAGGATCTCAGGGGTCCCTTCCCACCCAAACCAGTCTGTGATTCCAGCTTCCTTCCTCCTCTCCTGGGAATGAGGAGCCTGTGCTGGGGCTGCTGTGAAAACCCAGCCTGACTTCCCAGGCTGGAACAGGGAGGTTCTCACCCTCAGAGGGAACGTGGCAGCCAGAGAGATCCCAGGGAGCCCGACAGCCACGGGGGCTGCACATCCCGCACAGCCCCAGCTCCCAGGCCGAGAATTTTCAGTGTTCCATGGGCTCTGCTGGCACTGCTCTGTGCTCGGAGCTGGAGAGGCCAGGGCAGCTCAGCTGGGACACAGCAGGGCTGGGACAGGGACACTTCTCAGGCTCCTCCCAGCAAGGAATTCCTGGCTGGGAGGGTGGGCAGGCCCTGGCACAGGGTGCCCAGAGCAGCTGGGGCTGCCCCTGGATCCCTGGCAGTGCCCAAGGCCAGGCTGGACATTGGGGCTTGGAGCAGCCTGGGACAGTGGGAGGTGTCCCTGGGCATGGCAGGGGTGGCACTGGGTGAGATTTAAGGTCCTTCCGACCCAGATAATTCTGAGATTTGGTGGTTCCTGCCCTGCTCCTTTTCCTGTCCATTTGGGGCTGGTTTCCCTGTGTTTTATGAGCTGTGTCACCTGCAGCAGGTGGGGACATTTGGGGTGATTCCATGGCTGTGCTGAGCCCCTGCAGGGATGTCATTAATTTATTAATTAGCTTAAAACAATTTAGTTGTGAATATTTTATTTGTTTCCCTAAAAAGTAAACTTTTAATTATTCCAACTCTTTGTTGGGATCATCCTCCTGCACCCGTCAGGTTTGAAGGAGGGATTCCACCTGCGATGCCCAGTTCCAGATGTGCTGATCCACAGCTGGACAGCCCCTGGCCTTATCCAGGGTGAATGTTGGGAATGTGATGGCGACACGACAGGGATGCTGGAACTGAAGAACAGCAGAGGCTGATATTGAATCAAATCTTTGTGGTGACTCCTGAGCCGGGTGAGGCTGTGCCGTGCCTGGCTGTCCCTGGAGCAGCCCCGGGATTCTGGGAAGCGTTCGGGAGGAGCAGGAATCCCGGCTGGGTGGGATTTGCACCGTGTCGCGTTACACGTGCTCCCGTCCCGTGCTCCGTGCTGCAGCACAGCCGCGCTGACCTCGCTTGGCTTCACCCCACGGAGCAGGGCGGGAGGAGCTCCCGGGGCTTGGGAATGGCGTTTGGGGGGGAATTGGGGCTGAATTCCAGCCCTGCTCGCTCTGGCGGTTTGTTTCAAAGCGTTTTGGTTCGTGCCATGGTTTTGTGTTTATATCCAGGGTTCTTACAGGATATTTTTATCGGGTGGCTGTATTTCCTGTTTTATCCCCATTTCTGACTCATTTCTGGGGACAGAACATGGGCTCAGACACTGAACCTCACTGGCTCCATCCCACCACCAAATATGGCAGGACAAATACCTGAAAATAATTGTCTTAATTTTTTATTTGTGATTTTGTGTGTTTGGGAGCATCCCTGTGCCCATTTGGGAGCATCTCTGTGCCCGTTTGGGAACATCCCTGTGCCCGTTTGGGACCATCCCTGTGCCCATTTGGGAGCATCCCTGTGCCCGTTTGGGAACATCCCTGTGCCCATTTGGGAGCATCCCTGTGCCCATTTGGGAGCATCCCTGTGCCCGTTTGGGAACATCCCTGTGCCCATTTGGGAGCATCCCTGTGCCCGTTTGGGAACATCCCTGCATCCATTTGGGAGCATCCCGGAGCTCGGTGTTGGCTGGAGCGCCGGAGCCAGCTCGGAGGGATAAATAAGGAAATAAAAGGAGCGGCTGTGGCTGATGAGGGCCAGCTCCGCGGGAATGTTAATTGCTGTAATTGGCTCGCGGTTGCCATGGTGATCGCGGGGCGCTCCGCCGGGGCTGCCAGGGGCGAGGGGGGTTTGCTCCCTGGATCCTCCCTGGATCCTCATTCCCGGAGTGCGGCAGCCCTGGAAAAGATGCCCATTTCCCTGGAACTCGTGCCTGGATCTGGGGATGCGCTGCCTGTGGCAAGCCATGGATATTTCATGGATATTCCGTGAATCTTCCATGGATATCCCGGGTGTATTTATTGCTGTGGGTGAAGCTCTGCCGTGGCTCCATCCATCCTCTCTCCAAGGGGTCCCAAAAAAGCCCACTGGAGCCTGTGAAGGGTGGTGGGACTCAATTGGCATCTGCAGGAATAATTGCCCAGCTGATCCAGAGGAGAGATTTCATTGGGGTTTTTTAGGAGCTACCCCTAATCCCATTCCTGGAATAAGGAATTGCTAGCTCCACAGAGGGTCACTCCCAGCCTCCCTCAGGGTTCATTTCTGGAGGGTCCCGGCTCAGGTATTCCTTTTGTGGAGGAATTTTCAGGAATTCCAAGCTTTTCCATTAGAAGGACAATTTTGGGAAGTTCTCAAGGAGCAGAACTTCGACTGTCACTTTTCCTAAGTGAGGATTCCCGTGTCCAATCCCCCATTCCCTCCCTCCATCCCTCCCTGAACCCCCACTGTTATTTTGAAGCAGAACAAAGTTTCTGATGGAAAGCAAAGAGCTGCCAGAGGGCCCTTCCACACTTCCCGTGACAATAATTCCCTGCCCACCTCAGCCAGGATCAATCCGTCCGTGGCTTTTCCTTCCCTGCAGCCCAGGGCAAGTGTGGAAGGAAAAATAAATAATTTGCGAGGGTCTGAGCAAAGCTCGGGATTACTCAGAGCTAAACTGCAGTGGATGAGGTGCCCCTGCCTGACGCTGCACTCCGAAGGCAGCAGGAAAACTTGGATGTGCAGCTTTTCCCGGAGCTCACGGAATCACAGCTGCTTCATTTGTGCTGTGACCAGGAAAAGCCATAAATAAATCATGTGCAGGATCCTTGCCTCCCCTCTTCCCGGATTTCCAGGATGCTGTGCTGGTACCGCATCCCTGCAGCCGGCCTGGATCCAGCCCTGTCCCCGGGGCCTCGAGCCCTGCGGAGCCGCTCCCGCTCCCTTTTCCCTCCCTCGCTCCCAGGAAAGCCCTGGAGAGCCACGTGCCCGGCTAATAACAGTCCCAGCCGCTGTAATTCCTCAGAAAATCAGGCGTTTGGGAAGGGTTATTGGAGCAGGAGCAGCTGCTCTGCGCCTTCGGAGCTGTGCCGAGGCTGTTGTGGTTCCCGAGCCCTGGGCTGCCACAGGCTGGGATCGGGATCCCACGGGAGAAGCCCCGGCCTGGCACAGTCCCTCCCCAAGAGGTTGTTTATTTGCCATTTCCCTCGAGCTTTTCAGGCCGATTTCAAAGAGCAGGGCCCGGGGCGATTTTAAAGGCGTTGGATCATTTTTCCTGCAGGGAGAACGACAGCGCTGTTGGGGAAAGGGGGAAAGTTCCCTCCAGGCTTTATTGCCCAGCCAGGGGTTAAATCCTCGAGGATCCTCTCAGACAAAAAGCAAAACCCCGAGCTCGTGGCTGGATCACAAGTTTTTATGTAAATGAAGCCCAGAGCAGGTCCAGGGAGCAGTGAGGGATGGCGAGGAGTTCCCGGGTTTATTATTCATGGAGGAATCCAGCGGCAGCAGCGCCGTGCCCGGGGCTGGGAGCAGCGCTCGCTCCTGGCTCTGCTCACAAACCCCACGGAGGAGCCGGGCCAGCCCCAGCCTGGGGATCTTGCTCTGAGGATCAAAAATAAGGATTAGAGGAAGGAATTTCTGAAGAGGTTTCAGTTTGAAATCTCCCTCACCGTGCTGAGCTCCGCAGGGACATTCCCAGCACAAAAATCCCTGGAACAAGGACCTTTATTTCTCCTGGAAGGTGCAGTTGTTAGCGAGGTGACAATCTCCTTTTGCTGCCTTTCGCTCTCACACAGTGACAATAAATCGGAGCTTTCGGGGCTTTTTCCTCCGATAATTCCACCCGAATCCGGGCTGGATCCGCTCCCCGTGCCAGGAGCTCGGCTCTAGCCCGGGTTTTCCTTCACGGAAAGAGCCTTAGCCAGGAATTTCTCTCTCCCCACTCCAGCTCTATCATTTCAAAGTTTATTCCCAAGCTTTCACTCCGTGTTGTCCCCCGGTCGCGCTCCCCTTTGCCAGCCCCAAGCATCGGTGCTGCGGGACCAAATCCCAAATTCCAGCCCAAAACACACAGAGGGGGATGTGGGCAGGAAAAAAAAAAACCCATCCCAAAGAAATCCCCAGCCTGGGAAAGCCGGGAATGCGACTGAGCAGCTCCGGGATGCGGGAAAAAGGGGACAGAGCAACTTGATTTTTAAATTCCTGTGAAACCCCAGGACTGGGGGTGGAGGGAGGATTTGGGATTTGGGATTTCACTGAGCACGTGAATATTTGTGTGTGTTCCTTGTGTCCGGCTCGGGCGGGGAGGACTTGCTGCTGCTGGTGCCGAATTCCCGCTGGAAGCAGCCGCGATGAGCCGGGAAGTCATCCCAGCGTAATTGGGACTTTTTGTTTTGTTTTCTTCAAGGCAATAATTGCCCGCGCTCCCTGATTGTTCCGAGAGGGCAGGGAAAGCGTGACTGTGGAGGCAGCGCCGGGAACAAAGCTGGGCTGGGATTGATCCTCCAGGGAAAAGGGGCTCAGCCACGCTGGGCTGGGTGCTCCTCTGAAAGGAGTCCTTTTTTTTTTTTTTTTTTATTATTAATAGAAATGCCAGTTAATTTGATTTATAATCCGGAGTGTTAATGGAAGAGAATCATAAAGCAGCCAGCTCGGGCAGCTCGCCGAGTGCCGTGCGGCTCCTCCTTAATTAGCCCCGAGCTGCCGGACAATTCCGAGCCCTGAACCCCCCAAAATCCAACCCCGCTCTGTCCAGCACCCAACCCAAAGTTTTGCTTTCCGATGCTCAGAACCCTCTGTTGTGGCGGTTTGGGGTTGGTGTTTTTTTTTTTTTCTCGGAAATTTTATTTTTATTTTCTTTTCTTCCCAGCACGGCGGCTGCCAGAAGCCAGCAATGAGCAATGTTTGAAGGGGCAAAAGCGCTGGCTGTAAATGTGCACAATATTCCACATTATATACATGTCACTCCCGAGCACCGCTGGAACGAGGCAGTGTCAAATCTGGATGACAGATTGAGGTGAAAGCTGGGAAGGGAGAGCCTGCGAAGGAGCAGCCCTGACTGAGGCAGGCACCCTATAGAATTTATCCTGCAGGCTATGGGGAACCGCTTCCACCGCACAAAGCGCTGCGAGAGGGATAATTGTCACTAATTTGGGGCTGGGCAGCCGCCGGTCTCACAATGCCACCTAGTGCTGCTGGCCCGGGTGACCCTAAAAGCGGGACCGGCCCCAGGTCGCCAGAGCCCGGCCCCGACCCCAAAAACCGGACCGGCCCCAGGTCCCCAGAGCCCGGCCCCGACCCCAAAAACCGGACCGGCCCCAGGTCCCCAGAGCCCGGCCCCGACCCCAAAAACCGGACCGGCCCCAGGTCCCGGCCCCGACCCCAAAAACCGGACCGGCCCCAGGTCCCCGGAGCCCGGCCCCGACCCCAAAAACCCGACTGGCCCCAGGTCCCCAGAGCCCGGCCCCGACCCCAAAAACCGGACCGGCCCCAAAAAGCTTCCCTGAGCTGGGATGAAACCTCCTCCCGCCACAAAGTTGTTGGAAAGCTGCTCTGGGGGGAGGTTCCGGCCGTTCCCATGGCAAGGTCGTGCCCTTGAGGGCCGGGCTGGGGGATTGGGGATTCCCGAGACTGGGAGGCTCCAAAGGAGGGATAGTGAGGGGTCAGGTGTGGTGTGGTGTGAGGGGTCAGGGGTGAGGGGTCAAGTGTGGTTGGGGTGTGAGGGGTTGGGGGTGGTTGGGGTGGGGGCTCGCAGCCCTGTGTGTGCACACGTGGGGGTTTGACAGGTTTGTTTGGGGCTGGAAGGAAGGAACTAGCACAGCAATGAGGAAAAGCAGGCTGCAGTCCCAGAGCTGCACGGGGCCGGGCAACTTTGCTTTATATTTATAATTATTTTTTTTAAATTATCTGATTTCACCTTTTTTTTTTTTTTTTTTTTTTTTTTTAATTTGCTCCCACTCAGTGCGAACAATTTTATGATAAAACATCCAGGCTCCACAGAGCTGGAAAGCCAAGAATGAGCTCCCTTGGGAGATGGAGAAGAAGCTCCTGGTCACTCTGGTGAGAAGGATCATTAACACCCATCCCTGGGTCAGCAAATTCCAGAGGAATATTCCCAGAGTGAACCTGGGTGCAGGTGGGAGCCAGGATCTTGGACATCCAGGACTTCCAGGGCCAACCATCTCCTTACTCCGGGATGGATGTTGGGAGCAGAGCTCCCAGTCCAGCATTGAGACTCCAAGCTTTCAATCATTTTTTAAATTTCAGTTTTTAACAGAACTCCTGATACTCCAAAGCCTTGAAAATCTGGAAAATAACTTTGGATTTGTTTGGATTTTTAGTGTGAGTTTGGGGGGTTTTTGCCTAAATCTGTTGCATCTGAAGCAAATATTCCATCAGAAATACATCAGTGATCTCGGGAAGGGCTTTACATCCCAACTTTCCCATATGGAGGGAACAGGGGAAGTTATTGGGGTTTTTTTGGTGTTGTTTCCCTCTCCCTGCACATTTTGGGCCTGGGACAAAAATCCATGGATGCTCCAGGATTGGGGAGCCGAGCTGGGCAGCTTGGAGGCTTTTCCTGGGAAATCTGCCTGGCTTTTGTCAGAAAGAGCAACAAAAAACCAGCAGGTCCTTAGAGCTCATTTTTATCCCACCCAGCTGGCATTTTCTATTGGAAAAAACGATCCATTTAAAAAATAATAATTAAAAATCTGATGAGTCCTGTAAATATCAGCAGTTCCTGAGCTCCCTCAGAATTCCTGCTGCCCGTGTGTGTCCATGTGCTGCTGCCGAGCTCCAGCAGTGGAAATTGGGGGAATCATCCTCCCAGAAGGGAAGTGGCTGCATCCAGCCCCTCTCCTGGAGCCCTCCCGCAGGGCAGCTCCAGCCCAGTGCATGGCACTGAGATTTAAAAGGATGTCCCCGGCAGGAATAAATCCTGGCCTCTCTGAATCCATCCCAGGGTGGTTTTGGGGGGGTCTGGAGATGTTTTAGAGCCAGAGATTTTTTGGAGGAGCTGGGAAGAGCCAGGGTTTGTGCTGTTATTTTTTATTATTTTATGGAGAACTCGGAGAGGGGGAGCCTGGGTAGAGGAAGGATCATCAAATCCCAGACTGGTTTGGGGTGGAAAGGATGTGAAGGATCATCCCATCCCACCCCTGCCATGGCAGGGACACCTTCCACTGTCCCAGGCTGCTCCCAGCCCCAATGTCCAGCCTGGCCTTGGGCACTTCCAGGGATCCAGGGGCAGCCCCAGCTGCTCTGGGCACCCTGTGCCAGGGCCTGCCCACCCTCCCAGGGAACAATTCCTTCCCAATATCCCACCCATCCCTGTGAATTTACTGTTTGCTGCAGGTCCATGGATTTACAGGTTCCTGGGGTCTCTAGAGCCGAGTTTCCCCCCTCACACCCTCTTTGTGGTGGACACCAGCTGTCGATTGTCCTGTCTGCAGTGCCAGGGCAGCGGATCCAGGGAATTCCGTGTGCCCAGTGCTTGGAGAGCCAGATCTGTAATTCCTTCCTTTGGGATCGGAGTGAAGCCCAGCGCAGGGTTCACGTGCCCAGGGTCAGGCTGTGCTGGGGAGGTCACTGTGGGACTGGAGTGGGCACTTTCCATGGAATGCTGCCCCTATCCCGGGCTATCTGCCGCTCTCCTGGGCACCCTGAGCTCCCTTCCCACTGTCCCTGTACTTCCCACTGTCTTGCCGTGTCCAGCCAACCCTTCACTTTCACGTCACCTCTCTGTCCCTCTCCAGGAGCTGTTCTTTTTTCCAGACTTTTTTCCATAGCAGTGTCCAGGGTCAGTAGGAGACTTCATGGACCAGTTCCCCTTGGATAATCCTTAGGTGCTGGCTGCTTTCCCCACCACATTTCCCTGCCTGGTTTAACCAATTCCAGGCACTTCCCTGACCGCATCCATGGGCTCGTGGCCGGCTGTATCTCCAACAGCTCCCAGTTTCAGGCACTCATCCTCCCTCTGTGTCTCCTTCCTGCTGCAGGCCCATAGAGGTGTGATCCAGGTGGGATTTCATGGAGTTACCAGGACAGGGAACGTCTCCTGCCCAGCACTGCACGGGCACGGAGGGAAAAGCGTTATTTAACTTTCGGGAGCACCCCCCTTTTGCCCTATAACGATATTCCTTCCTTGCCTCCATTAATCCCCACAAAACCGATCCTGAAGGACAGCTCGGGCTGGAGAGAGGGAGGGGGGCTGTGCCTGCAGCACCCAGCCCGCATTCCTGGAGCTGCAGCTCCATCTAGCCACGGCTCCGGGAGCGCGCTGGGATGCGGGATCTGGGCTGTGGGATGCGGGATATGGAATACAGCCCCGGCATCCCAGCGCACCCCCGCCGCCATCCCCCTCCCTGCAGAGCTCATCGCCCGTTCCTCCCTGACTCCAAATGGCTGTAAGTAATCGAGATCTCCTTGGTTTAGCTCTTTTCCAACTTTATCCCTGTTTTCTGGAGCACCACGCTCTGCTCCGTCACAGGCTGGGGTAGGACCGAGCCGCTGCACTTTTCCCCTCCCAGTTCCACGGAATTTTAGAAGGAATTTCTCCCGGCCTGTGGGAAGAGGCGTTAAAAGCCTTTTTCCTCCCCATCACAAGGGCAGGGCCCAAGTCGTTATCAGCGATCGCTATCTCGTAGTGACGTAATTAACGCCTGTAATTAACGCCTGTAGCGGATCCCTGCAGCCCTTACATGCAGCTATATCCCCTAAACCCCTGTATTTATTGGGTGCTGCTCCTGGCGAGGGGTACAAGGAGAGTTTGACCCCTCTGAGCCCTGGATCTGGCTCGGAACTCCCTTTCCCCCGTGGAATAACCACGGAAAGCCCAGCTCTGGGAGCCGCCGCCCCTTTCTGCGCCTTAAATAATGGAATTCAGCTGGAATAGCAGTTCATTATCTGTGCTCGCTGCCTCTGTCACGGGCAGCTGATGGCAGCTGATTGCAGCGAGCTCAGCTCACTCATTAATTGCCGTTGATTAACAGAGTTTGATAGCACGGGAACCCTTTCTGCTGCTGGGTTTTGCTGCTTTCCAGCGGCTCTGGATCCCAGGAATGTGGGGAAATACCTCCCTCTAGTGCTGCCGGCCCGGGGTTGTCTGGAATTCAATGTTCTTCCTCTGACAAGGCACAGAGCTTGATGCCGGCTGATTTGGAGGGGGCCGGGGATGGCTTTGGGGATTTCCTGGAGGGGCTGAGGCTCCTTTGGAGCGAAATCCTCGTCCTGAAAGGCCACGGGCAGCGAGGGATGCACGAGGGAGATGTCCGAGGAATATGGGATGGCAGCAGGGAGGGAATTGCTGTTCTGCTCCAGGTGAGCTGAGTTACAACTTAAAGGTTTCCCAGACTTCTCCAGGAACCTTGGGGATGCAGCTGGGAGGAGACACAGGGCTGGCCCAGAGCACCCCCAGGCTCTGGTGGGCTCCCAGTTTCCCTGGAAGTGGAGCCCACCCAGGCACTCCTCAGCCCCACCAGCCCTGGAGCAGCCTCCCCATGGGGGGACACGGGGCTCCCCCAAATTTCCATCCAGTTCTGGATGGAAGCAACCTCTGAAAACCCAGCCCAGCCCCTCCTCATCACCCAGAGCTGGTGCTCAACATCCCACACCCAGAACTGCTCCCAAGGCTCTGGGGTATTCATCAGAACACTCTAATACCTGGGGGAATCGGGGAAAACTGGGAAGGAGGTGCTCATGGATGCAGAGTTTCTGCCATTAATTCCCAAAGTTATTCCTCATACAGCACGAGAAGCTTTGCTCTGGCAGCACTCTACTGAAGTGTCTCGAATGTGCATTTAATTTGGATTTAATAACACCATTTTTCCCTCAGAAAACTCCGTCAATTATTGAAAGTATTTCTTGAGGTTTAGCAATTATTTAAGAGGTACATTTACAGTAAAGTAATTAACTCAAATGGCTTCGTGGTGGAAATGGTGTATTTCAAACAAATTTCAATATTTGTTCGCTGGAGAAAATATTTTCTCCTGCTCTAATTTGATCATCTCCAGGCATTGTCTGGGAAAGGTTTTAGTCTCAGCAACTTGCTGGGGAGTTTTGGGAGTCTTGGGGGTGTGAGAGCAGGAAACACTTTTAGAGGTGGGACCGGCTCCAGCTGTATCCAGCCACTCATGGATTCTTCCTAAGCTGCTTGTTGGGTTTTCCTTAAAGAAAAAAATCAGCTGCAGGAGAAAAACAGGGAATCCTAAACTGGTTTGGGTTGGAGGAACCTTAAATCCCATCCCACCCCTGCCATGGGCAGGGACACCTCCCACTGTCCCAGGCTGCTCCAGCCCCAATGTCCAGCCTGGCCTTGGGCACTGCCAGGGATCCAGGGGCAGCCCCAGCTGCTCTGGGCACCCTGTGCCAGGGCCTGCCCACCCTCCCAGCCAGCAATTCCCAATTCCCAATCTCCCATCCATCCCTGCCCTCTGGCACTGGGAAGCCATTCTCTGTGTCCTGTCCCTCCATGCCTTGTCCCCAGTCCCTCTCCAGCTCTCCTGGAGCCCCTTCAGGCCCTGCCAGGGGCTCGGAGCTCTCCCTGTGTCCTTCCCTTCTCCAGGGGAACATTCCCAGCTCTCCCAGCCTGGCTCCAGAGGGCTCCAGCCCTGGGAGCAGCTCTGTGGCTCCTCTGGACTCTCTCCACACCCTGCTGCTGGATACCCCAAGGCTGAGGGCAGGTGGGGTCTCAAAGGTCCCCACCCTCCATCCCTTGGGCCCCTCTGTGCACTTTGTCTCCTCTTTCCCTCACTCTCTCACCATTCCATGATCCCATTTCTCCCCTGCACGTTCCCATCTCCTCTCCTGTCCCTCTCCATGGGCAGTGGCACAGGACAGGGAAAGGGGCAGGGCTCTGCTGGCTGCTGGAAAAGGAACCAAAACCTTGAATTTGTTTAATGCCAACAGGAATCACCTGGGGGCTGAGCCCTCAGCAGGCCCTGGGTGAGGGGAGGCAGGAGGGGAGAGGCCCCTGGGGAAGCAGCTGATGCCTTAAGAGGCCTCCTAGACACAGAGGCTGGACAGGAGTAGAAGAATAAAATAGGTATTTATTGGAAAGGCCTTCAAAGGTACCCCCTGGGAGCCACAGGCTGTTACCAAAATGGACTCCAAGGTGGACGGCAGGTCACTCCTTCACACCTTTATAGGTTTGGTTCGTTTGCATAGCAGGGTTAATTCTCCAATTAAAGCTTCAGTTAATGATGCCATTTCCCCTCTGCTGGACCCCCTTAGAAGCTCTTTGGATTCTACTTTTTGGGGCTAGGATGGTCTGGGTGACCTTGGAGAGCTGGCCTGGAGAGGCTTTGTTATGTCTGCCCGTGGCAGAAGTGAGCAGGAGTTAGCAAGCGACAAGAAACCTCAGAGCTACACTCTAAGCACTACAGAATCAGCAAAATAGAAAAGCTAAAACCCAGGCATCACAGCCACCAAGTGACCTCTGAGGGACATTAAAATCACCCCAGCACATGGGGGCAGGGACATCCCTACATTTGTGATTGTCCCCACTATTCCTCCTTCTGCCCTGAATGAGCTCCTCTCCTCTATCCTCCTCCTCCTCCTCCCGGCGTGGTCACTCTCACAGCATCTTCTGCTCGTTCCCAAGAAACTTTTCAGCCAGAATTAAAATGGGTGCCCAGGAAATTGTCGCCAAAACTGCCTCAAGCTCTCACCAAAACTGCCTCAAGCTGCATGGATGGGAATGCTGAGCTCCCAGCTGGAATGACTGACGTCCAGAGCTCAGGTGTGCGCGTGGGACAAGCAGGTGAGGGAACTCATCATTCCCTTTGGAATGAGGGCTGGGATGTCACAGGTGGCACGAGCTGACTGTAAAGCACAAGGAATCCGTGCCCAGGGATTCCCAGGAGCCGGAGGATAAAGCAAACCTGGGATGAGGCCTGCAGGAGCCGCCTGGCAGAGGCCACAAAGAATTCCCAGTCCACGGGAATGGTGTTGGATGCAGGTAAGGGGACAGCACTGAGGGGCACTGGGGGCTGAGCCCACCCACCACCCATTCCCAGCCTGCTGAGAATCGCCTTCCCTTGGCCAAAAATGTGGCAAAGCTCTGGAATGATCTTTGTCCGTGCTGGCAGCAATCCCAGGAGTGTTCCTGAGGGGAATGTGGCTGGGACAGGGCACCAGGAGCACAAACCGGGCCCTGCAGACCAGCACTGGGCCATTTTCCTGCACCGGGTTTGTAGGAAAACTCATTTGTGGGGATATTCCTGCCTGGGAATGGATGGATTTGCTCAGAGCAGTGGAAGAAACACGAGCAGAGTTGGGACAAATCCCTTGTTCAAGGCTTCCCTGGAAAATGTTGCATTATAAAGTCAGGGAAGTGTTAAGGTTGGAAAAGACCTTTAAGGTCATCAAGGTCAAGCATCAACCACAGCGTTCACCACTGACCCGCGTCCCCAAGTGCCACATCCACATATTTCCTGGGTATTTCCAGGGATGAGGGCTCCCCCACTGCCTTCCAACGCTTTACAAAACCCTTTCCATGAAAAAGTCTTTCCTAATATCCACCCTAAACCCCCCAGGCACAACCTGAGGCCATTATTCACCCAGGGCTGAACAACTGCGCTCAGAGTAGCCAGCACCTCGATTCCCAAAGGCTCTTCCCAGATTTTCTTGAGTGATGTTTTATGTGGATCTGAGCTGCCTCTGCACAGATTCCAAGCTCCATTCCTGGGCTTCCAGCTGTGCTGCTGGCCCAGGAGCAGCCCCTGGCATTGCTGCTGCCTCCCGGAGAGATTCCCTTCGGTGCTTGTTTGCAATACTGGCTGTTGGACCTTTCTTTCCACCCAGAACTTTGTTTCTCCCAGCAGCAATCTCCGTGGGCTTGCTCGGGATGAGTTCCAGAGGAAATTCCATCCCTGGAGGTGTCCCAGGCCAGGCTGGACGGTGACTCCAGGGTGTCCCCTCCCTGCATCCCACTGAGGGGAGCTCTAATCCCAGAGATGAGCCCCGAGCCTGGCAAGGGATTTTTTTATCCGCATTATTTCTTGTGGCAATAGGACGAGGGTTGATGGTCTGAAAGTGCCAGAGGGCAGGGATGGGTGGGATATTGGGGAGGAATTCCTGCCTGGGAGGGTGGGGAGAGGCTGGGATGGAATTCCCAGAGCAGCTGTGGCTGCCCCTGGATCCCTGGCAGTGCCCAAGGCCAGGCTGGACATTGGGGCTTGGAGCAGCCTGGGACAGTGGGAGGTGTCCCTGGAGTGGCACTGGATGATTCCTAAATGTCCCATCCCCCCCAAACCATTCTGTGCCCTGCAATCATTTCTGTAAATCCTTGGTACTTGGGCTTGTTCTGTTGGTCCTTGGGTAGCAGAAATGGAATTGTTTGCAGGGTTTTTCCTGGCAGGATTTAAATAATTCCCAGATTCGCTGCCTTAGCAGGGACATGGGTCCTTTGGTGTCCCTCCCAGCACCACGAGCGTGCTGTGACGGTGAGCGTTGAAATCCTGGGGGAGCAAACCCGGCCAACACCCCTGGATGCCCACAATTCCAGCAGCCCGTGACGTCACAGAACAAATTCCAGCAGCCTTCAGCATTGTGGAACTCCGGGAAGGTGTTCAGGGAAGGCTTTAGATAAGGGCTGGGGGAGATAACAGCGGAAAGGTCAGAAATGGGGTTGGCAAGGCACGTCAAGGGGCCGGGGTGGCAGAGCTGTGCCCTGGCTGGGGGCCGGCTCAGTGTCCTTGTGGGGTGACTTCTGCCCACTGCCAGGGCTGGCACAGAGCCCGTGGGATGTGAAACGGGATTGGGAACACAGCAGCAAGCAGCAAACACACAGTGACCCGTGCCAGGCTGTGCTCGGCTGTAGGGCCTGCTTTGGGGAGCTTCCACCCGGCTTGGGGCCCCACAGCTGCCCACAGCCGCTTTTGTATAGAATATATCGGGATTTATACAGACACGGGATCCTGACGGGTCAGAGCAGGTTAGGAAATGCCAAGATAAATTATCCTGGTGCTCCCAGGGCTTGGCACTGCCTGCAGTTCCAGACTCTCCTGTTATCTCTGTGCCCTTATCAGCTGTCCCCCTTATCATGGGGGAACATGGGCCTGGCAGTGCTTGGCCAGTGTCAGGTCATCTCTCCTGGCCTTTGGCTGAAGGGGACGGGGCTCAGAAACTGTCCCATTCCTTGTGGGAATCTCCTGGATTTATCCAGCCCTTCCAGAGGGTCTGTGCAGGCTGCATGTGGGGCTGGAATTCTCCTGGTCTGGGTCAAGCAGCCGGAGCTCCAGGGGGGTAACAGAGCTGGGAATTCTGTGCCAGCTCCCAGCCTTGGAAACCTGGTCCTGCTGGGGAACTCCTTGGCACAATTAACATTTCTAATGGTTGTAGTTGAAAGTTACATTTGTTCTGCTGGAACAACTTCAAAACGGCACATTCCTCCCTCTGGGTCTTCACATGTCCTAAAAATGGGATATTTGTTCTACAGGGTCTCTCCAGGGAGAGCTCCGAGCCCCTGGCAGGGCCTAAAGGGGCTCCAGGAGAGCTGCAGAGGGACTTGGGACAAGGCATGGAGGGACAGGACACAGGGAATGGCTTCCCACTGCCAGAGGGCAGGGATGGATGGGAGATTGGGAAGGAATTGTTCCCTGGGAGGGTGGGCAGGCCCTGGCACAGGGTGCCCAGAGCAGCTGTGGCTGTCCCTGGATCCCTGGCAGTGTCCAAGGCCAGGCTGGACGTTGGGGCTGGGAGCAGCCTGGGACAGTGGGAGGGGTTGGATCGGGATGATCTTGAAGATCACTTCAAACGAAACCAGTCTGTGATTCCAGGTTTTACAAATGCAAGAACAGTTTTTGTTCTCTGAAATTTAAATTTTAGTTTTTGTTGACTCCAGCTGGACTTGGCCCCATCAAGGCCCTCTGCTCTCACCCGGGCCTGTCTGAGGGGTGCAAGCCACATTGAACCCCAGGTAACACCTTTCTTTTAGGGCTGCCTTCTAGTTCTGAATTTCCAGTTCTCATTTGAAATTTGAAAATAGTTTTGCTCTTCTGGAGGCACAAAAACAAGCCCAGGGAATGCCACCCCATTCCCAGAGCACCCTGCTGGCAGCCCAAGGTGGCAAAAAGCATCATGCTGAGCAAATCTTCCCTGGAAGCGCCTTGTTCCTAAGGTGGGGTTTGCTTCTGGAGTATCTGATTTATCCCACGTTAAAGGTTAATTTTTCCTTCTTTATTTGATGGAATTCCAGCAGGCTCCGCGTCTCCTGCGTTTCCTGGCAGCTCCCTTATCTGAGCTGCTCCAGAGCAGTTCTCCAACGATTTGTGGGCATCACGTGCCTCGCTGCCAGACTATTCCTGGATCCTTATCCATGGACAGCAGCTCCCTGCTCCGAGGGCAGCCGCAGCCGGGGTGGCAGCGGATGAGTGGCAGGGACGGGCACGGCAGAGGTGCCAAGGGAGTCAGGATCATCCCAAAGGCCCAGCAGGGGCTCCCAGCAGGAGATTTTATGTCCTTGGGGCCATTTCTTCCATGTGGGATCTGTGTCCCGGTGTGGGAATATCCATGGGATGAACCTCATCCATCAGCTGATGAACCTCAACCCCAGCTCCGCTTTCCTGAATCCTTTGGGACTTTCCAGCGCCCCTCCAAAAGGAATTTTATGGGGAATGGAGTCCTTGCCTCCTCTGCCCTCAAGCCCAGCCTCCATAGAAGGCTGCTCCAGCTTCCAGCCCCCCTTCCCTGGGCAATCCAGCCCCACTTCCCAGGGAATCCATCTCCCCTTCCCCAGGGAACCCAGCCCCCCTTTCCCAGGGAACCCAGCCCCCCTTTCCCAGGGAATCCAGCCCCCCTTTCCCAGGGAATCCATCCCCCCTTCCCTGGACAATCCAGCCCCCCTTCCCCAGGGAATCCATCTCCCCTTTCCCATGGAACCCAGCCCCCCTTTCCCAGGGAATCCAGCCCCCCTTTCCCAGGGAATCCATCCTCCCTTCCCTGGACAATCCAGCCCCCCTTTCCCAGGGAATCCAGCCCCCCCCCTTCCCAGGGAATCCATCCTCCCTTCCCTGGACAATCCAGCCCCCCTTTCCCAGGGAATCCAGCCCCCCCCTTCCCTGGGCAATCCAGCCCCCCTTCCCTGGGCAATCCAGCCCCCCTTCCCAGGGAATCCAGCCCCCTTTCCCTGGGCAATCCATCCCCCCTTCCCCAGGGAACCCAGCCCCCCTTTCCCAGGGCATCCAGCCCCCCTTCCCTGGGGAACCCAGAGGTGCTGGGGGTGGCACAGTCCCCTCCACTCTCCAAGGGGCTCTCCAGCCCCTTCACCCCAAAAGCAGGAGCTTCCCCTTGGAAGCTGTTGCAGTCTCAGAGGGCATTTTAAGGTGGATCCTTTGCTGGAAACCGCCTTAATGTGTTGATTCTTAATAGGAAAACAAATCCTGGAGAGCAGTGCCCAGTTCATGGCACAATCCCGTCCCAGCTTCCTTATTCCAGGGCATGGCCCCATCTTGCTGGAATTCAGAGCAATCCATGATGGAAAAATGGCAGGAGCTGGCTTCCCAAAGACACCCAGCCACTGGCAGTGCTTTGGGATGTGGAAGCTGGGATGAGCCCATGGATGGGGCTGGCCAGTCCTTTCCCACTGGAAAAAGGATCCACAGCCATCCCTCTGCCAGGGAGGGGGAGGGAGGCAGAGCCAGCAGCTCAACCCAAAAAAATCCCCAGAATGCTGGGATTTGAGTCTATTTTGCAGTGTTGTAGTTCGCCAAATATAGTTTTCCTGTAGTGGGGAATATTGATGGATTTCATCTGACTGTGCCCAAAATAACCTCTCCAATGTGCTGAGCACGGATTTTCTCAGTCGGTGACTGGGGCAGGGATTTCACAGAGCCCCACTTTGGGTGTAGGAACTCAAAGCTCATCCCAATCCCACGGGCAGGGACACCTCCCACTCTCCCAGGTTGCTCCAACCATCCAGCCCGGCCTGGAGCACTCCCAGGCTGGGCCATCCACACCACTGGGGCCAGGAGCTGCTCCAGAAATCCCTCTGAATCCCAAGTTCTGTGGGAAGGACAAAAGGGCGGCAGCTCCAGCTCTATTTCTGTGCCACGAGGGTGGCAGATGGTGCTGCTTTTGTGCTTCCCACTCTCCCAATGTTTAATTACAGCCCAGAAATAGCTGCCTCCATGGTCAGCTGCTCCTCCAGCACGGTGGGACGACAAGGAAGAACAAAACCAGCTTTTTTTTTTCCCTTTCCCTTCAGGAAAAAACTCCAATAATTGTGACAGAGCCTTTTCAGAGAGGAGGGTTCTGCCAGGTTTATGTTGTGCCCCGTTTTCCTCCAGCCACCTGGAGGATTTAGTGACAGTAAAAGGGCTGTTCCCTAACAGGAGTGTTTATTACACAGGAAAATTCCAGGTTTTCTGCCCTGGATCCCTGCCAGTGTCCGAGGCCAGGCTGGATGGGGCTTGGAGCAGCCTGGGACAGTGGAAGTTGTCCCTGTCCCTGGCAGGGGTGGCACTGGATGGGATTGAATGTCCCTCCCATCCCAACCCATTCCATGATTCTGGTTTGATGAGCCAATGGCTGGGCCTGTGCATCCCACCTGAAAATAATCCCAGTGGGAAAGGAGAGCGGCTGGATGTACACCCAGCCCTCAAACACCTCCCTGCTCTGCCTTCACCCCATAAAAAATGGGATCTCTCCCTTCTTGCCTGACCCTGTGAAGTCTCATTCCAACGAATCCATCACCAACAGCTTGGCTTTGGGAGTGAAAGCTGCAGCCTGGAACCTGATTTTGGGGGGAAATCCAAACTGAGAGCTTCCACGTGCTCCCAGCCATGGGAAAATACGGCTTTCCTCAGGGAAAACATGTTCCAAACCTGGGGACAGGGAGGAGCAGAGGGTGGGAGCAGATGCCAGGCCTGGGAGCAGGCAGAGGGCACGCAGCCCTGGAACATCCCGTGCTTGGATTCTGCTCCTCCTGCCTGGAACGCTTTGCCATGGGAAGGGAAAACCACTGTAATTAGGGAAATAACAGCCCAGGCTTGTGTGGGGACGCCTCAGCTCTGGCAGGAACCATCCCTGGGCTTCCTGGGGAGGCTCCTTTTCCAATGGGGAGCTGCCCCGAGGTGCTGCAGGTAAAACAAGCAGCTCTTGCCCAAGGTGCTTCAGGGTAAAACAGGAAAGGTGAGGAAAAATGGGGGGGAAAGAATCTTAAATTCCAGCTAAACACGGAGCTAAATATCAAACTAATT
Organism: Corvus moneduloides; assembly: GCF_009650955.1. NCBI lineage: Eukaryota > Metazoa > Chordata > Aves > Passeriformes > Corvidae > Corvus > Corvus moneduloides. Next base: position 38,610,100 of record NC_045482.1, on the reverse strand, counting down.
TAAACCCAATGTGTCAGGTTTTCAAGCTGTTTATTTCTCTGTGTTTTTTTGGACAGGTGGAGAGAAAGAATCTGGAATTGGAATAAAACACAAAGCCAAGTATCCAAGTGATTTAAACACAAGATTTGACTTTTCATGCTCTGCCAGCTGTTTATTTCTCCATGCTTTTTGGACAGGTGAGGAGAAAGAATCTTAAATTTGAGTTAAACATGGAGCCAAATATGATTTAAACCCAAGATTTAAACTTTTCAGGATGTTTATTGCTCACCCATGTTTCCTGGAAAGCTGGGGAGAGAGAATCCTAAATTCAAGTTTAACACAAAGTCAACTATCCAACGGATTTAAATACAAGATTTAAGTTTTCAAGTTGTGCCAGCTGTTTATTTCTCCATGCTTTTTGGACAGCTGGGGAGAAAGAATCTGGAATTGGAGTTGAACATGGAGCCAAATATCCAAGAGATTTAAACCCAACATGTAAGGTTTTTAAAGTGTTTCATTCTCATCCCTGTTTTTTGGAAAGGTGGGGAGAATCTTAAATTCAAGTTTAGCACAGAGCCAAACATCCAAGTGATTTAAACCCAAGATTTCAGCTTTTCAAGCTGCTTATTCCTCAGGCAGGTGTAAATGTGAACCTTGCGTGAAGCAGCTGTAAAATTTGGGCCCAGGTGTGTAAAATTCAGGCCCAGCTGTCTAAAATTTGGGAACAGCTGTGTAAAATTCAGGCCCAGCTGTATAAAATTCAGGCACAGTTGTGTAAGATCCGAGCCCAGGTTGTGCCATGGGGCCAGGGCTTGGCACAGCCAACACCTGCTCACACCGGGGGCCAGGGATGTCCCAAAGGTGATGCTTTGGTCCCCAGCCCTTGTTTTTGGTGACACCAGAGCCAACCCCTCGTGTTTCAGAGCTGAGAAAGGTTGCTGAGAGCAGGGACTGGAGAGAGGGAGCTTTGCACTTTCCTGGGAATGTGCCCTGAGCCGGGAGCTGTGGCAGGTAATTGTGGAGTTTGTGTGAGTGAGTTCCCCTGCGTTCCTTAGAGGATCCAAACCTGGAATGAAAATGACTTCATTGCAGTTCCTGGGTGGGTTGAGTTGGGTTTTCTGTGTGTGGCTGCAGGCAGGGAGAGAACGTTTGCTGGGGGAGAGGAGCAGGAGGCAGGACACGGCTGGGAGCCCGCGGGCACCGCCGTGTGCTGTGCAGAATCAGGGAATGCCAGAATCCCAGCATGGTCTGGGTGGGAAGGGATCCTAAATCCCATCCAGTGCCACCCCTGCCATGGGCTGGGACACCTCTCACCATCCCAGGCTGCTCCAAGCCCCGTCCAACCTGGCTTTGGGCACTGCCAGGGATCCAGGGGCAGCCACAGCTCTCTGAGAATTCCATTCCAGCCCCTCCTCACCCTCCCAGCCAGGAATTCCTTCCCAATATCCCATCCATCCATCTAAGGATGGAGTGTGAGTTCATGGATGCTGCTCACAGCCCAGCAAAACAAATTGCCCTAATTAGTTGATCAGCCCTAATCAATACCCAACCTGTGGTTATCAACTGTAGATTAATGATGGGAATTTCCATCCCAGGCTGGAATCTGTGCCCATAAATCACAGGGAGCATCTGGCTGCCTTTACAATATTGACCCACTTATATAATTTTGTGTTTTCCATAAATCTCCAGGATTTATTTGGTCTCCTCCCTTTGCTGTTTCCTTGCCATGGAGCTTTTTTCAGCCTTCAGAATCTTGGAGCAGCTGGTGCTTGGCTGACTTTGGGACCATCGTTTTCCGTGCTGAGATAATTCCCTCCTGTTCCAGGAGAGGATCCACTCTGGCCTGGGGCTGCTGCAGAGGGAGGGGTTTATTGGAATATTGTGAGGGATCACAGGAATTACTCCCCAGGGAGGGAGAGACAAATAATCCAGAGTCATATGGAATGAAATAATGGAACGGTTGGGTGGGAAGGAATTTAAATCCCATCCCATCCCAGCCCTGCCATGGCAGGGACACCTCCCACTGTCCCAGGCTGCTCCCAGCCCCAATGTCCAGCCTGGCCTTGGGCACTGCCAGGGATCCAGGGGCAGCCCCAGCTGCTCTGGGCACCCTGTGCCAGGGCCTGCCCACCCTGCCAGGGAACAATTCCTTCCCAATCTCCCACCCATCCCTGCCCTCTGGCACTGGGAAGCCATTCCCTGTGTCCTGTCCCTCCATGCCTTGTCCCCAGTCCCTCTCCAGCTCTCCTGGAGCCCCTTCAGGCCCTGCCAGGGGCTCGGAGCTCTCCCTGTGTCCTTCCCTTCTCCAGGGGAACATTCCCAGCTCTCCCAGCCTGTCTCTGTGGGAGATGCTCCAATTCCCTCAGCAATGGCACAAAGTTATTCCATGTGAATATGGAATTTTCCTGTTATTCAGCAGCGCTATCTCTCCTTGATTGGGATTTGATTGATTATTGCTTTTCCTCGGACAAATCCTATTAATTGCCTCATTAGCATAATTTGGAATGCTAATTGGCGTCGTGTCCAGATTGGAAGGCACAGCCCCAGCCTGTGCCCTGCTGTCTCTGCTGGCAGCAGATCCCTCTGCCTGGCAGCGTTCCAGGGCCAGGCTGTTTTGGTCGAAGGAAAAGAGCCTGGATCTGGTATTTTCCAGGGAAAACGAGCTTCCGATTGCTGTCCCCAGTACTCACTGAGCCGGGTTTAGCACCAGGCCGGCTGATGGCTTAGGCCTGGCCGTGGCTCTCTGGCTCTGGCGTCAATGACACCCCGTGCAAAGGGCAATGGGATCGTCAGGGATGATCCTGCTCCTTGAATAGATCCCACTGATGGCAGGGAATGCTGTGGAACACATGGATTATCCCAGTCCAAGGAAAATGTGTTTTCTGTGCTTTCCGTGACCCTGCTGCTCATCAGAGGGAGGCAAGGCCAGACCTGCTGGTGTTTTACTGTGCAGCCACAACGGGGCTGAGGAGGACACTCCAATATTTAAATTATGGATTTCACTTTGGATAGGGTTTGGGAGGGCTTTGGGAGGGTTCCCCATCCCTGGCAGTGTCCCAGGCCAGGTTGGACACTGGGGCTGGGAGCAGCCTGGGACAATGGGAAGTGTCCCTGCCCATGGCAGGGGTGGGATAGGATGGGTTTTAAGGTCCTTCCCAGCCCAACCCATCCTGAGGTTTTCGGATTCTATGGAATGTGTCTGGCTCGATTTTCCACTGCTTATTTTAGATTTTGGTGGGACTGACCTCTAAATCCAGCTGGGGACTGAGAAAAACACCTGGAACAATCTTCCTTCCATTTTCAGCCATGTTCTCTCCTAAATTTCTTGAAATCCCAGGAAATATTTCAAGAGGAGAGGGAGCAAACCACCAGCAGTCAATCTCCTTCCTCTGGAAAAGGATGCTGAGGTTGGAGAAAATGGAGTGAAGGAAATCCCAGGAATCTGGGGCACCAGGGATTCATTCCCTTTGGAAAACTAGTCATCCCTCAGCCTCTGAAATTGGAGAATCACTTCCCTGCTGGGATGGCACAGGGACACCACGGTGAGGTTGGAAGGGATCACCTTGCACAGCTCCCTGGGGAAGCTGGGCCCTGCAGTTCCCAGTTTTTGGAAGGAAAGCTGCTGGAGTGTTACAGGGCCACGCCCAGCACGTCCTGGCAGGGGATGCTCCACACAGGAATTCCCTCTTCCACAGCCCCTGGAGTCACAGATTCCAGACCAGCTCCACACAGGAATTCCCTCTCCACAACCCTTGGAGTCAGGGATTCCAGACCAGCTCCACACAGGAATTCCCTCTCCACAACCCTTGGAGTCAGGGATTCCAGACCAGCTCCACACAGGAATTCCCTCTCCACAACCCTTGGAGTGTTACAGATTCCAGACCAGCTCCACACAGGAATTCCCTCTTCCACAGCCCTTGGAGTCACAGATTCCAGACCAGCTCCACACAGGAATTCCCTCTTCCACAGCCCTTGGAGTCACAGATTCCAGACCAGCTCCACACAGGAATTCCCTCTCCACAGCCCTTGGAGTGTTACAGATTCCAGACCAGCTCCACACAGGAATTCCCTCTTCCACAGCCCCTGGAGTCACAGATTCCAGACCGGCTCCACACAGGAATTCCCTCTCCACAGCCCTTGGAGTGTTACAGATTCCAGACCAGCTCCACACAGGAATTCCCTCTTCCACAGCCCCTGGAGTCACAGATTCCAGACCAGCTCCACACAGGAATTCCCTCTTCCACAACCCTTGGAGTCACAGATTCCAGAGAAGCCTTGGAGAGGTCCAAGGCTAATGGAGAAGTGAAATATGGGATGTGTCAGGAATTTAATTAAAGAGAGAATGATTCCAGTCCCTCAGCTCGTTTAAACCAGAGCTCAGGAGGGTCTTCTCTCATCACAGGTAATTATCCAAGCATTCCCTGCTCCCATTCCCAAGGAAGAGAAGAGTGAGCTCATCCATCACCTGGTTAATGCCAGGGTTTGTGGTAAACAGGAACAAGGCGTCAGCAGGTGAAGTGTGATTGGGATCTTCTCAGCTCCCTCAGCACCAGAGGAGCCTTTCCCAAACCTATCCCAAGAGGTGTTTCAAAGCAGAAATATTTTAAAATATTAACTAATTAATAATAAAATTTAATTAAATAATTGGATAATTAATTTAATTTCATTTTAATCATTAAATAATTGAATCATTATCTCCTCCCAGGGCAGAGAGGAAGAACAAACCCTTCTGTGGCACAGACAAAAAACCAATAATTCCCTGAGGCTTCCCAAGCCCTGGGTGCTGTCCTCGTCCTCTCCAGGGGTCAGAGCTGGGGACTCACCCAGGCTGAACCTCCTCAGGGGTGATGAATCCCCAGCACCTGCGCCGTGAATCCTCAGGGAAGCACTGAAGAGGGAAAACCGGGCAGAGCACGGCTGCTGCTCCTGGCAAAGGGCACCTGGAAGCTGTGCCAGGGCCTTGGGGTTCAGCCACAGCAGCCCCAGAGTGCTCCAGGAGGGCACAATTCTTGTGCTGGCAGCTTTCATCAGACAAGGTTTGCTTTGGGTCCTTTTCCTCCCCATTTTGGTGCAGAAAAAGCCCAATTAAAGTGGCCCAAAAAACCCAATTAAAAGTGCAGAAAAAGCCCAATTAAAGGGGCAGAGAAAGGCCAATTAAAGGGGCAGAGAAAGCCAATTAAGGTGCACGAAAAGCCCCATTGAAGTTGCCTTCAAACATGGCTGGCAGGTTGCCTTCCCTGCCCATGGAGGGGATGGAATGGGATTGGCTTTAAGGTCCCTTCCAACCCAATCCCGTCTGGGATACGATCACAAAAAGGGTCCTTAAACCCTGCAGCTGCAGCCCGGGTGTGGAAGAGGTGGGAATGCAGCAGCAGGTCTGGCATGGGCTGGGATCCCCAAGGTTCTCCCTCACCTCCTGCCCACCCTGTGCCTCGGACGAGGGGTGTCCAGTGGGACCCTCAACGTCCCAGTCCCGGCAGCTCTGGGATCTCCACCCCAGGCAGGGCAGTTCCAGGGGGGCTGCAGCTCCTGGAGAATCCACCCTGGGACCCAGCACCCCAAGCTGGGCTGGACCCCTGGATCCCAATCCCACAGGAGGCTCTGGATGCAGCAGCTCCCGTCCCAAACCTGCTGGGCTGTGGGGCTAAGCTCGGCAGCTCCAGAGGAACAGGGATACATTTTGAGTGGGAATAATCTGCATTATGAATGGAGGAACACGTCACGCCAGCCCTACACGGAAAGGCACTCACGGTGCTGCTCTCCAGAGGGTGTTGGAGGGAACAGGACTTCATTCCTCTCTCCATGATTCATCCATATGCAAAGCCCCTCTGTGGAGGTAAAAACCTTTTATGCTCATCCATAGATAACGAGGAAAGAGTTATAAATACTTAACGGTATTTAGATCTCTCACAAGTGCGTGCTTTAGCTCTTCTTAGGGCTGGAATTGTCTCCTGCCGGGCCTCTCCCAGCCTGTTTGCCCTGGAGAACGGGAACTGCACTTGGAGACATGGATGCATTTAATGAATAAGTTGTCAGCTTGAAAGGAGCGCTCAGAAGGTTGTTAAATCCGTGTATCCAGACGGAGGGGCGGGCAGGAGAGGGGTGGTGCTGGAACAGCTGAGTCACTCAGGAGCATTTTATGGGGTAGAGCGAAGCTACGGCCCAGCAGGGAAAGGATGCCAGCAGAACTGCAAACCCCTTCCCTGCCTGCATGCAAAGGTGGAGTTCAGAAATCAGCTCCCCACAACAGGAGAGGTGTTTCAGGGCCTCTCCTAGACAGAAGAGTAGGAATGGCATCTCTAAGGTCATTCCCAACCCAAAGCATTCCGGGATTCCCGGAGTCTGAGTGGCAGTGGTTGATTCCAACCGGGATGGTTCGTTCTAGAACACTCTGAGTGCCAATGTGTGCCCAGGCTGCTCGCGCAGACCTCGAAGCCAGGCTCTCCACGTCCCCAGGTGCCACATCCCATGGCTGCAGGGGTGGGGGACAGTCCCCTGTCACCAGGGAGGTCACTGCACCGGGCTCTGGCCCTGCCTGCAGCCAGCCTCAAACACTGGGACAGCTCTTTGCAGCTCCTGTCTGAGCCATTCCCCATCTCTCTGGATGGGGTGTGGGGTGCCAGGCCCCTGGCACGATCTCCCTGAGGCCGGGATGGGCCATCTGACTGCTTTGGGGACAGAACAAAGGGAGAATAGGGCAAAGGAAAATGATTTAGGATCGTGCAAAACCTGCCTGGGGAAGGGGCAGCAGAGCTGCAGCAAGAGCACAGCCCCAAGCTGCTCCTGGGAGGCCATAAAACGGTTACAGCTCATTAACTAATCGGCTGAAGTGCTAATTAGGAGCACCCTGCCCTGCTCCAGGTCAGGCCCAGTAGGAGCTGCCCTGGAAGGAGCAGTCTGGGATGGTTGGGCTCCCTGCAGGAATTGTCCTTGCTGCTGGTGTGGGGTGCCTGTGGGGTGCGGGGATGTGGCAGTGGGATTTTGGGAAGGGCTTTGGGTGGCTGGGGTGGGGCTGGCTGTGCTTGGCGTGGTTTGGAGCTGGGCGGGGTGGCTCAGGGTGGTCCCTGTGCAGCCGGGCTGCTCCTGGGGGCTGCCCCTGCCTCGGGAGGGCTCCTGCCCTTCCCACAGCACCGGGAGGGCTGGACGGGAGTGCCTGGGGAGGGATTGTGCTCCCGGGGCTCTGAGAGTGCCTGGGGACAGTGAAGGAGCTGCAAACCCAGAAATCCAGAATCCACCTGAGGATGTGACTCCCGTGGTGGCAGGTGCTGTGCAAATGTTCTAAATCCCTCCTGGATCCCAGGATCTCCTTTCGTGGCTCTCCCAGCTCCTCACCAGTTGAGATCAAACCCTGTAAATGGCTTTCTGCTCCCAGAAATGGCCCTGGGGGCTCGCTGGGGCGTGGAAGTGCTCAGGAGACTGAATTTCATTGGGGAAGTGGTGTTGGGGCTGAGAACTTGCAGTGCAGCTTGTCTGGCACTTGGCTGAGTGCAGAGGGGCAGAGCCTGCTCACAACCCTGTTAAAGGGGGTTTGGGGTGATTCCTGGTGTGAACTGGAGCTCTAAAGGGAGCTGAAGGTGCTCTGACCCCGCAGCAGAGCCGGGAGGTTGGGTGGGAACGGGGCTGGGGTTGGCTTAGTGGAACACCTGCAGTGCTGAGGAAAGGATGTGGATCAGCCTTGGAGGGTTTTCCAGCCTTAAAGATTCCATGAAATGGTTTTTCTTGATGTGTTCAGGTATCCCATGGTTTGGGTGGGAAGAGACCCTAAAATCATCCAGTGCCACCCTGCCATGGGCAGGGACACCTCCCACTGTCCCAGGCTGCTCCAAGCCCCAATGTCCAGCCTGGCCTTGGGCACTGCCAGGGATCCAGGGGCAGCCCCAGCTGCTCTGGGCACCCTGTGCCAGGGCCTGCCCACCCTCCCAGGGAAGGATTTCTCCCAGTTTTCCCAGTGCCCTTCCCACCCTGGGGGCACCGTGGCTGCAGGATCTGGTTTAGTGTTGTCAGCTCCTGCCTGGAGTGAGACTGATGCATCCACAGAACCCCATGGAAGCTCGGCTGCATTTTCCCTTCTTGCCTGGCTCGGATTTGTGTATCCTGGGCGCCGCTCTGTCCATTTTCCATCTCTTTGGATGGAATGTGCCTGTGCCAGGCTCCTGGCGCAGCTACCCTGGGCTGGGATAGGACTTCCAGCTGTTCTGGATAGAGAGGGAGAACCAGGCAAAGGAGCCTGAAGGGCGTAATTCCAAACCCTGGAGCGTTTCCAGCCTCTGGGACCAGATAAATGTGCCTGTCCCTACAACTTCCCCATCCTGTGCTGACAAATTGCTCTATCTTCACACGCACAGCTCCTGAAAAATGGCAAAATCTCATTATTTTGTAGCATATGGAACCATTCCAAGGCAAAACAGCTTCTCTGGAATATTTGCTGCGATTCCCAGGTATAAGTGGAAGCCATAATTAGCAGGCTGGTGTGAGAACCCAAACACTCCTCAGGCTGGAGGAGATGCAATCTGCTGAAGTAGATTCTGATCCCATGGGATGCTCAGAGCTCCTGCACTGCAGCTGGAGCTGGATTTGCATCCCGAGCCGGGTGCTGGCAGCTCTGGCTCTGTAACTGTTTGGATTTGGATCCCTCCGTCCATCCTGGCCTGCAGGAGCTCTCCAGAGCAGCATCCCAGAGCTCCCGAGGGCTCTGAAGGTTTCCCCCAGGTGTTCCCTGTTTGCTGAGCCCTGTCCTGCTCACCCTGGGTTCATCTGAGATCAATGCAGAGAGGGGAGCTGGGAGGGGCAGCAGGCGCTGATTGGAGGCTGCATTTCCATGGAGTGCCCTGGAGTGGGAATAAAAGTCCTTTGGACAGTGTGCAGGCTTGGAAAACAAAGAGCAGAGCCCTCCTCCTCCATCTCCATGGAAATGCAGAGCTTTCCACCCTGTGTGCTTCACCGTTTAGGATCTCTGAGAGTCCCCGATGTATTTGGGCTGTGGTTGATTTAACCCTGAAGGATTTAACCCTTTGGTGCTCCTGAGATACTAATATACACCGGGAATGATTTTCCTGCATATAAAATGGGAATTAGGGAGGGATTTTTCTGTTTCTGGAGCAGGATTTATTCCTTGGGTTTTAAGGTGCCCTTACAAGAACAGAGTCTTTGGGTTTGGATAAAGAAGAAACTAGGAAGGAATTGTTCCCTGGGAGGGTGCTGAGGCCCTGGCACGGGGTGCCCAGAGCAGCTGGGGCTGCCCCTGGATCCCTGGCAGTGCCCAAGGCCAGGCTGGACATTGCGGCTGGGAGCAGCCTGGGACAGTGGGAGGTGTCCCTGGAGTGGCAGGGGTGGCACTGGATGGGCTTTAAGGTCCCTTCTACCCCAAACCATTTTATATTTCTGTTCTCTTCACCTCCAACCCCGCTGTAAGCAGTGCCTGAAATGTGAGTTTCCCCCAGTGATTAACTCCGGACAGGGAATGTTGGCTACAAACACCTGGAGCTCCAGGCTGGCTCCTGGATTTTCTCCTAAACCAGGCCAGGTCCCATCAGCAGCCGCCTCGGGCCGGGCTTGCAGGGAGGGAGGAGCTCATTAGCAGCTGGGTCATTAAGAGGCTTTTGTGAGAGCAGCCCTTGGATCCCTTCTGGTGAGCAGCTCCTGCACAAGCGGGAGGAAATGGGATCACTCAATCCAGAGAGCATTAGAGCGGGGTTAATGGCAGTTCTGGGGTTAATTGTGGATCCCTTTTGTAGTGAGCTCCACCACCACTGGGAGGATGTGGGGATTGAGGATCCCCAGGAGCTCCGGGAGTGATTTCCAGGAGCTGCCTCTGTGACCCAGAGCTGGAATTAGCCGTGCCCATAAACGTCCCCTCTCCGCACGGGCTGATCCATGCATTGGTGTCCAGCCACTGGCACCAGGATGAAATGCCTTTTCCACCGCCGCGTTTGCTGCTTTTTCACGCTTGCCCTCACGACAAGTGTTGGTTTGGGATGGTTAACGTGGGTGAGCTTTAAGGTCCCTTCCTCCTCAAACCCTTCTGGGATTTCGGGAGCGCTCGGGGGCCGGAGCTGGGGCTGTAACAGCACCAGGGAACCTCGGAGCCCTAAACTGCTCCAATGTGCTAAACCCTGCTGCAAAAACATCTCCCCAGCCTGTACCAAAGTCCTGCTTTCCATCCCCATCCCTCCTTTCTGCCCCTCCTCGCTCCCAGTTTCCCGAAGGCGGCACTGCCGGTGTTTGTAGGGAGCTGGGGATGAGCCCAGCGGGGGTGGGAGGCTCCCGACAGCCCGGAGGGGCTGCAGAGGGCTCGGCTCAAACCCTGAGCTGTTATTTACCCCGGGCAGAGCCACTTTGCCATGGAAAAATGCGGGTAATGGGTCCTGGAGAGGAAACTGGGGGTTTTTCTGGATGTTCAGGGCTATTATCCTTTAGATTAAGAGCAGCCAGTCCCAGCTAATGAGCTCCAGCCCACAGAGTGTGCGAGATGAACTCTCGCTACGTAGAGAGCTTTGGTTAATCTTGTAATTATCAAATGAATGAAATTACTCCTAACAGCCTGTAATTTCGTGGTCAAGCAGATAATTGCCATCCCTGCCTAAAGCAGGGAAAATCCGCCTTGGTGGGAATCAACTCTGGGCTCCAGGTGCAGGGGCAGCGGGTTCTGCTCATCCCTGCTCATCCCTGGCTGCCCGGGGGGTTTGGAGTCCCCGTCCCTGGAGGGGTCCGAGGAAGGGCTGGAGGTGACAGTGCTGAGTTCTGCAGAGCCACGAGGTCCCCCCTGAGTTTCCTTTGCTCCAGGCTGAGCCCCTTTCCAGCTCCCTCAGCTGATCCAGGGATGTCTGTTTTGGGGGGGGAAAAAATCCTTGGATTTGGCAATTCCTAATAACACATGTCCCTGAAAGTTTTGACAGCTGGGAATAGAAAACCATCAAAAAACTCTTCCAGAGCTGAGTCACTTGGTGCTCTGGGCTGGGAACGGGACACGGGCTGGGTTTAATGGTCCTGGAGGGCTTTTCCAGCCCCAGGGGTTCTGGCATTTTGTGGTGTCAGAGCTGCTGGGTCTGAGATCAGCAGTGGCCCCAGCCTGGCTCTCAGCAGATCCCAGCCCTTCCTGGGGTGGACATCCCACGCCTCTGAGCTCTGCAACTTTGCCTCCTCCTCATTCCAAGCCAAATTTGAAACCCCTGCTGTTCAGGAGCTGCTGGAGCTGGATTTTTCCTTCTCTCTGTGCTTTGACCCAGCTGCTTTGGGTTTCACTAAGCAACCGCTGACTTTCCCCTTATTAACATTTGCTGCTGCTTATAAATAAGAAATGAGGTTCTAATAATAATCACTTTCTTTGCTTAATTAAGGCACTTCCATTTAACGACTGCTGAGTGTTTTTCTGCTTCCCGGTTTGTTTTTGAACGCCTTGCCTTAATGATGCCAGGGTTTGAGGGATGGCCCTCAGGAGGAGGAACTTTCCTGGACAAATTAGGGACTCTCTGGGGACTGAGCCACAAGTGGTGACAGTCAGGTGAGACCCAGGGCTCTGCCATTAATGACTTCCAGATGTTTCCAGTGAGGTTTTCAGGGAATGTGCTGGAAGAGGCAGGCAAGGAAATTAAGGCAGGTGATTACAGTAAATCCCAGTTCCAAGGGCAGCTCCTTTTTCCTCACCAACAGCTGGGAAAAGGGCAGAGCGGGAATAAATGGATACATCCAAGGGAGGGAGAACCAGCACCTCAAGCTGGGGGATGAGAGCAGCGAAACGCTGGAGCTGTGCCCGGTGTCTTTAGCAGCCCTTCCCACACTATTTAATGTCATTCCCTCGAAAACGTTCTTTTAAAAATACAACAGCTCCAGAAACAGCAAGAACTCCAAGGTGACATTTTGATGCATAAACACTTGGGAAACAATGGCAGGAGTTCATATCACACAAATGGGGATGTTTGTGGTAAAACCCGCAAGGGAACAACTCCGTGGCTGGGAGAGGAGCAGGTGCAGGGGGGTGATTCCTTTGGGGAATGTCAGCCCAAACTTCTGGGGTTTGGCCGTCTCCCTGCAGGAGCCAAGAGGTGCCTGGTGGGACAGGGAAAGGTGAAAGAAGCAGGGACTTAGATTGGATAAAGGAAAAGGGTTTTTACAGTGAGCGTGGGCAGGCCCTGGCACAGGGTGCCCAGAGCAGCTGGGGCTGCCCCTGGATCCCTGGCAGTGCCCAAGGCCAGGCTGGACATTGGGGCTTGGAGCAGCCTGGGACAGTGGGAGGTGTTGGGGTTGGAATGGGACGGGATTTATGGTCCCTTCCAGCCCACACCAGGCTGGGATGTGCTGAGCTGCCCTTCACGAGAAGGGTTCAGGGAATCACAGAACGGCTCCAGCGTTTCCCTCGGGATGGGAAGAACCGATCCCATCTCCCAGTAATTGTCCTGATGCAAACCCTGACATTTTGCCTCACAAAGGCCGGTGATTGGGGACTCGTTTGGGATTGCTGGCCCCTTTTGGAGAGCTCTAATTGCACCATTGGAATGACCAAAATACCCCTCCCCAGCCCACAGGTGCCGGGCACTCTCACTCCAAAGTGACTCAGCTCTGGAAAACAGGGTTTTGGTGGCTTTCTATTTTCAGTTGTCAAAACTTTCAGGGAAATGTGTTATTAGGAATTACCAAATTAAGGACTTCCCCCCCCCAAATTAGAAATACCTGGATCAGCTGAGGGAGCTGGGAAGGGGCTGGAGAATTCCTGAGGGAGCTGGGAAAGGGGCTCAGCCTGGAGCAAAGGAGCTCCGGGGGGACCTTGTGGCTCTGCACAAGTCCCTGACAGGAGGGGACAGCCGGGGGGGTCGGGCTCTGCTGGCAGGGAACAGGGACAGGAGGAGAGGGAACGGCCTCAGGCTGGGCCAGGGGAGGGGCAGGGTGGATATTGGGAGCATTTCCTGTCCATCCTATTGCAGGGCGTGAAGCTCCAGCATTCCCTCTTTGCTCCTGGCAGGATTTAGGTGTGAAGCCCAAGGACCCCGGGAATGCTGAGTGCAAACATTTCCTGCCCTTTTCCAGAAGGTATCCACGGATTCCAGCTGATCCCGCAGGTGCCCATCCCTCCCCTGGCCTTCCCGTGCCCACCTGCTCCAAGGTGCGTGGTTCGGCTAAAAAAAGCTCGTTAATTAAACATTCCCGGCTGTGCCAGATGGAGCCGAGCTCCCAGGGCAGGGAGGGATTTGGGAACGCTGGCAAGGCACAAAAGGTGCTGCCAGCCCTGCCCTGGCTGGGCAGGGGGTGCCCGGGGATGGGGTGACAGCAGAGCCACCCCCGTGCTGTAAAGGGACATTAAAGGGGAAGGAATGTGGGATGTTGAGCTCCCCGCTGGGCTGGGTGATGGAAGAACGGCTTTCCTCTCTGGAATTCCGCTCTGGAAAGTGGCACGGGAATCGCAGCCGTGCAGGACCTGCCCTGTGGATGAGCTCCGTTCGCTCAGCGCTGCTCACACAGGAACGGTGGAGTGTCCTTTCCATCCAAGGTTGTTTCCATGGTAACGGGACGGGATCTCTGGGACCGGGAATGTCGCTGCTCCCTGCACCGGCGCTGGGAATTCTGCTCTGCTCCTTTCCCCACTGAAACAGGCAGAGGGGGCAAGGGATGGGAATAATCCTGGAGCTCCAGAACTTTCTTCTCTCATGCCCTGGCCGTTGGCTTGTGAGGGAATTGCAGGAATTTTGGATGGAAAAGCTGCAGCCCCGTCCTGAGCTGATGGGCAGTCAGGTGTTGGGTGCCCCTTGCAGGGCCTAAAGAGATTCCAGGAGAGCTGGAGAGGGACTGGGGACAAGGCATGGAGGGACAGGACACGGGGAATGGCTTCCCAGTGCCAGAGGGCAGGGATGGATGGGAGATCGGGAAGGAATTCCTGGCTGGCTGGGAGGGGAGGCCCTGGCACAGGTTATTCCATGGCTGCCCCTGGATCCCTGGAAGTGTCCCAGGCCAGGCTGGAGCAGCCTGGGATAGTGGGAGGTGTGGGATGGGACTTAAGAGCCCTCCCAGTCCAAACCATTCTTGGATTCATCCATTTTCCCAGTGCCAGAAATCCCTGGTCCCTCCAGCTGCAAACCTCGAACCCTGTGGCCGTGCCTGCCCATCCCAGCCTTCAAAACAGCCCGGGCTCATTTAACCAGAGCAGGACCCCAATTCTCGCAGTTCCCCTGGGCGTTCCCACCTCTTTGCCAGGTAATTTTCCTTTTGTTTCCCAAACAGGTGGCAAAGCTCTGCGGGCTGCAGTTGCTGGGTGTGGAGTGGGGCCCTCATTCCAAAGGGAAAGGCACATCCTGCTGATTAGGCTGAGCTAATTAGTGGCAGCTGTATCCCCGTGGGAGCCCGCACACAGCTCTGGCGCTTGTTGTCCCCTCCAGAGAGGTTTTTAGCGAGGTTCTGGGGTGTGGCAGTGCCGCAGCGTCCCCAGCTCTGCCTCCTCGGTGCTATTTTTTAGCAACAATCCGAATTATGGCCACAACAACTCCTGGTTCCCAAAGCCCAGCCACGCAGAACCCCTTCCCTCCTGCCCACGGCTTCTGAAATACGCTTTAATCACGATTGCTGAGGTGCTGCCTATAAAACACATCCCATCCCTGACAGGAATGACGGTCTGGAGCCATTCCCTGATGAACTCCCTGCTCTCCAAGGGAATGTGCCCGGGCTGTAGCTGGAGTTCCCCACGGGGGAGGCTCTGTGGCCGTGAAAAGGAGCGTGAACCACCTGCGAATTCCTAATCCCCGGGGTCTGACAGAAGCCCGGGAAGCCAATCTTTCCCAAAGAGCGGGATTTCGGTGTCTCCAGGAGCAGGGAGCTCTCGCAGTTCGAGGCTCCGTGTCCAAAGCCCAGTTCCGTGCCTGTTTGGGCTCAAGTCATTTGTGGGAATTGCAGGTGCCACCGGTGAGTTTCTCTTTGGGCGCTTTTTCTCTCCAATTCCAGATGTAACGGCCTTGAACTGCCAGGTAGGGGTGGATGGGATATTGGGAAGGAATTCCTGGATGGGAGGGTGGGGAGGGGCTGGGATGGAATTCCCAGAGCAGCTGTGGCTGCCCCTGGATCCCTGGAAGTGTCCCAGGCCAGGCTGGACATTGGGGCTTGGAGCAGCCTGGGACAGTGGGAGGTGTCCCTGGGTTGGAATGGGATGAGTTTTAAGGCCCCTTCCAACCCAAACCAGTCTGGGATTCCCTGTGAAGGTTTTTTGGTGATATTTTATGATTTTTTGGGTAAATGCATTCCCACTGGTGGTCCCAGGTAGTGCCAAATGTCCCCGCTCCATCCCTGGGCTTTAATTCCAGTGGGTCCCAGGGGGGCCTTCTATTCCAGCTGGATCCCATATTCCCTTTCCTTAGGCTGTGCTGCTGAACCATCACCAGGAGTTCCTTTGTCCTGGTGTGTATACAAAACTATGGAGACCCCGATTTGGGATGCAGGGATCCAGCCTGGACTTGGGATCCTCCTGAGCCCGAAAACCAGCAATCCCTGTCCTGCGGGACAGAGGGGCAGCAGGAGGGAGAACCTGGGACACGGTGCCTCTCTCTGCTGGGAGCAGGGGCAGTCCAGCGGCAAATCCCCTTTCCAAACCTTTATTCCCTAATTAGAGCCATCTGGAAGCCCTGGATCTCAGTGGATTCCGATTATCCAGCGAATTTAATCATGGGATAATAGAAGCGTGGGCTGGAGCGGGCAGGAGGGCACCTGAAGGACCTTTCGGTGGCGCTGCCTTTGTCCTGCTGCCGGCTCCTTTCCCTGCTTCCCGCGGCTTTCAGGGCTGCAGGCAGCTCTGTCTCTATAGAAACGGGCCCTGGGCTCTGCTGCAGGCGCTTCTCCAGGGCTTCATTTCGGGAAATTAACGGCAGGAGGAGGAGAGAAGGAGGGATAAGGAAGGTCTCCAGTTTACACATTGAGGGGTTGTTTTGCCCTAATCGGGAGGGGAAAGGGGAAGGAATATTATGGGTTGTAGATATTTAATTAACATTTAATACACGTGGAAGAGTGGGGGCATTTCCATTTCTTTTGGCCCCCAAATGGCCACAATCAAACCACCGAAGCTGGATGGAAAATGGACACGAATTAATAAATTAATTAATTTATTTATTTAGGAGAACCAGTCCCAGATGGATTTTCCTCCCGGTGTTTTTCCCTCTCTGAAGACAAACCCAGAATGTTTCTTTGGTGAAAACCTTTCTTTCTGATGTATTTGTTATAATTTGATGTTTATTATCCCGTGGGTTGCTTGGAGAGCCATCAGTGACAGAATTCCTGCCCCATTCCCAGCAAGGGCTGCCATGATTCCATAAGGAATTGGGTCTCCTAGGGAAACACGTGACTGTTCCCTCATTTACTCCTCCTTTGGGAGCAGATTCCATATGAATTCACATGGCTTTGGCTGAAATTCCAAGGATATTATTCCCAAGGGTCACTTGCCTACACTTTGGGTTGGATTGATCTTTCTTTAGGGCGTGATTTAGCAAGTGCTGGAAATTCTCCTCAGTGCTCGTGCAGCCTCTACTTCCAAAATATCCTGGGAAAAGGCTGGAATGCAGCATTCCAGCTCTGCCAGGAGCAGGGCTGTGTGGGAAGTGCTGCACAGAAACAGAACCACTCCTGAAGAGCAGCAGGAAAGGAGGAATAAAAACCAGGAGGTTTTTACTGCTGGAAATGACTAATTTAAAACAAAACCAAAGCCTTTCCAAAGCATTGTCTCCTGCTGGAAGCAGGATTTTCCATCAGATTTTCAGGATTTGGTGAGAATGCCTAAAAGAAAGCCGGATAAATATTTCAGATGCTCAGCCGAAGTTCACTCCGGGAAGGAATTGCACCTGGAAGTTGTTCCTTGGGGTTTGTTTTATTTGGAGTGATGCTCTGGGCTCTTCAGGGTGGGGCAGGTCCCATCCCAAATATCCCATGGGAATAGAAACACTTCAGCATTCCTGGGATAAAGCAGTTCATCTTCAGCTTTGGCCCTCCCAGATCCCTGAGGATCCGGTGCTGCCGTTCTAGGACTCTCAAAAGCTGGGAGGAAGCCCTGGGCAGCCCCTGGGGTGAGAGCCCCTTATCCCTCCCAATTCCCAGCCCCTGGAAGTGACTGATCCCAAAATCCCGGTGGGGAAAGAGCGATCCAAACAGCAATTTGGGATATTAAAGATTTAGAGAGGAGTGGTGAGACCCTGCCAGCTGGGATGTGAACCATGGCAGGATAAGAGGATGAGAATTTGGATTTTATTCCAGCAAAATTTGTATTCCAGGATTTTGGATGCCAGGAACAACTTCCAGGTGGAAGGGTTTGATAATATTCCCATTTTACCATCTCCTGACTCCAGAGCTCTCCTGGTGGGTGCAGAGCTCCCACTGGGTCCTCCCAGGGATGTGGGAGCCAAACTGGAACCCGAGATTCCGGATCTAAGGACAAAAGGGGAATATTTTGGAAATTATTCAATTCCCTCCCAGATAATATTCCAGCCTTGAAGTCTCCTGCCTCCCTGGCCTCCTTGACTGCCTGTGTAGGGCACCCCTGGATTTTCCAGCTCCTGGTTTGTCCGTGGCAATGGGATCATTTTGGCCCCGCTGGACGAGCATTGGAAAACAGCTTGGATTCCCTTTTTTCCCTTTTCCTCACAGGAATTCCTGCCACCAGGACTGGGGAATTCTTCCCTGTGCTGGCACAGCCCAGAACTTCCTCATGAGGTGCAGCCAGAGGGATTTTTCATGGGCACATCCCATGGATTCCTCCATAAATCTCCGCACATGATCCGCAGGGAATTGGAGGCCGGATTTTGAGCGTGGGTAAGGGAGACCTGTGGGAAAGCAGCCGCTGAAGGCACCAGGACCACAACAATTCCTGAGCTCCATCGCCATGGAAACAGCGAATCCACGCTTGGGCCATGGATGCAAACTGGATTCCAGCGGGAGCAGCGGTGGGACGGCTCTGGAACAGCTCTGTGTGCTCGGCATGGAGGGGGAAAGGTGGGAGAAGGGGTTTCCATCTCCAGCTCATCCCAGTATTTCTGGTGGGTGATGCAGGTGAGCCATGGGATGGAGTAGGAGGGGTTTATTATCCACTGGTGAGGGCAAGGATGAGAGAAATCCCTGAGATGATCCCACAGAGATAATCCCACAATGGCTTTGCTTGGAAAAGCCTTCCAAGGCCATGGAGTCCAACTATTCCCAGCCCTGCCCCTGTCCCCAGGTGCCACATCCACAGGGCTTGAAATCCCTCCAGGGATGGGCACTCCGAACCTCCCTGGGCACTTCCAAGGCCTGAGCACCCTTTCCATGAGGAAATTCCTGCTGCTGTCCACCCTGAGCCTCCCCTGGCCCAGCCTGAGGCCGTTCCCTCTCCTCCTGTCCCTGTTCCCTGCGAGCAGAGCCCGACCCCCCCGACCCCCCCGCTCCTGTCAGAATTCCAGAGAGGAAAAAGATCCCTCTGGATCCTCCTTTTCTCCAGGCTGAGCCCCTTTCCAGCTCCCTCAGGAATTCTCCAGCCCCTTCCCAGCTCTGTTCCCTTCCCTGGACTCCTCCAGCCCCCCAGGGCGTCCCAGAGCTGTCCCCAGCACTGGAGGTGCCCCAGCAGTGCCAGCACAGGGGGACAATCCCTGCCATGGGGCTGTGTCACACCAGGGCTGGCACAAAATGAAATTCCATCTGGGAATTCCCAAAGGAGCGTGGCTGTTGAATCCAGGGCTCGGTAGATCCTGATCCAGGTGTGTCCTGCTCTTGTCCCCCAAGCTCAGGGCTGTCACTGGGAGCTTCACCCCCAATTTCCTCCGAGGCTGCAGAGCTGAGGAGCCCAAAGGCTCCTGCAGGAGGAAAATTCCTCGTGTGGGAATGAGGGATCCTTGGCTGCTTCCCGCTTTTCCAGCTGCACTAAAGCCACGGCAACCCTGTGGAAAGGAGCAAAAAAAAAAATGGAAAAAGGCAAATGCAGAGCAGGAAAAGGGGCAGAAATGGAGTCACGGAGACTTTTCCTGTGCTTTGCTTTGCAGGGAATAAACAGGATAGAAGAAAGGAAGGTTTGGGCTCCAGCGGCTGCAGGGCCAGCCCTCACCGGGCTCTTGGATTTCAGAATGCTTGGAATGAGCTCATCCCACAAAAAGGAGCTGTGGACACGTCCTGGATCAAGCTGAGGGTGGGGAAACCCTGGCAGAGAAGCTGTGGCTGCCCTGGATCCCTGGAAGTGTCGAGGTTGGAATAACCTGGGATAGCGGGAGGTGTCCCTGCCCACGGCTGGGGGGTGAGATTGGGGTGGGATTTAAGGTCCCTCCATCCCAAACCATTCCAGAATTCCATGAATGGAAAGCTCCCATTCCTCAGGGAGTCCCACTGGAAGGGTGTCCGTGTGTCCCAAGGGGGATCCCAGCTGTCTCCCTCTCCAGCCTGAGGAACAACCATTTTTCCAACCATTTTCCAGAGGCAAGCTCCGAAAAATTCAGGAAGGAAGTTCAGCCTCATTAAAACCCCTCTGTGTGTTCCCTGTCCCTCCTGCCCCTCTGTGCGTGCCAAACTGTGCCAAAGGCATGGAAACAGAGAGCTGGGAATGGGATTCATCCCAGAAATCCCTTCCATTTGCATCCAAAGGCGGGATATTTATGGAAGCAGCAGCATCCTGTCCCTCTGGATCTCGGCCTGACCCGGGGAACCTTTTATTACAGCAAGAATTAATTAATATTTGATTATTTCTTGGCTCCTTGCCCCATTCCCTCCCATGGATCCCATGGGAATATTTTATTTGTATTGTGAAAAAAGGAGATTTTAATGAAATTCTGCTACTTTTGTGCTCTGAGTTGCTCAAATGGGGCAGGAAATTGAGCCCCACCCTTCAGACACATTAATTCCCACTGTCCAGGGAGGGAACAGGGAAAACAGAAAAAGATGGAATTTTTTTTCACTTCTTAGAGAAATGAGAGGATTGGGAATTCCTGGAGCAGGAAAACCCAACCAAATAAAAACCTCAAAAAATCCCAACCAACCAAAAACCTTCAAAACACCAAAACAAAGCCCCGAAAAACCAACAAAGAACCCCAGTAAAAAATAAAACCCAATTCCAAAGAATCCCAGGGGATGTTTCAGAGACTTCCCCGCGTTTGAAGCAGCCGTTCCCCATCCAGAGGGGGATTTTTGGTCCAAGCTGGCGAAGGTTCTCCCAGTCCCATTCCGGCATCATCCGCTCCTTTCCCTGGACTTTCCAGTGCTCCAGGACTTCTCTTTTTCTTTCTCGAAGGAAAAATTCCAATTTATTTCACTCCACCTCATTTACAGACTCATTTCATTCCCTTTTTATCCCAAAATTCCTGAGGGCCATGTCCATCCCCAGCTCCTCAGCTTCTTCCCTGCTCCTCCTCTTTGCGGGCAGGGATTTGATCCCAGGCCAGGATGCTGGGAAAAGCCTGCAGAGCATTCCCAGCTCCCTCCCGGCCCCAAAATCCCCATTTTGGGCCCATCCAGCTGTTTATAAACCAGGATTTTCCTGCCTGGGTTGGAGCAGCAGCTGAGCACTCCAGAAGGTCCCTCCAGGGTTGTCCTTCTGCTCCATCCCAGCTGGAATTGCGGGACTGGGAGCACTCGGAGCCTGTCCCTGAGCAGGGATTTCCTGAGGCTCAGCACAGCGGGAACGGAGCACACGGAAAAATATCCCGGAAAAGGCAGCGGGGATGCGGGGGAGGGGAGAACTGGGGGAGAAGGGCTGGAATGAGAGCTTGGAAAATAGGCAAGAGAAAAGAGAGAAAAGAGTTAGGAAAGGAAAATAAAAATATATAAAATGTAAAAGAAAAAATGATATAAAATGTAAAATATAAAATAAAAAATAATGTAAAATATAAAATGTAAAATATAAAATGTAAAATATAAAATGTAAAATATAAAATGTAAAATATAAATAATAAAATAATATTAAATATAAAATGTAAAATATAAAATGTAAAATAAAAAATGTAAAATGTAAAATATAAAATAATATAAAATATAAAATGTAAAATATAAAATGTAAAATATCAATTATAAAATAATATTAAATATAAAATGTAAAATAATATAAAATGTAAAATAATATAAAATGTAAAATAATATAAAATGTAAAATAAAAAATGTAAAATGTAAAACATAAAATATAAAATAATATTAAATATAAAATGTAAAATGTAAAATATAAAATGTAAAATAATATAAAATGTAAGATATAAAATGTAAAATATAAAATGTAAAATGTAAAATATAAAATGTAAAATATAAAATAATAGAAAATATAAAATGTAAAATATAAAATGTAAAATAATATAAAATGTAAGATATAAAATGTAAAATATAAAATAGAAAATAATAGAAAATGTAAAATGTAAAATAATATAAAATAATAGAAAAAATAGAAAATAATAGAAAATGTAAAATGCAAAATATAAAATTTCAGCTATAAATAGCAAAAGATAAAGTATAAAATATATATAAAATATGAAATATAAAGTATAATATACAAAGTATAAAATATCAAATAAAAATAAAGCATAAAATACAAAATATTAAATGTAAAATATAAAATATAAAGTGTAAAATACAAAATATCGAATACAAACTAAAAAGTATAGACTAAAGAAATAAAATTCAATATATAAAACATAAAGTCTCAAATATAAAATACAAAACATTAAGATACGAAATAAAAATACGAACTAAAAAGATAAAATATCGAACATAAAAGCCAGAATACCAACTGTAACTATCGAACTACAGAATCTAAATTGCAAAAGAGGAAACACAAACTGTAAATGTAAATTAAAGCACATTTGGAAGGATCAAATACCCACCACCTGCAGCAGAGCCGGCGCCTCGGACTCCTCCCATTTATTCCAGTTTGGAGTACGGGATCAAAGGTCAGGATTTGTTGTGGCAAAGCAAACGTTCTGTGCCTTTTCCCCTCCAATTGTGAGTTTGGGATCAGAGGGATCCATGGAATTGTTGGGATGTTTCCCAGCAGCCTCTCCCAGGCGCCTTCCTTCCGCGGGGATTTGGGTTCCCTGCGATTTCCCTGCCTGTTTCAGGTGCCCACGGTTTGGGGTTGGATCATCTCGGGCCTGAGGAATTTGGGGGAAATCGGATGGAATTTTGTCCTCAGCTCCTCTCCTGGGATGCTCCTGGCACCTGGAGCTGCTGCTGGGATTCCTCGTGTCCCGCTGCTCATGGAATGAGCTGGAACAAACCTTCCTGCCCTGCCTCCAGCCCAAGGATTTAAATCTTTTTATAACATTATTTATTTGAAATATCTTTAATATTTCTATTTTAAATGTTATTTTAAAATAAATGATATTTCAAAAATCATTATTTTCAATATCCCAACAATTAATGCTTTAATGGCGCAATCATTGCTGGTTTTTAGTAACAGCAATTTTTAATAGTTGTGATTAAATATCCTTTTTTAAAGGAACAACGCGCTGCCAAGAATATCTTGGAGAATATTTGTTGGCATTTTCCACCCACGTGCTTTAAAAAAAATCCATTTGTGATGTCCTGATGGACAGAAAAACAAACCACTTTGGTTTATTTAGTTAAAAAAGGAATTTAGTTTAAAAATTCAATTGATTACATAGTGTGGATTTATCATCAATCATGCCAGTGTAAATTATTTTATGGAGTTCCTCCCTGGAGCAGAGAGTAAGGCCACATCTCTAATACTTTCTATTATTTATTTGTTATATATAGTTATTCTATTTTTATAGGTTTATTATTTTATATATATTTACTTTATATGACACATGGTTATATTTAATTACATATTAATATGGTCTATTATATATTTACTTTTATATGTTTATGTATCATTATAAATTTATTATATATGCTATAATCTATATGTTATTAATATTTTATTCCATATTTATTAATAGATTTCCTTCTATATTCCATTATACACTTATAAGAAAATTTTATTCTAGATTTATTAATATAGTCTATTATAGGTTTCTTTACATATATATTATTATTATACCTTTATTATTTATTTTTATATTTATTATTTCTATTTCTATTTATTATTTATATTTATATTTATATTTATATTTATATTCTTCATCCTGAGCCTCATCCTGACACCGGATTTTATCCCAGCATTGGGATAATTTGGGTTTTTCATCGCTCCTGCTCCTCCAAGGAAATGGAGCCTGGAGCATTCCCAGGAAGGTGCCAAGGGAAAAGTGTCCATGGATTGCTCCATGCCCATCCCTGCCTCACATTCCCATCTGTTCCCGGCTTTCCTTGGGGGTGGAACAGGGCCAAGGATCCAGATCCCAAAGCCCCAAAACCCGGGAGCTGGGAAGGAATGCAAGAGTTTGGGAATGAGGAGTAAACCTGGATCAGCGGGGCTTTAACCCACATTATTTATTATTATTATTATTATTATTATTAGTCCATTGTATCATTATTTTATTGCATTATTATTACTAGTTCTATATTTACACTGTGATATTATTACATTCTATTAATTATACATTTTGTATCATTTTTATTCATTATTATTGATATTATTATTGATATTATTATTGATATTATTATCGATATTATTATTATTATTATTATTATTATTATTATTATTATTTTGCTCCCCAAGTGCTGGTGCCCAGCACTAAAATTTACACTCAAACCCCAAATCTGACACTAAATTGACACTAAAACCCAAAGAGGAAGCTCTGGGGGAGCTCTGACTATTCCTGGAGCTTTCATTCCTGATGACAACAGGAATTCCCACTTTTCCACGGACAGGGAAAAGGCTTCTCCTAAACGAGTACAAAGACCTTGAAACGCAGCTCAACCCACCCCAATTTTTACTTCTGCTGCTTTTCAGAGCAAAGAGACTGATTTTTACCCACCCCCCCAAAGGTGAGAGGAGGAAAAGTGAAGAGTTCATTATTGATCATTTTATTCAAGTGACAAAAGGGGGGGACAAGTGACAAACACCTTAAAACCGCCCCAATCTGGGCCAGTTTAACAAAGCTGGAGCTAAAGCCGAGCTTTGCAGCCTCAGTCCCGGACTTGGTTCTGCTGTAGAACCCAACCCACACGTGCCCATTTATCCAGGGAGACACTGCATGCCCAAAAACGCGTTTATTTCTTTCATTTCTTTTATTTTGACTGAAATATTTACAATTTCCAGGAGAATCCAAGCGGGAATTCAGCAGGAGAGAACACAGACCGGCTGTGCAATCAATCAATCAATCAATCCTTGTTAATTACAGTTCTCTTTAAGGAGCAGAAGCAGCAGGGCTGGGTTCAGATGTTGGTTAATTCATGAAAATAAAGTGAGCACACCATAAAAATGGAATATTGACACGAGGAAGCCCCTAAAATAAAGAAATCAGCGCGGCCACGTGCCTGTGCTTGCGCCTCACCTTCTCACGGACACCTCACTGTCACCCAACCCCGGCCACGAAGCGCGGGAATTCTGCATCCAGCAGGGATGGATGGACAGACACAGCCCTGCCGCCCCTCCAGCACCCAGCCTCAGCAGGCTGCCTTGTACCACAGCAAGAATTCCGGTCACATTTGCTTTTTTTGGCACCTTTTCATTTCAAAATGGCAATTTCGCAGTTAAGCCCAGCTACGTATTTTTATTAATTGGATCGAAGTGAGGCTCCTTCTCCAGCGTCTCCCCCACTTCCAGCGGGTTTTTGGAGGGTTTTTTCCAGCTCCAGCTCTTCTCCCTGGAACATTTTCCATTCGATTTGTGGAGATACCCATGGGGGACCCCAAATTGCACCCGGGCTGCTGTGCCAGAGTCAGGAAATACAATGGAATAAAATGGGATAAGATATGGAAAACAGAATAGAATATAGAAAATAGACTAGAATATCAAATATCGAATATCGAATATCGAACAGAATATAAAGGAGAGGAAAGGATAGAATTAAGAGTTAGAATTAAAATAGAATTAAAATTAGAGTAAGTATAGACTAGAACAAGACTAGCTCAAGAGTAAGAATAGGAAATAGAATATATTAAGAAGAGAATAAGAATAAAAATAGATCGAGAATAGGAATAGGAAATAGAATAGAATAAGAGAAATAGAATAAAGTAGGGTAGAAAAGAGAATAAAACAGAACAGAATTAAAATGGAACAGGAATAAAAAAATAGACAAAAGAATAAAATAGTATCAGGTTAAGAATAAAAATAGAATACAGAAAAAGAATAGAATTAGAATAGAATAAGAGAATAAGAAGAATAAGAATTAGAATAGAGTAAGAGGAATAAGAATAAGGAAAAATAATCAAATTAGAACAGAATAAGAAAAGAATAAGAACTAGAATTAGAAGAACCTGCAGTGCCACCCAAAAACCAGGCTAAACCATGGAAAGGAACTCTGGGACTTGTACAAAGTCCTCGGGAGCACAGTGACAGTCACACACTGGAACTTCCAGGCAAACTGGTGGCTGAGGCGGCTCCAGCAGTGCTGGGCTTCTGAGGCCTTGTTCCGCACCAGCCTCTGGAACAAAATCCCAGTTTTTTTCCTCAAAGCCCATCAGCTCTGTTATTAATGGCCCAGCAGCGTGGGCATCGCTGCAGGGTGGCCCAGGAGCCAGAGGTGCCCATCCATGGGTGCTCCTCTGCCCACTCCCGGCCATGGCTGGGAGCACCCGGACGTGACCCCAGGGGTTTTACTCCCAGCACGGCACTCGGAGCCCTGCTCCTGGCTGCTGCTGGGCTGACTCTCCTGCCCAGCCATGGTGCTGCCCATCGCCCCATCTATCCCAAACCTCCTCCAAGATGGAGCCTCTGGGAAGGCCCCAAACGCAGCCCGGGGGCACCTCAACCCTTTGGGTTCTGGGGAGGTGCTCCACCACCTCAAGGCCTCATCACAGAGCCCAGCCTGGCTTGGTCACAAACGAGGCGGGCAAAGGGAACCCAACCACAACCAGTGAGGAGTCAACCCCAACATTTCACCATTCCTACAACGTTTGACTTGTTCTGAAGCTCCCAGCGTGACCCTCAGCCCACAACAAGGTCAAATTGCATCTGCACCACGGCAACAGCAGCGAGGAGCAAGCCCCAGCGTGGGACCACCATCCCCTGCCTGGGGGGGAAACAAATCCAGGCCCAGAGGGATCGGGGGAGTTGGGGCTCTGCCTTTGGGGTGCAGCTCATCCAACAGAAGAGCCTGCTTGGCACCACGGGCACATTCAGCTGCTTTCACGGCTGGCTGTTTCAGCAACGGGAGAAATCCAGCACGTCCTGCTGATTTTCTTCCACACATATTGTACATTTTTAACAAGTTACTAATTGTACCTGAAGTGTGAACTTGGGTCATTTATTTATCGTTTTGCCCAGGCTTAGGAACAGAAGTTTCATTCTCTAAACAAAGCCTGATGAAATGCAGATTATTTTTTTTCCCAGTATTTTTTTCCAGTGGCTTTGACACCCCAAAAAAACCTGAAAGCAAACTAGAAACCAGCAGTGGATTTAAGGCGAGCAGATTTGGTGTGAGGGGTGAACTAAAACACCTCCTTGGAGGAAAAAAAACCACATGCAGCAACAACTTGGGTGAGCAAACCACGACCCACAGCGGGAAAAAAACCCCAAACGCTTTCAACTCAAACTTACCCTGAAAGTTCCCCACTCCGTGTTGTCCCTATTCCCTCGGGAATACGGGGGAAGGAAGGCCCCTCTGCGTGTTTTTCGGGATATAGAGTATAAATATAGGAGGAGTCATGCCACGGACTAGATGCAGAGATTGCACACTATTATTGCATGCGCTGGGTAGTACATGCCAAGGACGCGGCCCTCGCTCGGAATCCCGCGGGACGCTCCCGCCTCCCGGAGCGCCGGCTCCATCCCGGAGTCCGGCCCGGCCCTCGGCGGCCCCGCTGCCCTCGGCAGTCCCAGGCGCACGGGATGCCCGGCCCGGCGCGTTATGTGAAGCGGTCGGAATTCATTTTGCGCAGTTTGGGCGGGAGGTTCCCCTCCATCCTCCCGCCGCCCCCCGAGAGCTTCTGCAGCTTGGGGGGCAGCTCAGCCACCGACTGGCTCATGGGATCCGACATCATCTTCGTGGTCTTAGAGCCCAGTTTCTCCTCGGAGTTGCCGGGCACCGAGCTGATGCGCTGGAGTTTCATGGGCAAATCGCCCATGCTGTAGGCCTTCTCCGAGGTGGTGGAGCTCATCCTGAGCAGTTTTTTCGGGAAGTCGTCCCTCCCGGTGATTTTCTGCAGTTTTGAGGGCAGTTTTGTGCCCACCTCGTCGAGCCCATCCAGGCACTCCACGGAGTTGTTCCTCTCCTTGCTGTTGCTGACGGCGGGCGGGATCAGGGGTGAGGACATGAGGAGCATCTCCTCCTGCTCCTTCACGCTGTAGGGCGGGGTGGGCACCTCGAACGTGGCGTGGAACTGGGAATAATCCACCTTGAAGAACCCTTCTTCCAAGGAGATCACCGGGAAGAAGCGATGGCCCCAGAGCACCTCGTCCTCCGTGTAGGATGTCCTGGCTTGGCATGTCATCCCTGCAAGGAGAAGGGAGGAAAAGCTTCCACCAGTTCCAGGAAATCGGGGATGCGCAGAAATCCTTGAGCAATTCCATGAACTGGATTTTATGGGTTTAAATGTATGAAAAAAAAGCACTGGCCTGCCTTTGTTTGGAGGAAATGATGCATCAGGGGAGGTTTAGGCGGATATTAGGGAAAATTCCTTCATGGAAAGGGCTGTCCAAGGCAGTGGTGGCGTCCCCAGCCCTGGAGGGATTTCAAAGCCCTGTGGATGTGGCACCTGGGGACGTGGGGCAGTGGTGCTGCTTGTAGGTTGGACTTGATGACCTTAAAGGTCTTTTCCAACCTTAAGGGTTCCATGATTTTAGGATTCTACAGCTGTTAAAGCATCATTCCCAAGGGGAATGATACCAGCGGAAGGGGCGGAACTGAGGAATTCCCACCTACATTTACAGACTCTTTGTGGCGGTGCTGCTGCCCAAGGGACATCAGGGCTGCCTGAGAACCCTGGGACTGAACCAGCAGGAGCTGTAAGAGCAAATGGGGCTTGTCAGATCCTAAAGTATTCCTAAGTTATTCCATATTTCCCTCATGTCCACGAACACACACAAAACCAGCCCCTCATAGGCACATTCCAACCCATCAGGGAGCAGCAAGTTCCACAAAATACATTTATTCCTCTTCAAAGGCCTCACCAGTAATCTGCTCCCAGATCCATCGCTGCCAGGCTGGGATCCAGCTCCAAAAAATTATCAGGGAATAAAACCATGACTAAGAGGCACAACACTGCCCTTCCTCTTCCTCCCACCGTGGAGAAAAGTCCCCTCAAGCACCAGACTTGGCCACCCTGGTGACCCTTGGCAATCAGAGGGAGATGACGCTCCTGGATTGCTGGAGGCTTCCTGCTTTTTAAAAATTTTTATTATTATTATTTTTATTTTTAACTCCTCTCTGTAGCAATCTGTAAATTACGCTGCCATTTGCTCCTCACGCAGCCAAGTGGAACTGTGACATTTGGATTTCAGGAAGCTCCATCCACCTCTGCAAACACATCCCCTGCCTGGCTCACCAGGATGATGCCTGGGAGCCAGGAGAAAAGGAAAGGAGCTTGGGAAGGCACAGGAAAAACAACAGCGGGGCTGCAGCGAGGGGGAGTGGGATGGAATGTGATACACAGCCAGGAAAATTCCAGTTTATCCCACTTCATGCTACTGCTGACGGGATCAGTGTTGGTTTGGCTGCTGATCACAAGACAAAACTTTGCTTCCCACTTTATCTCTTGGGAGAAAACCATGAATCCAGGATTGTAGCATTGGATGCTGCTCCCACTGCCGGGAAGGCCTCACACCTGCAGGAACACACCCAGAGCCGTCCCTCATCCAGGACATATTTTTTGTACTTCCCAGTGAATCTCACCCAGAGGCCAGGTGCTCCTGCTCATTAACTGGGGTGGAAGCAATCCCCTTCCTAAAGGGTTTAGGAAAAACCTGCAATTCTGAGAAAAATGGCAATTTGAGTGAGCTCTGCTTCCACCTGCGCCCTTCACTCTGCAGCTGCTCAGGAGCAGCTTCACCAGCACATCCCAGAGCTTCCCCTGCTGTCCCTAAGCCCTGACTCCCGCTGGGACCTCCTCGAGTACTGAACGTGGGATTCCACATCTGAATCTGTACCTGCATCTGTATCCCTATCCGAATCTATATCCACATCTGCATCTGTATCCACATCCCCATCCATATCCACATCTGCATCTGTATCCTCATCTGAATCCATATCCACATCTGCATCTGTATCCACATCCCCATCCATATCCACATCTGCATCTGTATTCACATCTGAATCCATATCCACATCTGCACCTGTATCCCCATCTGAATCCATATCCACATCTGCACCTGTATCCCCATCTGAATCTATATCCACATCTGCATCTGTATTCACATCCCCATCCGAATCCATATCCACATCTGCACCTGTATCCCCATCTGAATCCATATCCACATCTGCATCTGTATTCACATTCCCATGCAAATCCATATCCACATCTGCATCTGTATTCACATCCCCATCCGAATCCACATCCACATCTGCACCTGTATCCCCATCTGAATCCATATCCACATCTGCATCTGTATCCACATCCCCATCCGTATCCACATCTGCATCCACATCCCGATCCAAATTCCCATTCACACCTATATCCACACCCACATCTGCATTCCCATCCCTGTCAGCATCTGCCTCCCCATCCTCATCCCCTTCTGCATCCACATCTCCAGACCCAGCTCCACCTGCATTCCCATTCCAATCTGCTTCCACACCCTGTCAGCAGCTGCATTCCAAACCCCGTCCCCACCCCAGGCAATCCCATGGCAATGCCGGGGGCTGTTCCCAAGGGCTATTCCCACCTCCTGCTCCATGGTCCTGCCTCTCCCAGCAGGCTTTCCACGGAGGAATTTCATACCCACCATTACCATGGAAAAATGGATCAGCTGAATCTCGGGAAAATCAGCCGCAGATTCTGTCTCGTTCCCACATCAGCTCACTGGAGGGATAAATATTTGCAGGAATATCGTTTGTCTTTCAAATCCATGGATCTCCTTCCCCAACAAACCCAAGGGCACAAATTATTTAAGAGCCTCTCAGGATGAACAGCAGCAGCCAATATTCCCAACATGTCAGCCAATATCAGCCCCAGCTCTGAGCTCACAGGGTTGTTCTGCCATTCCACACTTGTATTCCAGCAGTAACAGAATCCCAGGATGGTTTGGGTTGGGAGGGTCCTTAAAGCTCATCCCATCCCACCCCTGCCATGGGCAGGGACACCTCCCACTGTCCCAGGCTGCTCCCAGCCCCAGTGTCCAGCCTGGCCTTGGACACTGCCAGGGATCCAGGGGCAGCCCCAGCTGCTCTGGGCACCCTGTGCCAGGGCTTGCCCACCCTCCTAGGGAACAATTCCTTCCCAATCTCCCATCTATCCCTGCCCTCTGGCACTGGGAAGCCATTCCCTGGGTCCTGTCCCTCTGTCCCTTGTCCCCAGTCCCTCTCCAGCTCTCCTGGAGCCCCTTCAAGCCCTGCAAGGGGCTCGGAGCTCTCCCTGTGTCCTTCCCTTCTCCAGGTGAACATTCCCAGCTCTCCCAGCCTGGCTCCAGAGCTGAGGGGCTCCATCCTACACCAGGACCTTTGTCCCCAGCACACCTCCTAAAAAGCACCATGCCCCAAATCCATGAGTATTTCCACGTTTTCCCACAGAAAGGGCAGGATCAGTGGGTGCACGCCACCTCTGCCAGCCCTTCCAATAATTACCCCAGGATTATTTTCCATGAATTTTGCTCATGGATATCGCTCCTGGCTCCCAGTTTTCCATTCCTGCTGTTGGCATGGAAGGGTTTCCATTTCCTGAGCTTTTCTCCCCTCTCGAGTTCCCCCTCAGCAGGGCCCGCAGCCCGCGCTGCCTCCGCCGCCTCCACCCCGACCACGGGCCTGCTCCCAGCTTCCCAAGTTCTCCACGTGATTAATATTCATTTGCAGGATAAATTCCCAGCTCCGGCTTGGAAGCCAACAGGCTGCCTGCAGAGGAATTATTTATTATGGAATTAAGCAGCCGTTCGTCAAAGGAAAATGTTTGGAGTGTTTTGCTCTCTGCTCCCAGCTCAGCCTCCCTCAGGCTCTGCGAGCTGGGAACCAGCAAAGCTCTGCCTGCACACAAATCCCACCTGAACAGGTACAACAATCCCAGATTCCAGCAGAAATACCCCAAAATATCCAATAAAACCCCTCTCCATCGCCTCGAAAACAGGGAATGCTTGTTTTGCATGCGGGGAATCCAGAGGAGCTGTGGCTGCCCCATCCCTGGCAGTGTCCAAGGCCACTTGGATGGGGCTTGGAGCAGCCTGGGACAGCGGAAGGTGTTCCAGCCATCCAGGTAAGGACGATCCTTAATTTCCTTCCAATCCAAGCCATTCCGTGTTTCCGTGATTCTCGCTGTCAGCCCAGCTCAGAGCTGCATCCCTGGATTAATGAGGGGGCAGATGGAGGCCAAAAAAAAAAAACCCGTAAATAAATGCTTTGACTAATTCCACCCCCTAATAATCCTCCAATTACTTCCAAATTTCCGAAGGACCCAGATGGAGCCGGCTGTTTTCTAGAGCCTTAACATAAATTGCCTTGAAAAGAATCCCAGCCCTGCCGTTACTTATCCCATCTGATTCCCGAGGCTGGCTGCTGCCTGGGAAATCACGGATCATTAACCAGCTTTTAACAGCCCCCCCTGCCCTGGAGAGGCCTCAGAAGCAATTCTGGCACCCAAAGGTTCTGTGGCTCTTTTCCCTCTCCAAAGTAATGCCAGAAATTCCACCTCCAGCTGCTGGA
This sequence comes from Corvus moneduloides, assembly GCF_009650955.1. Classification (NCBI taxonomy): domain Eukaryota; kingdom Metazoa; phylum Chordata; class Aves; order Passeriformes; family Corvidae; genus Corvus; species Corvus moneduloides. The sequence continues at coordinate 38,578,319 of NC_045482.1, read as the reverse complement.
ATGCAGCTTGCTGGCCAAGGGCTGGACACAGGGACATCAGGTGTCCTTCCCAACGTGGAAAAGTTCATCTGAATCAGTGGGGAAAGAGGGAATTAATGGGGAATTATGGACTCAGCAGCACATGGTCCCAACAGCCACAAAAAGGGCATCTCTGTGTCCCAGGATTGGGAGGAAGAAGAACCTCCAGCAGGAATTTCTGGCCAAAATGCACAAATCTCCTTCTTTTTGTCAGGTTTTTAACTTTTTTCTTAGGAAGAGCTCCTGCCCTGCAGGTTCAAACTCCTGGAGCTGAGCCAGGGGCTCCTCCCTGTGCATTTTGGGGGTTGATCTGCCTTAAACCTGCAATTTTCCTGGAAAACCTCCAAAATACCTGTTAAAGGTGAATCACACAGCAATGACTGATGAATTTCTAACAACTGAGCTAATTCAGAACTGCAATTTAAGGCCCCTGAAGGGAAGAGTAAAGCCTGATTAGGGCTTGATATAAAACATACAACACTCACCCCCCCTGCTCTTGCAGGGCCAAGGGAGGATTTGCTGCTGCAGGAAAAAGGATTCCCACAGCAACCTCTCCTCTTCCAGGGCTGCAGAGGAGGTAATGGAATCCTGGAATGGTTTGGGTCAGAAGGGAAGTTAAGGATCATCCCATCTCACCCCTGCCATGGCAGGGACACCTTCCACCATCCCAGGGTGCTCCAAGCCCCGTCCAACCTGGCCTGGGACACTGCCAGGGATCCAGGGACAGCCACAGCGTCACTCCAAACACAGGGATAGCAGCTGCTCTATCCAAGGAAGAGTGGGAGATCCTGATGTTCCCACCTGGAACGGTGACAGACAGATGGGATCTGCAATCAGCCCTGATAACGGGGACACCGAGCGGGGTCAGCCCCCAAACCAGGAGGGTTTCAGCTCTCAGGCTCTTCCTCTCCCCCTGCACTGCCACGCTGTTTTCCCATGGAAGTTCAGCCGCCAGACTGGGAAATGCACAGCCCGCCGGGAGCGCTCCTCCGCAGACAGAGCGTGGGGCTGAGGCTGCACCACCTCCATCTCCCGGCAAGAACAGCTATTTCTGGCGCTAACGTTTCCCAGCTCCGCTCCAAGGCTGCTCCTCCATTAAAGTGACGATGGCTTGAAGTGCTCCAGAACGTTCTGGCAATCCATGGCCAGGGAGCTGGGAATGTTCACCTGGAGAAGGGAAGGGCACAGGGAGAGCTCAAAGCCCCTTGCAGGGCCTGAAGGGGCTCCAGGAGAGCTGGAGAGGGACTGGGGACAAGGCCTGGAGGGACAGGACACAGGGAATGGCTTCCCACTGCCAGAGGGCAGGGATGGATGGGAGATTGGGAATTGGGAATTGCTGGCTGGGAGGGTGGGGGAGCAATTTTTCCATAAAACCCCATTTTGGTTAAAGAGAAATAAAATACAGCATTTCCTGAAATGTGAGACACAAAATGTGCCCTAAAGGTACCAACCATAAAACCCCTTTATGAACCATGAACATACCACAGAATCCTAGAATTATCTGGGTTGGAAGGGACATTAAAGATCATCTCATTCCAGCCCACGGGCAGGGACACCTCCCGCTATCCCAGGCTCCTCCAAGCCCTGTCCAGCCTGGCCTTGGACACTTCCAGGGATCCAGGGCCATTAATTTCCCATTAATTTTAATCCCTGGGAATTCCAACACACAGTGATTTACCACATCAACTCTGTGTGCAAAAAGGACCCAAAGATCCCTTCCAACCCAACCATTCCATGATCCCATGCTCCCGTGGCTCCAGGATCACTCCTGTCAGTCAGACATCAGTTTTATCCCAAATACTTTATTTCTCCTCACCCTCAGGAGCAATCCCAGGCTCCTGCTCCTCTCCTCAGTCGAGACCCGTTGTTTATCTCCACTCCATAAATACCTCCTGCTTTATTCCCACTGTTCTCCCGGAGCATTCCTGACATTTAAACACATCCACGACACCAAAGGTATTTCCCTTATCAGCCAGGCCTCTTCCCGGGGCGCTTTTCAATCCCTCACAGCCCCAGATTTCCCTGGCACCCTCAGCACCTCGGTCGGGTGTTTGCCAGGACCATGCTTAGTCCAAATCACGGCAGGTTTCCAAAATCCCATGGAAGCAGCACAGGAAAGCACATCCTGCTCCTGCTCCCACACCCAGGGACGCAACAGGCTGCTGGCAGGTGAGGAACATCCCTTTTTTGTATCAAAAAAAGAGGGGAAAATGAAAGTTTGGCAGCCTCCAGGGCTGCCCTGCCAGGCCTGGAGCAGGGTTTTCCATCCTTTTGGAAGAGCAGAGGAAGGAGCAGTTATCTGGATCAAACCACCCGGTGCACATTCCATGCAATAATTAATCCGGGGAATCTGCCCTGCTATTTTTATCCTCTCCTGATTTTTTTAATCCCAACCCCAGACTCCGCTCCATTCCTTTCCCTACGGCCGGAATGCATCAGGGCCGATCCCAGCCCCTCCAGCCCCTTCCTTGGAGCAGGTTCCTTTCCCAGAGCCATCTGCCACGTTCCCAGGTTTGCATCATTCCCCTCCCACCCGGCCAGGATTGACTCAGCAGCACCAGAAGGGAAGGATTTCATTCCCTGCTCGGATGCACTGGGAAGGGCAGGGAGAAAAGGATGGAGGGAGGAGGGATGGGAATGGGAGAGGCAATGCATCCCTCCCCATGGATGGGGATATTCCCAGGGAGCTGGGGACATGGATAAAATAGGGTTTGGACATAAACTGGAATTGCCCATCCATGCCCTGGAGAAAAGCAGTGGATGCTCTCCAGAGCTCCCATCAGCCTCAAGTATTCCCAGATTTTTCCTGACAGCACAGTCCTGTGAAAACATTCCTTATGCTAAACAGAGAATCCCAGACTGGTTTGGGTGGGATGAGAAATTAAGGATCATCCCAATCCAGCCCTGCCATGGGCTGCCATGTCCCTGCCATGTCCCCAGCCACTGTCCCAGGCTGTTCCAAGCCCCAATGTCCAGCCTGGCCTTGGGCACTGCCAGGGATCCAGGGGCAGCCACAGCTGCTCTGGGCACCCTGTGCCAGGAAAAAAAACCCTTCATGGAAAAAACAATCCAGGCCTGGCAGTCCCCATCCCTGGAGGGATTCCAAAGCCCCGTGGATGTGGGCACATGGGCCAGTGGTGGCCTGGGCAGTGCTGGGAATGGTTGGACTCCATGGGCTCAGAGGGATTTTCCAGCCTAAAAAATGGAGCTGGTTCTGCTTTCCATGGAGCGTGGGCTCCAAAGTGCAGCTGGAAATGAGGGGATTCATCTGTGGCTCAGTGTTGGGAATGGCAGGGAAGAGCCCCAGGGACAAAGAAATGCTCTGTGAAATCCCAGGAGATCAGAGGTGTCTCGGAGCAACACCTGAGGGAAGTCAGTAAAAAAGGGGAAAACAAAGATATGGGCAGGAATTCCTGCTCTCCAAACGGGAACGCTTCCATTGTGAGGCTGAGCCCGGCCCTTCCCTCCCCTCTCACAGCCGCTCCTCCAGCAGCTCCCGCTCCTCCAAACTCCCACCCGGCCATATGGGCTCAGCACCGAAATAGAGCTCTCCTCTGCAGGGCTTGGCAGCCCTACCAACACCCCGAGGGAGCCAGAGACGCCTTCCTGGCACGGAAAATCCAGCTCTCTTCAGATGGAAAGGGACAATTCATTGGGGCGGACAGCGGGGCCACACAGGGAGAGCATTCCTGGGCTCCAGGGCCTGGGGACGTTCCCTCAGTGCTGCCAGAGGGACACCTGCTCCAACCCAGCATCCCTGCCCATCCACCCTATGGAAAAAGGCTCTCAGGATGCTTGGGAGACTGACTTAAATAGAACAGAAAGTCAGCAGGCGCTTTCCGAGCTGCAAGTAATCTGTATCAACGGCAGGGTGATCCAGAGGAGGACGATCCGCCTCTGATTGCCCAGACAAGCTGTGGATTCCGCACCCCTGGAAGTGTCCAAGGCTGGATGGAGCTCGGAGCAGCCTGGGACAGTGGGAGGTGTCCCTGCCCTTGGCAGGGGTGGGATAGGATGGGCTTTAAGGTCCCTTCCCACCCAGACCATCTGGGACTCCATGGTTTTACAGAAGGCAGCACGGAGCTGTTTGGGAATAACCTCTCGGGGCTTAGCGCCACTAGTCTGACACAGGGACTGACCTGTTGAGTATCTTTAAAATATTAAATATTCTGAGGCCATCAATTAATCCCCACAACTGCTTCCAACAAAGCTGCTCCGTGATTCCTGCTCCTCACCTGCAGTCCTGGCCTGGCCAGGGAATTCAAGGAGATCCCCCCCCCGAATTGATCAGGAGAGAAGGAAACAGCTGGAGCTGTGCCAGAGGGGGATGGGATGGAGCTCAGGGAAAGGTTCTTCCCCAGAGGGTGCTGGGCACTGCCCAGGCTCCCCAGGGAATGGGCACGGCCCCGAGGCTGCCAGAGCTCCAGGAGTGCTTGGACAGCGCTGCCAGGGATGCCCAGGGTGGGGTTGTTGGGGGGTCTGTGCAGGGAAGGAGCTGGATCCACGATCCTGTGCATCCTTCCAGCTCTGACATTCCCTGATTCTATGCAGACCTCGTTCACCATCCCCTCCTGGGATCCCAGTATTTAAAATTCCTGAGAACACAGACTGCACTCCCGTGTTCCCAGGGGTATCCCAGGGCTGGATCCAGGGGATGACGCCTCACAGAGGGGACATGGGGCCAGTGACCGCCTGCTGTGGGACAGGAGCACCTGGAAAAGGGGATCACCAACCCCTGGCAACCCCAAACCTCCTGCTCTGAGGGATTGTTCTGCTCCTCTGTGCCCCAGACAGCTGCTGAGGCTGGGTTGGAGCAGCTTTCCCAGCTCCTCACCTGCATCCATCTGTCTGGCACTGGGAACATCCCAGCTCCCATCCCCACCTCTCCCAGGCCGGAACAGCTCCTGTCATGTATTTCAGATCCATGCACAGCTCCAACACCACCTCCCTTGAACTAAACATAGCTCGTGGCACGCAGGCGGCGGGAGGAGCTGACAAACATTCCCTGCCTGACACCGGGAGCACAGCGCTCCCGGGAAAGAGAGGATCGGGGCTGTCAGCACTGCGGGAACGGCTGTCAGGCTGGATTTGGGGCTGGAAAAGGCTCTTCGGGAATCCACACACACCTTGCTGGGCCATGGATATATAAATATATACAAATTTATACAAATAGCATGGGATGACAGGCTCCCAGAGTGGTTTGGGTTGGGAAGGACATTAAATCCCACCCCATTCCACCCTCTGCCATGGGCAGGGACACCTGCCACTATCCCAGGTTGTTCCAGCCTGGCCTGGAACACTCCCAGGGATGGGGCAGTCTCCCCTTCCCATGCAAGGAGCAGAGAGCTCAGTGTGACCTCCCCGACTTGGAAAAGCTGAAAACCTTTTCCCTCTGCAAAACCTTCCCAGCCAGCATCTCCACACCCTCAGCAATTCCATGCTGGATTTTCCCCACTGGTGACCCGTTTTCCTGCTCCCCCCAGGTGCATCACCAGGTGCTCAACACCTCCAAGCTGCTCCTGCATCCGCAGCATCCTCAAACCTCTCCCGGGGGAAAACAAACACCCCAAAACACGTGGGATAAACACCCCCAAATCCCACAGGCCCGGCGTTTCCTGGAGCAGAGGCAGATAGGGCTCAGAGGTTTTGGATGCTGCTCCCTCCCTGTGGCTCCCACCGCGGTTCAGATCCGAGGGCGGCACAGAGGGAAATCATTTCCTGCAGCGTGGGCAGGAGGGAGGGAGGGAGGGAAGGAGTCGATCCCGAGGGCAGGGAAGGTTAATTAGGGCCCACATCCCTGGGGATGGGATGGCATCCAGCAGGCTCGTTGTTCCCAGGAGGATGGATCCGCCACGTCCCAGCCCGAGCCGCACAAATACCCACATGCCTGCGGGGGTTTCTAATTTTACATCCCAGCCTTGCTGCCATCCCGAGCGTGCTGATTGAGCTCTCCCCAGGCTGGCTTAAAAGCCTCTGAGTCTGGAGCATTTTTGTCGTTTTAGGGGAAACGATGCCTTTTTTTTTCCTGAAGGTTTCAGGAGCGGCTCGGTATTTGTGACATTGGGAATTCTGGCTGCTGCTCTTTGCCTTGGCCCATCCCAAATGTCAGGGCACTGCTTTGCTTCCAGGAAAAATCCTGGTGGGCTGCAGAGGTGCTTCCACACCTCCACAGGATCCCAGCCTGGTTCGGGTGGGAAGGGACCTTAAATCCCATCCTATTCCATCCCTGCCATGGGCAGGGACACCTCCCACTGTCCCAGGCTGCTCCAGCCTGGCCTTGGACACTGCCAGGGATCCAGGGGCAGCCACAGCTGCTCTGGGAATTTCATTCCAGGGCTTGCCCACCCTCCCAGCCAGGAATTCCTTCCCAATATCCCACCTAACCCTGCCCTCTGGCACTGGGAAGCCATTCCCTGTGTCCTGTCACTTCTTGTCCCAAGTCCCTCCACAGCTCTCCTGGAGCCCATTCCCCTCCCTGGAAGTGTCCAAGGCCAGGCTGGACGGGGCTTGGACCAGCTGGGATAGCAGGAGGTGCCAGGGATGGACTGGGATGGGCTCTAAGGTCCCTTCCCACCCAGCCCATCCTGAAATTCTGTGATTTACATTCTTAAAACTTCCTGGGTAGGAGCCACTGCTGCTCATTTTCCCTATCCCCATCTCATTCCCACGTGCCCAGTCTGGGATGAACAGGGACAAGGCTTCAAAGCAGGAAGCCACAGCCACCCCACACGGTCATCCCAGCCCTTCCACCCGCTAAGGGCATTCCAGAGGGAATTCCCTTTGCAGCAGCATCCCAGAGCCCCCCGAATCCGGCTGCTCCCGAGCGCACCCGGCTCAGACCCATCTCGGTGCTCCCGAGGACAGCAGCAGCCTCTGGAATAGCGGATCCCACTCCCTGAGAATCCTTAATTGCTTTGTTTGTGTTTACGGGGCTCTCAGGCTGATCTGCTCAGCGCTAATGAGCCATTAACTCCCAATTAGGAGCTCTCCGAGCACAGCTCTAATTCCAGGGAGCTCTGCTGATGAATTAATTACCAGGTGAGCTCGGCTGCTGCCTCGGAGTGAGGCCTCCCGAGCCCCAGCACCACGGGAACAGCATTCCCTAAATAACTGCTCCTGGAGACACTGTGTTCCTGTGGGAACACAGACTCACCACCATGAAATCCCAGGATGGGTTGGGTGGGAAGGGACCTTCAATCCCATCCCAATCCACCCCTGCCATGGGCAGCGACACTTCTGCTATCCCAGGCTGCTCCAGCCTGGCCTTGGACACTTCCAGGGATCCAGGGGCAGCCACAGCTGCTCTGGGATTCCATCCCAGGGCCTCCCCACCCTCCCAGCCAGGAATTCCTTCCCAATATCCCATCTACAGTGGAAATCTGGAATGCTTTCACGGGCATCATGGATCAAGCCACAACTCCAGGCATGTTTTCCATGCGGCTTTTAAATTCTTAACCTCTGCCAGGTATTAAAAAAAAAGGGAAAACCCCATTCTGTTCTGGCTGAGGTCCCTGGTACAAAGCACCCTGTGAATTTTTCCGAGCTTCCCAAGCCTGCCCAGGTCTGGCTGCCGAGCAGCACTGGGGGAAGCAGCCACGGGCAGGGAAATCGGAGGGAATATTAAATATAAATCCCAGCTCTTTCATCACGTGGAGCGCTGAACACGGAGTCAGCAATGTTCCACTGGGGGAAATTCCATCCCAGCTCCGTGCCCCGGGAATTTAAAGTGTCTGCAGCACAGAGAGGAGTGGGAAAGGCTCCAGAGGCACATTGGGAATGTGCTCAGCACCTCGGGCTGTGTCCTGTTGGGTGAGCACAGCTAAAAGATGGGAAGGGTCAAGCGATGGAACAGAAAGGCAAAAGGGATGAAGCGTTCATAGGGATCAGGGTTTGGGAGTTTGGAGAGCTCTGGGATGTGCTTTTAGCTGGGACTTGGAGTGGGGCCCCTCGGCTGCTGCTTGAACCAACCCCAGCACCCAGGAACCACCACCCCAGCCAGAATCCCAGGATCACTGAGGCTGGAAAAGCCCTCCAAGGGCCTGATCCCCACCTTGTCACACAGCCCAGGGGTCGATGGGATCCTGGGAAGGAATTCCTGGCTGGGAGGGTGGGCAGGCCCTGGCACAGGGTGCCCAGAGCAGCTGCAGCTGCCCCTGGGTCCCTGGCAGGATCCCAGGCCAGGTAGGACGGGGCTTGGAGCAGCCTGGGATAGTGGAAAATGCCCCTGCTGGATGAGCTTTAAGGCCCCTTCCCACCCAACCCGTTCCATGATTCTGTGATTCCCTGATCTTTATCACCCTCGCACTGACAACGTAATTTTAAATTTAAACATGTTCCAGTTCTTGGTTACACCGATCCCAAAAATACTCCAGAAGCCACAACCAGCCCCACACCCACCTCCAGCCCACATTAAATCCCTGGAGGTTTCCTGGAGAAGCCAAAGCCGGGACACAGCCAGGAACACGGGGAGCAGGAAGATGGAGAGAGCCCTCCCTGTGGGACTCGCAGCCATCCCATGTCCTTAATCACAGTTAGTGCTGCCTATCCAGGGTTATTCATCCCGGAGCTCCGAGCTGTGTCCTGACGGATCCGGTGCGGCCATGGATCGATATCTTAACGAGGAGAGAGGAAATCTCATCAGGAAAATTGCTGCTCCAGAGGCTGCCTTGCCTTGGCTCCATTTATCTCTGCACCTCTGGGTCATCTTTCCCTAGACCTGTCCCAATGGAACAGGAGGTGATTCCTGATGGGATTGGGGGGTGCCTGAATCACCCCAGAGCAGCTGTGGGACCTCACAGCATCCCAAAGTTATCACTGCCACGAATTCCAGAACATGGAATAGTTTGGATAGGAAGGACCTTAAATCCCACCCAGTGCCACCCCTGCCATGGCAGGGACACCTCCCACTGTCCCAGGCTGCTCCAAGCCCCAATGTCCAGCCTGGCCTTGGGCACTGCCAGGGATCCAGGGGCAGCCACAGCTGCTCTGGGAATTCCAGCCCAGCCCCTCCCCACCCTCATATCCAGGAATTCCTTCCCAATATCCCATCTAAATCAACCCAAATCCTTCAGCTGCAAGCCTTTCCCTCTTGTCCTTGTCACACAGGGGCTCCTTGAATCGTTATCATTTCTGACAAACCCCGAGCAGAAAGAATCCTTGGAGGCAATAAATGGAATAAATCCATAACAACAGCAGGAATTTCAGCACAAGGGGCGGGGCAGGGCAGAGGCGCAGAGCAGATCCGGGAGCTGGATAAGCAGAGGGGGATTCCAGCCCAGGCTGCATCCCTGCTGCCCACAGCCTCACGCAGATAAGGCTGACCCAGCTCTGCTCCACAAGCAATAAATCTCCGGATAAATCGACTCCATGGAGCATTTTCCTGTCTGGGGGCACAATTGTTTGTTTCTTTGTTGGATTTTTATTGTCCTGCCAGTGTTGAATTGCAGGGGCAGCCACAGCTGCTCTGGGAATTCCAGCCCAGACCCTCCCCAACCTCCCAGCCAGCAATTCCCAATTCCCAATCTCCCACCCATCGCTGCCCTCTGGCAGTGGGAAGCCATTCCCTGTGTCCTGTCCCTCCAGCCCTTGTCCCCAGTCCCTCTCCAGCTCTCCTGGAGCCCCTTCAGGCCCTGCCAGGGGCTCGGAGCTCTCCCTGTGTCCTTCCCTTCTCCAGGGGAACATTCCCAACTCTCCCAGCCTGGCTCCAGAGGGGCTCCAGCCCTGGAGCAGCTCCGGGGACTCCTCTGGGCTCTCTCCAGCAGCTCCAGGTCCCTCCTGTGCTGGGGCAGCTCTGCAGGTGGGGTCTCAGCTGGCCGGGGCAGAGGGGCAGAATTCTGCCTTCCTGCAGGTCACAGATTCCAGAGGCACCTGGACACCCTGATCCAATGCCCTGCTCCTGGCAACCCCATCCTCCCCCTGTTCCCACCACTGCCCGGATTTGGTGTGAAATCCCGGGATTTAGGCCCCAGCACTCACAGCACAGGGGCTGAGTTTGCTCTGCTGAGAGCTTCAGGATTCGTTCATGTCCTGCACAACATCCCCGGGAGCTCCAGGGAGTCACTAAGGCTGCAAACAAGGCTGAGGAGCCCGCAGTAAATGCTGCACTGAGGGCAGGGAGCTGTTCCCAGCAGCCTCTCCCAGCGCTGGGATGGCACACACGGCTCCAAACCCTTGGAACCCCGTCACGGTCACTAAAGGGCTTAGTCTGGACTCCCAGATGAATTCAGAACAACAAGGCGGGATGAGGATCCTCCCTGGATGCTTCCAGGGGCAGCTCAGCGGTGAATAAACAATGGGCAGCCTTTGTCTCCATACCCCAGAAGGGCCCTGGGATCAGCCAGGAGTGGGCAGGGCTGCATCCCAGGAGCGCCATTCCCACAGGGATGCAGCCCCCTCACCCAATTCCCTCTCCCCCTGCTCCCCAAATCCCACAGAACCAGCACAGACAGCAGGGAAGGGGCAGGAGGGGCCCCAGCCCTCCAGGCTCTTTCCAGCCCGAGCACAGCTTTCCCCTTGATAAATTCCCAATTCCTCCTGACACTTTGGATGACTCCCCTGGAATGTCCCGGCATTTTACCCACGACAGGCCTCTCCCCCCGCTCCTGCCAAGCACTTTTATCATCATTTCCTTCACAGTGGCATCGGTGCAGCTTGGATTGTGTAACACACGAGGAGCTAAACCAGCACTTTTCTCTTACACCTCACCTTAAAATCATCCCAAGAACCAGCAACAGGCACAGAACCAGGCCTAAACTACAACTGGTTTATGTCATCTGTAAACTGGGAGTGCCCAGCTGGGACAAATCCGGCTGCTAAGTGTCAGACAGGCAAAACAACGAGGCCTGGCTCAGGTTCTTCCCTTGGGATGAACCCCCAGGATATGGAATTCAGCTCTCAACTGCTGGAACTGTGGATGTTTGGGAAGGGTTGGGGTGTTTGGGCTGGGATGGGATGGAAGAGAGGGGCTGGGGGTGTCCAGGGAAGGGAATGGGACTGGGAAGGGGCTGGAGAAATTCTGAGGGAGCTGGAAAGGGGCTCAGCCTGGAGCAAAGGAGGATGCAGAAGGAAAAGCTCTGCAGCAGAGCCCTCCCCAGACGTCCCTCATTTTCCTTTCCCCTCACGTTTTCTCCCACTTTTTGGTTTTCCCCTCATGGCAAGGGGGACCCTGAGGGGCTGGAGGAGTCCAGGGAAGGGAATGGAGCTGGGAAGGGGCTGGAGAATTCCTGAGGGAGCTGGAAAGGGGCTCAGGCTGGAGCAAAGGAGCTCAGGGGGGACCTTGTGGCTCTGCACAGGTCCCTGACAGGAGGGGGCAGCCGGGGGGGTCGGGCTCTGCTGGCAGGGAACAGGGACAGGAGGAGAGGGAACGGCCTCAGGCTGGGCCAGGGGAGGGGCAGGTGGGAAAAATCCTTCATGGAAAGGGCTGTCCAGCCCTGGCACAGGCTGGAGGCTCCATCCCTGGAGGGATTTCAAAGCCATGCCCACAGACAGCCCCTCACCCCAAAGCACATCCTGCTCCCCACACGCTTCCCAGAGAATTCCAGGAGGTCAAAACCCTCCAAAAGGCAGAAGAAACCCAGAGTTAATCACGAGGAGAGCTCAGGGGTTTGGGCCTTTCCAAAAGGAGACATCGTGTGTGGCAGCTCAGGCACTGCAACAACTGCACTGGGAAGGCCAGTTCAGTTGGGATCACGGAATTCCAGAATGGTTTAGGCTGGAAAAGATGCACAAGACCGACTCCAACCATTCCCAGCAGTGCCCAGGCCACCACTGCCCCATGTCCCCAAGTGTCACATCCACAGAGCTTGGAAATCCCCCAGGACTGGGGACTCTGTGCCAGGCCTGGACAGATGTATCCAGGAAGAAATTTTCCCAAATATCCAACCTAAACCTTCCCTTAAGGCCATTCCCAAGCCAGGATCCCTCAGGAGAGCGCATCCATGAGGAACCAGCAGGGAGGGAGCTGCAACATTTAACACCCCGTGCGTTGTGCAGAGCTGTAAATAAATAAAGAATAACGAGCATAAAGGGATCCAGGCCAAGGAGCAGGTATCCATGGAAAAGGCAGCCGGGCATTCCTGGCAGGTTTTGAGCAGCACATCTGCCTGAGGCAGGGCCCCTGCTGCAGGTTATTGAAGGGATGAATAAATAACACTGAACAGGGATCAGTCGGCTGCAATATTTCTGCCAGCCACATCCATAATGCACGGAGGGCAAAGATCCAGGGAAAGCTGCACTGCCAGCGGATGCAGGAGGGTGAATGAGGAGCGGGAAGAAGTTGCTACGGAGGAAAAATGGCTCCAATTTCAAAACAATAAAGGATTCAAGGAGCCACTGCGTGACAGGGACGGGAGGGAATGGCTTTACACTGAAGGATTTAGGTTGATTTAGGTGGGATGTTGGGAAGGAATTCCTGGCTGGGAGGGTGGGGAGGCCCTGGAATAGAATTCCCAGAGCAGCTGTGGCTGTCCCTGGATCCCTGGACAACCTGGGATAGTGGGAGATGTCTCTGCCCATGGAATGAGATGGGCTTTAATGTCCTTCCATCCCAAACCATTCCAGGATTCCGTGAATCAGCACCACTGGAGCACTGCAGGGTTTATTTGTCCGTGAATGTCTCCAGGAGGAGCACGCTGTGTCTATATTTAGCCAGCAGCAGCCCCACATCCCAGCACTCCATGAAAAATTCAAGCCCTTCGCCTTCCCCTTTCCCACCCCAGCATTCCCGACCCCCCCTCCAGCTGCAGCAGGACACAGCTCCCACAGGAAGCGGCATATTCCTCTTTTCCCTGCTCTGTCCCCCCCAGCTCCTGGCAGCAGGCGCAGATCCATAGCAGAGATCAGGGGTTGGTGCTCCCGAGCTCTCCGGCCGATTGCACACGGGCATGATCGCTCCTGCTCAGCCCTCCAACACTAATTCATGGGAAAAATGGAACTCCACATGGAGCCTGCTGATCCAGAGGCTGTGGAAGCGCCGGGTCAGCACAAGGAGGCTGCTCAAGCAGGAGGAGTTCTCTCTGATGAGGCGGGAGCAGGGAATTTTTGCAGAGCCACGACTTGCGCTGAATCACCGGGATTATCCGTGGGGAAAGGGAAGCTCCTGCCCGGCTCTGGGTCAAAATCGCTCCCACTTTTCTCTCCCAGGTCTCCAAAGGGATCTCAGGGAGGAAAAGGAGGGAGCAGGGAAGGCCTGATGCAGGGAAATGGGGAATTGCTGCCTCTGGCAGGAGGAGGGAGCGTTATCCAAGATAAAAGTTATGTAAGGGATGGATCCCAGAATCCCAGGCTGCCGTGGGTTGGGAGAGACCTTAAATCCCATCCCACTGTCCCAGGGTGCTCCAAGCCCCATCCAGCCTGGCCTGGGACACTTCCAGGCATTTGTTGTTACCAAGCTCTTGTCTCCCACCAGACACTTCCTTCCCTGCATTTTCCCAGCACATTCCACCTTCTCCTCAGCTTTAAAAATCCCTTTTTCCCCCTTTTCCAGCCCAGCAGCTCCAGGGGGACAGAGGGAAGCTGGAGCTGAAGGTCCCAGTCCCAGGAAATCCTGGCTCTGCCAGGGCCCAACGTGTTTTGTCCACATGACCAAGAAATATTGGATTTTCCACTGCTGGATTTTGTCTCACAGCAGCACTGGGAAAAGATCTGCCTGATGTTCAGCCCCGAGAGTTTTAAAGGAATGTTTTACAGGGATATTTTAAGGGAATATTTTATCATGCTCAGGTTATGCTTTGGAATATTTCAAATAAAATAAATGCCATTTCAAAGCCACTTCCAAGGTGTGAAATGCTGAATCCTCTTTTCCTGTTGCCCTCCCATCCAACACACAAAAAAAAATCCCAAAATCCGAATGGAAAGATAAAAATAAATAAATAAATTGACCTTTAAAGGTCCCTCCCAAGCCAAACCATTCCAGAATTCCGGTATTTTGCTCTCCACCTTTAAAGTTCCTGAATTTGTATTGAGGTTTCTCACTGACCCTGAGAACAGACATCCAAAACAACCCCATTTTTAAAGGGAATTACCAGAATCCTGTAATTTCCAATTCGGTCCCAGCTCTTTATTCCCTCCAGTTGCTGCATTCTGAACTCACACTCCCTGGATCTGAGAGAACCCTTCCTCTGCTTCCATAATTCCAGTTTTTTCCTGTTTTAAAGCAAATCCAGAGGAGAATGCCTTTGATGCCATCCCGATTTCTTTAATTAAAAAGCCTGGCAGGCTCTGGAGCTCTTTAATCAGCAAATCACGGGAAGAGGTCTCCAAAATAAATTTAATGAGTTTGGAAAATGGATGCACAAACCATTCCTGCAGAGTTTTGTCTGCTTCAGATTCCCATTAAGGGTTCATTTTCCAGGAATTTTAGCAGCTTATCAATAAATTGCAGGATAATACACACAATTATAAAAGGTTGCATAATCCCACACACATCCAGAGGCAAATCCCAGCAGGAAAATCCAGGATGAAAGTCCAATTCTGCCCAGGAACAGCACCAGGAAGCTTTGCTGACAACAGAGCTTCCAATTCTCCAATTCTCCATCCCAGCAATGGGAAACAAGGACAAAAACTGGGAAATAAACCCTTGGAATGTTCTCCCCAATTCCACATTATCCTAATAACAGAGGGGTGGAAGACAGATCCAGAATAACCCGGAATGATCAGCACTGACCCTCAGCAATCAGCAGCAGCTCCGGGTGCTGAAAAGCCCCTGGAGCATCCCCGCTGGGAAGGGCTCCAAAAAATGGGAACAATCCCAGCCCCAGAGTGGGGCATCCTCCAGCTCCTGGGTCTGGGATTGGGAGGAACTCAGAGCACTCCCCACGCAGGAATTTTAGGTCATGGAATCCTGGAATGGTTTGGGTTGAAGGGACCTTAAATCCCATCCCATTCCATCCCAGACACCTCCCACTATCCCAGGGTCCAACCTGGCCTTGGGCACTGCCAGGGATCCAGGGGCAGCCATGGAATAACCTGTGCCAGGCCCTCCCCACCCTCCCAGCCAGGAATCCCTTCCCAATATCCATCCAAATCTTCCCTCTTTTAGCTAAAAACCATCCCAAGGAATCACCTCCATCACCTTTGGCTGTGACCCCTGCTGTGACTCCTAAAAAATCCCTCAGAGGAGACATTTCCCTAAAGGAAAGGCCTGGCTGGAATCTGGGAAGGGAAGAACTCAGCTCAGCCCTGCTGCTCCCCCCAGGGAATTCCAGGAAGGATCAGAAGCTCCCAGCTTCCCTCCTCCCTCTGGGAATACGCTGGATCCGCTTCCCACGTCTCTTCCTCCAACCAAACCCTGTCATTATGGAGGGGAAGGAGAGCAGGAAGGAATGTCGGTGTTTCCCAAAATTCAGAGGCAGCGCACGGACCCCATCCAGGCGGGAGGCATCCCGGAGAAATCGTCTGGATCCGGCTTCATGAGGGAAGGCATCGGAAAGGGGGATTTTCATCAGCCAGGTGGGACTGATGAGCAGGAAGATCCCGCTTAACTCATCAGGCATCTCCCAAAAAATCTCCAGGGCCTCTGCAGCCAGCAAAAGCCAAATTTATTGGGAATATTTCCTCAGTATTTCCTCAATTTTCCACACTCCAAACCCCTCGGTGCTGGAGCTGATCAGAGCCAAGGGATGAAAGCAGGGAAGGAAGCTCAAGGAAAAAAATTCCTCCCAAGCACCTGCTGGAGCCAACCTGGAGCTCCAAATCCAGGGAAAAGACAGAGGTGCCTCAAACCGTGGGTATTCGGAAAGCCCAACTTTGGCTGCCTCAGAACACCTCGCAGCGTGCCCGGAGGAGCAGGGAGCGCTCCAAGGCCGGGAGGGAATTCCAGCCCCGCGGACCCGCGGTGTCCCCACTCACCCGTGGTCTCGACGATTCCCTCCAGGATGACGACGATCTCGAACTGCTCCGTGTGGATGCTCCGCTGGGAGAGGTCGTAGAAGGGGCTCTTGGAGTCGATGACGTGGCAGATGGTCAGGGGGGACACCAGGAACAGCTGGTCCGCCCCGGTGCTGAACCCCACGTCCAGCTCCAGCTGATCCAGGGGCAGGAATTCCCCCTCCGGAGTCTGCCGCGACTGCGAGCGACAAGGAGGGAAAGAGAGGTTGGAGCTCCTCATCCCTGGAAGTGTCCAAAGCCAGCTTGGACAAGGCTTGGAGCAACCTGGGATAGTGGAATGCCTGCCCATGGGATGGGATTTAAATCCCTTCCCACCCAAATATTCCCAGTTCTGGGATTTCACCGAGTGGAATCGGGAGTTAAGGACAATGTGGTGCTTGGGGACACGGCCAATCCAGGGAAAGTCCAGGATGGGCTCTGGGGGGGGAAGGAAATCATGGAATCCCAGAAAGTTTGAGTTGGAAAAGCCCTCCAAGGTGGAGTCCAAGCATTCCCAGCACTGCCCCAGGTCCCCAGGTGCCACATCCACGGCTTTGAAATCCCTCCAGGAATGTGACTCCAGCCCAGCCCCGGGCGGCCGTGCCAACGCCTGACCTCCCTTTCCCTTTCCATGGGGAAATCTTCCCTAATATCCAATCCAGCTCCAGGTTAAATTCCCACAGCCCATCAGTGCCCTCCCTCCCTCCCCTGCATCCGTGGGGTTCCCAGGGAATCCAGCACATCCCTCGCAGCCCTGCCGTGGGACAGCTGCAGGAATCCAGGTGTTCCCGGATCCAGCTGGGATCCCACATGCTGCGAGCTGCTCCCAGGGAATTCAGAAGGAATTCCAGAGCTGAAATCCAGATAAACCAGATAGAAGCGAACACCTCCCCAGTCCCTGGAAGAACCCGACCCCAGGCAATTCCAGAGGGGATATTTTGCAAAGGAATGACCCTGAGTAACTCCCTTGCTCCAAGCGATGACGGGGGGGAAAGTCGGGAATTCTGAGGGCCATCAAAGCTCTTTCCACTCCCAAAAACCCATCCCAAAATTCCCACTGCAGCACAAGAGGCTTTGCACTCATTTCCCACCGCAGGGCTTTGGGGTTGGCTTTGCTCCTGGGCTGAGCTCAGCAGGACAAAGAAAGGAATATCCCCCCGTGGATTGGGAGTTCCAATGCCACGCAGTTCTGCAGGAAAAGAACCTTTTCCATACCAAAAGCCCTTCCCAAAGGAAATCCGGGCCCCCCGGGGCTGCACCTCAGCTGACACAGGTGACTCCCAGCCAGGGCAGGAGCTCCGAGGGAGGAGCTCCCCAATTCCCGCTCCGCGTCCCCGTGCCCCCGAAAGCTGGGAATATAAACCAGGCTCGGCAGTGCCCTGGGAAGAGGGATGGCTCTCCCTGCTGCAATCCTTGGTTTCCTCTTTTTCCCCTTAGTTTTCCCTTTTTTTCCCATTTATTGGCTTCCTTTTCCTCCCTTTTTTCCTTTTTTCCCTTTCCCTGCTTTTCTGTTTTCCCTTCCCCCCTTTTTTCCCTTTTGTTCCCTTAATCCTTTTTATTTCTTCCTTTTATTTTCCCTTTTTCCTATTTTCTTTCAGTTTTCCTTTTATTCCCCCCCTCTTGGGTCCCTTTTATTTTCCATTCCTTGCTTTTATCCTCTTTCCTTCTCTCATTTTCCATTTCTTTTATTTTTCCCATTTTATTTTCCCTTTCCCCTCTCTTCCCTTTTGCTTTTATTCCTTTTTTTATCTTTTTTTACCCTTTTCCCCCCCTTTAATTTTCCCTTTCCTTTTATTTCCCTTTTTTCTTTAATTTTCCTTTTATTTTCCTCTTTCCCCTTTTTTCATTTTATTTTTTCCTCTTATTTTCCCTTTCATTTCCCTTACCCCCTTTTTTTTATTTTACTTTTCCCTTTTATTTTGCCCTTCCTCCATTTTTCCTTTTTTCCCCTTTTTTCCCTCTAATTATCCTTTCTTCCCCTTTTTTTTTCCTTCCCCTTTTTTTCCCAGGAGGCCTGGCCAGCTACTGCTTTTCTTCCAAGCACAAACCTTTCCTTCCCCACATTTCAAACCCAGGGAATTCTTTTGGAGCCACGCTAAGTTGGAAGCTCCAGCTTTTAAAATTCCCCCTGTGGCACTCCCAGAGCCAAAAAAAAAAAAGAGCCATTTTCAAATGCTGGCCTGGAAATGTCTCATTTTTGATCTTTTATAGCTTGAAATACAGGAAGTTATTAAATATATTTCTATTTCTATAGTATGTAGATATATATTTATACATTCATCGTTAAATGTTTCAAAAGGAATTTTATAAATAATATATTGTTTAATAGAAATACATTTATGATTGCATACGATTTAAATCCAGGATGTTATGTTGTTATGCTATTTTTAGATATTTATCAATAGAATTAATATCTATAAACAATATTTCCAATATTTATAATCATACATTAGCACTTAGACTATTTATTAAGGATATTCCATCATTTTAAAGCTATTGAAGGGCTATTTGGGGAGTTTTTTAGGAATTCTTTCCCTCTTTTAGGCACAGACTCCCTCAGGGTTCAGGGGAACCCAGCACTGGGACAGCGCTGATCCCAAAATCCCATGGGAAACAGGGATTTGGGGAGAACAGGACAACTTCAGGAGCCTCCCATGGGGATGAGCGTCCGTCCCTGGGGGTGGCTGGGGGAGCAGGGAGCAAAGGCGGCCACATTTCCAGGGGGGATTGTCCCAGGAAAGGGGACCCTGCCTGGCCCTGCACAGCACCCTCATTCCCGGCAGGATACTCTTCGCATGGAAAGAGCACCCACATTCCCTGCACAGCACCCATCCTGAGGGAAGGACACCTCAATTCCCTGCACAGCACCCACATCCCAGCCAGGGCACCCACATTCCCCACAGAACATTCCCATTCCTTGCACAACACCCATCCCAAGGGAAGGGCATCCACATTCCCGGCACAACATCCACCCTGAGGGCAGAACATCCATGTTCCCTACGCGGCACCCACATCCCGAGGGCAGGGCACCCCCATTCCCTGCAGGACACCCAATCCCGAGGGCAGGGCACCCCCATTCCCTGCAGGACACCCAATCCCGAGGGCAGGGCACCTCCATTCCCTGCAGGACACCCCGTTCCCAGCACCCACCTGCGGGCACCCCCGCTCCCGGGGGATCCATGCGGGATGCTCCGCACGCGGCAAACGCCTCCCGAGCCGGCCCCTTGCTCCCACCGCTCCATCCCGATTCCCGACCCCTCTCCCCTCTGGATCCGCGGCCGCCGGGCGAGCCCCGCACCAACACCAGCTCTTCCCAGCTCTCCAGGGCAGGGATTTTCCAGGTCTAACCCTGGCACCCGGCTTTCCTTGGAGTTCACATCAATAAAGTTCTGCCTGGCTGGGCTCAGCATTATGCCCGGAGCTTTCTCCTCCCCGGCTCACGGAAGGCTTGGAGCTACAAAGGATTTACTTGTCAGGCAAATGGAGCATTTTATAGGAATCTATAAATATCCATCCCAATCCTGCGCCGAATGTAAGAATTATCCTCGAGGAGGGTGGAATGCGGTGCCTGATGGCTCCCGGAGATGCTCCCTGAGGCAGGAAAGCAGGACAGGGATGGACACTAGGACAGCAGCAGGACCCACAAAACAATCCGGGATCATCCAGTCCTAGCCCTGGCCGTGGGCAGGGCCACCTTCCATGGCCCAGGCTGCTCCAAGCCCCAGGGACACGGGGACAGGCACGGGCAGGAGCGAGGGGTGTCCAGGGGACACGGATGTCCCCAGGGGAGCGGCAGTGGGGCCCCGCTTCTGTCACAGAACCATGGAATTGTTTCGGTTGGAAAGCCCTCCAAGACCATGGAGTCCAACCATTCCAACCATTCCCAGCACTGCCAAGGCCCTCATGGAATTATTAAGATTGGAAAATCCCTCCAAGACCACGGAGTCCGAGCACTCCCAGCACTGCCAAGGCCCTCGCATCCCTAAGCGCCACATCCACACAGGATGGGGCCTCCACTGCTGCCCAGGACAGCTTTCCAGGGAGGAGTTTCCCCACCACCCCACTGGGAGCACCCACCTTGAGCAGCTTGCAGCGGATCTGCGCCGAGACCATGTGGCTGTTGCGGAGGTTGCCCACGCGGAACATGAGCGTGAGCTTCCCGTCGCGCATGGAGATGGCGGCGTGCTCGCTGAACATCAGCGTCTCGGCCCTCTTCTTGGGCTGCGACATCTTGATGAACATGCAGCCGATCAGGAAGGCGTCCACGATGGAGCCCAGGATGGACTGGAAGAGGAAGAGGATGATGCCCTCGGGGCACTTGTCGGTGATGTAGCGGTAGCCGTAGCCGATGGTGGCCTCGGTCTCGATGAAGAAGAGGAAGGCGGACGGGAAGTTGTACACGTTGGCCACGCACGGGGTGTAGCTGTCGTCGTGCGCCTTGTTGAGGTCCCCGCGCATGTAGGCGATCACCCACCACATGGAGGCCATGAAGAGCCAGGCCACGGTGTAGGTGAGGATGAAGATGAACAGGTTCCAGCGCCACTTGAGGTCCACCAGGGTGGTGAAGAGGTCGGACAGGTAGCGGCTGGTCTCGCCGCCCAGGTTGCCGTGCTGGACGTTGCAGCGGCCGTTCTTGTCCACGAAGCGCTGGCGCTTCCCGCGCGGGGCGCTGCGCGGGGGCGGGAGGCCTCCGCCGCTGGCCGAGGTGCTCACCACCTGGTACTCATCGCCCAGCTTGCGCCGCAGCGCCGACATGCTCCGCGCACGCCGCGCACACCGCGCACAGCCCCGCGCAGCCGGCAGAGTCCCGCGCAGCGCGCACAGCCCCGCGCACAGCCGGCTCAGCCCCGCGCAGCGCGCACAGCCCCGCGCAGCCCCGCGCACAGCCCCGCACAGCCCCGCGCAGCCCCGCGCACAGCCCCGCGCACAGCCGGCTCAGCCCCGCGCAGCGCGCACAGCCCCGCACAGCCCCGCGCAGCCCCGCGCACAGCCCCGCGCACAGCCGGCTCAACCCCGCGCACAGCCGGCTCAGCCCCCGCGCAGCGCGCACAGCCCCGAGAACAGCCGGCTCAACCCCGCGCACAGCCCCGCGCAGCGCGCACAGCCCCGCGCACAGCCGGCTCAGCCCCGCGCAGCCCCGCGCAGCCCGCCCGGCCCCGCCGCGCCGCGGCCGCGGAGCCTCCGCCCGGCGCCGCCGCCGCCACCCACGCGGAGCCGCCGGCAGCGGCCCCGGGCAGGGCGGCACCGCCCCGCGCAGCGACCCTCCCTCCGCACCGCCCCGCGCAGCGACCCTCCCTCCGCACCGCCCCGCGCAGCGACCCGCCCCCCGCGCACCGCCCCTGGATCCGCCCCCCGCGCACCGCCCCGCGCACCGCACCTGGACCCGCCCCACCCTGAGGTCCGCCCCCTCTGACCCCGCGCAGCGTCTGCCGCGCACATCTCGCTCCTCACCCTCGCCATCCTCAGTGCGCTCCTCATCTTCCTCCCCCGAGCATCCTTCCCTCATCTTCCTCCTCCCCATCATTCTCTCTCCAGCATCCTCCCCCCAGCATCCTCACCCGGGGCTCCATCCCTCCTCCTCCTCCACCCCCGGAGGGACTCCAGCTCCCACAGAACCAACCAGGAGGGGGCGAGGGGAGGCCGGGCACCCCCACTCCTTCCTATCCTATCCTGTCCTACCCTATCCCATCCTATCCCATCCCCTTTTATCCCATTGTTCCCTTCACTGCATTCTATTCTATTCTAAGCTGTTCGAGTGTTTCGATCCTCACAGCAGTGCCAGGACAGAGGGGACACAGCCCCTTCCACCCGGGAAGGAAATCCCTAAAAGTAGCAGAGCCACAAAGCTCAGCCCTGATGCAGACCTGGTGGGAAGTGGGAAATCAGCCCCAAAGTTTGGATGAATACACAGGGAATCATGGAACAGTTTGGGTGGGAAGGGAGCTGGGGTTGCTCTGAAGGGTCAGGCTGCATCCAAGGGTGCTCCTCACCCACTCCTTCTCCTGGTGCTCCAGAGAAAACTTGGATTGTCAGCTTTTAGCCATGTGCTAGAGCCCAGCCACACCTCATTGCCTCTTTATCCCTTCACCTTCCTCAGAAATAATTCCCAAGGATTTTTCCTGCCACTGCATTTCTGTTATTTTTTTCTGGTTACTTTTTTTGCCAGAAAATGAATTTAGTTTCTCACTTTTCTATTTTCTATTCCCATTCTCCTGTTCCCAACCTTTTCTCCCTGAAACACACGCTGTCCATTCCTTTCCCCACCCACTTAAAGGGAATCCTGGGTGGAATTCATCCCAAATTCTGGCTGAGCAGTGCCAGGCTGCCAGAACCCTCCTGGCTCAGAGATCCTCAGGCCTCGCCAGCTTTACATCTCCCATTTCGGCTTCCTCCACCCCTCCTGCTTTCCCAGAGGCCTCTCCCACCTCTTTCCCATCCCTGGGCTGGAATTGGGCAGCTTCCATGTGATCCGTACAGTGACAATCCAAGGGGAGCCATTCCCTGTAATTACTGCAATTAAAATCCGCATCATCGCTGCTTTTGGGGGGTGAGCGGATTCCCAGCATCCGTGTCCTGCCATCCGGGGGGAGACGAGGAAAGAGTGGGAGTGGGAAAGGAATGACGGCCATGGAGCAGCGCCACCCCAAGGGTCCTGGCGACGGGAAGCTGCTCCAGGGAGCCCTGGGAGAGCTCTTCCCCCCGGACTGACAGAACTCCCAGCTGATCCCGCCGTGCCGGAGCCACGGGGTTTTCCTGGGTTTTCCCAGCACAACCCAGGAAGCTTTGGTGCTGCCAAATCCCACTGGGCACGAGAGAACACCCAAAGTCCTCCAGGATATTCTCCAGGATCTCCTCCAGCTTTTCCAGGAGAGCCCAGCACATCCCACCCTGGAATTAGTGGTGCCTTCCCCTCGAATTCCCTCTGATGTCCCGAGGCTGCTCCTTCCCGCTGCTCCCAGCACGGACACGGAGGGAGGAGCGGCCCGGAACAGATGTGAGGCCGCACATCTGCCCCGTTCCTGAAAAAATGCGG
This sequence comes from Corvus moneduloides, assembly GCF_009650955.1. Lineage (NCBI taxonomy): Eukaryota > Metazoa > Chordata > Aves > Passeriformes > Corvidae > Corvus > Corvus moneduloides. The sequence goes on along the minus strand of NC_045482.1, from coordinate 38,555,404 downwards.
GAAGCTGCGTCTGCCTCACTCTGAGAGCCCCTGGCAGGGCCTGAAGGGGCTCCAGGAGAGCTGGAGAGGGACTGGGGACAAGGCATGGAGGGACAGGACACAGGGAATGGCTTCTTACTGCCAGAGGACAGGGATGGATGGGAGATTGGGAATTGCGAATTCCTGGCTGGGAGGTTGGGGAGGGGCTTGGATGGAATTGCCAGAGCAGCTGTGGCTGTCCCTGGATCCCTGGCAGTGCCCAAGGCCAGGCTGGACATTGGGGCTTGGAGCAGCCTGGGACAGTGGGAGGTGTCCCTGCCCAGAGCCTGCTGCCATCCCAGCTGAACATTCCAGCTGAGCTTTCCCATCCCACGGTCCGAGGTTTGTGTTTGGGTCCATTTAAACTCACCTGTGCAGGAATTCCCTCCGGAGCTCCTTTTCCCGCAGTTCCATTTCTTACCTGCAATTCCCCGATTTCAGCACCTGGAAGCTTTTCCAGGCTTCAGCTGACGTGGGGATGACGACAGATAAAATGCTTAAATTAATTATTGAATTAACAGAGACATTCCCAAACCTGGCTCATCCAATCCCACTGCCTGGAAGGTGCCTGGATATGGATTTGAGGGCTGATCCTGCTGTTTTCCCTTGGAAAAATCTTTTCCAGTTTGAAATGGGACTTGGAGCAGGCGGCCATGGCACCAATGCCAGGATTTTCCTGACCCCAGAAACATCCTGAGGGGTTTCATCCAGAGGGGAGAATCCCTAAATCCCTTAAATAAATCCCAAAGACAGGGATTAAGTCAGATTTCCAGGGAATGCGATGGAGGTTGCTTCCCTCTCTGTCATCTTCTGTCAATCTTAATAATTAACATTCCTGAGAAATTCCAAAAAAAAAGGGGAATACCTCCACACTGGCACTCATCCCTCCCAAAGGAATCACCAGGTGATTCACCGCCAGGCTCCGCAGCCCGTCATTAAGAGGAGCAGTTAATTATTAAGTTAATTGCCCCTCTGCAGAGTCCGTTAATTATCAGCCGGGAGGCTGGGCCTGGCCGGGGTTCGGTGTCACCTGCAGAGCCAGCCTGGAACACAGAATTACTGGGAAAGGGGATTTATTTGGGGTTATAGATAAGGAAGAGACTCTGGATGCGGGGAATCTCATTAAACGAGGTATTAATTAGTCCTTTGGTGATGTAATTGACTGAAGGGCGCTGCAGCAGTGTAGGAATTCTGAAATTATATATTCATGTATCAATTGTATTTCTAAATAGGATTCTATACATAGCTCCGACGTCGAGGAACCTTGGGATGGGGCAGGGATGTGGAGCTGTCCCCCTCTGGAGCCGGGGGTGTTCCACAGGGAAGTGACACCGCCCTCCCCCGCGGTCCCCAGGACGTTCCCAACCTCCTCCTTCCCAAATTCCCGGCCACAGGACCCACCCAGGGCTGTGGTGAGGCCAAAACCCTCGGGAAGGAGATGAAATAAATAATTGATTCCTTTTTTCCTGCATGGAAATTCCTGTTTCAATTCGATCCTGATGTTTTCCTGCTCTTTTTACAAAGCAGAATAAAATCTCCCCTTTCTGGGGAGCTTTTAAGCCACATTCTGTATTTTGGGGGTGATTTGAGGATGAGGAGCGGGAATATTTGGGCAGCGAGGCTGGAGATGAGCCCCCACTCCAAATTAATCCAGGATATTCCAGCTCCATGCACGCCCAGCAATCCCTTTTCCCAGTTTAACTCCCTCCTGCTTCCCATTTCACGCTGTGTATCCAGCAGATTTCCTCTGCAGTTCTCACCATACCCAGATATCCCAGGATGAATCCATGACCACCAGAGCGGGATACAGAAAATACCGGCATTTTTAATGACCCAGTGCATTTACAGAGGTTTGTGGGAACTGTGAGGGAAATCCTGGGAAGTATTTCCCCACTTACGCCTGCTGGGATCCTGCTGCCCTGGGATTTCAGTCTCCTGAAGCCCCTGGGCACTGAGAATTCCCAAAATCCCAGCCCAGAGAGGGACACAGCTGCATTGGGGTGGCCCCCAAATGAATGTCCCCCACACATTTCGGGAATGTCCCCGCATGGACAGGCCCTGTCCCCACATCCCGGCTGGGAGCAGCTCCCGAGTGCCAGCGGCGCTTTGGGAACAGCCACGCCCACAGAAGGATCGAGCCCCAAAATTCCCAAAGGCAGAGAGGAGCCTCTGTGGTTCCTACGGGAGCGGGAACAGCTGGAGGCAGAGCTGGGAGGGGATGCAGGGACTGAGCTCTGCCTGCGGCCTGCGGGATGCAGGGATTCATGGATGAGCTGGGGATGGAGGGATGGAGGCTCTCCAGGCTCTGGGGCCTCAGAGGGGCACTCTGGGTCCTTCCAGCTGTTCCCTGAGCCCCAGCTCCGGCCCCAGTTCCATTCCCATGGAGAGGACAATTCCAGTCCCATGCAAGGAGGGGACAGTTCCCTCCGTGCCACTGCGAGGTCCCGTGTGTGCCGTTCCTTCCCCTCGGCATTCCCGTGTCTCCTGTTGGGATTCCTGGTGAAGTGCAGTCTTGGCCTGGTTTTCCCAGCACCAGATCCCATTTTTTCCCAGCACAACCCAGGAAGCTTTGGTGCTGCCAAATCCCGCTGGGCATGAGAGAACACCCAAGGTCCTCCAGGATATTCTCCAGGATCTCCTCCAGCTTTTCCAGGAGAGCCCAGCACATCCCACCAGCTCTAGCCACGCCTCCCAGCATGGCTCCCAGTGCCAAACTGGTGCCACAAAGCCTTTTATACTGGGCCACCTCTCCGTGGTGACAGCCCCACCTCCATATCCCAACTTCTCCAGCGGATGGTGCCTGTGGAATCTCTGGAGCACGCTGGAGTCGCTACCAGCAGGCCTTGGATCACTCGGAGGCTCCGAGGGGTCCAGGGGCGCCTGTGGCACCGGGAAGCCCCCGTGACTCGGCTGGGGTCGGGATTGGGCTCTCTCCAGCACGGCGGGAGCGGCGGGCTCAGGCGGCCAGGGTCATGTTGCGCAGCAGCCACTGCTGGGCGCGGCCGGGCCCGCACTCCCGCATGGTGGGCACCAGCCGGTCCTCCTCCGACGGCTCCGCCAGGCACTGGTTGCTGTTCAGGTGCCTCAGGGTGAGCTTCTGCAAGGGGCGACAGAGAATTCCCGTGAATCCCAACATCCCGTCGGGAAGCTCCTTCAGGCCCGGCCCGGGCGCGGCATGGGAACCTCCTGGAGCACGCAGGGCCTGCCAGCCTCGTCCCACATGGAGCCACCCAGCTCTGCTGGACCAACACATCCCCCAGCAACGGGAAGGCAATTCCAAGGAACTCTCATTGCCAAGGCACAGCTGCTGGATGGAGGAGTTTGGCCTCCGTGGCCACATGGAATGTTTGTGAGCTGATGGAAATGTATCTGCTCACTCTTCCATGGAAACGCTCCTGTTCCCAGGGCATTTTTCCTTCTTGGGACACCCCTTCTGTTGCCACTACATTTCTGAGGGATGGGGAAGGAATAAAACACCAACTGTTGCACTGGGAGAACAAATTCCCGGAGCAATCCTGGGAAGTTGAGCAGGAAATTCTGCACTTCAGTAACAGGGCAGGTACAGCCCAGCTGAGCCGGGGCTGCTCCCTCCCTCCCTCCCTGGGCACCCTGTGCCAAGGCCTGCCCACCCTCCAGCCAGGAATTCCCAGTTCCCAATCTCCCATCCAGCCCTGCCCTCTGGCGCTGGGAAGCCATTCCCTGTGTCCTGTCCCTCCATCCCTTGTCCCCAGTCCCTCTCCAGCTCTCCTGGAGCCCCTTCAGGCCCTGCCAGGGGCTCGGAGCTCTCCCTGTGTCCTTCCCTTCTCCAGGGGAACATTCCCAGCTCTCCCAATACCCCTGGGAATGGGGAATTTCAGGATTGAACTCCTGCCTGCAGAGCATCCACTGGAGCAGAGCCCGATTTTATGGCAAGGGAACAAAGCGGGAAAACCAGGATGGGCAGGAAAATCCTGGAGGCTCCCAGACAGGGGAGAAAGGAGGGATTAATCCCAAAATTCATCCCAAACAGCCCGGGCTGAGGGCAAACTTGGGATTGCCTTAGGGACAAGGGGGGCTGGGATGGTGGGAGCTGCTTGAGGGCTTGGGCTCACCCAGGAGGATAAATACTGATAAAATAAAATAGAAAATGCGTAAATAATAGAAAAGACTAAAAAATATGAGAAAATATAAAATAATAGAAAATAATAAAAAAGATTATATATAATATAAAAATATAAGTTATAAATACTATAATATAGATTCATACAAAATATTAAGATTGATATATTGTATAAAATCACATGGATTAATATAAAATATAAGACAACAAAAAGATGTAAAATAATATAATCTAGATGAATATAAAAATATAACGAAGAATAATATGTAAGAATAATATAAAATATAAATTAGTATAAAATAATATCATCTAGATGAATATCAAATATAACATAAAGAATAATATGTAAGAATAATATAAAATATAAATTAGTATAAAATAATATAATCTAGAATAATATCAAATATCAGATAATAGAAAAATAATGTAGCAGAAAATAATATAAAATATAAATTACTATAAAACAATATAAATTAGAATAATATGAAATATGAGATCATATAAAAATAACATTAAAATAATGTAGCAGGAAAAAATATAAATATAAATAGAATATAGAATAATATGAAATATGAGAGAATATAAAAAGAATATTAAAATATAAAATATAAATTAATATAAAATAATATAGAACAATACGAAACATGAGATCATATAAAAATAATATAAGAATAATATAAATAACATAAAATATAAATGAATATAAAATAATATCGAATATTATGAAATAGCAGCTAATATAAAAATAATATAAGAAGAATGTAAATAATATAAAATATAAATTAATATAAAATAATTTTAAATATTATGAAATATCAGCTAATATAAAAATCATGAAGCAGAAAATAATATAAAATATAAATGAGTATCAAATATTATCATATTATAACTGAAGGAGAATCAGGAATCATTTTAACAAGTGTCTGATGCTCCCAGGGCTCACAAACACCATTTATGTTCATTATTTCTAACATTTCTGTATAATATCATATTTATGGACTAATGTGGCTTTATAGTCCTAGATGGCATAATAAACCTACACTGGTGTTCAGCAGTGCCAATTGATATCTATTAAAGTTCATGTATTTGTATCAGTTTTATTTTTATCTAGAAATAAAAATATGTAAAAAGAACACCTATAGAGATCAAATCTTAAAAATATATGAAAAAAGACTTTTTTCTGGCGTTCCAACTGAACTGCTGGGAAATTCCTGCAAGGAATTTGGTTTTACTCCTTGGGCTCCTCCACTGAGTGTAATAAATTCTCTCTGAATTCCATGAAAAAGTCGATGAAAATTCTGGGAACAATTATATAAAAACTCTATGAAAACATGTACCAAATTCTACGAAAATCTCTGAAAAACCCCATGAAAATCCCATGAAAATCCCATGAAAATCCCATGAAAATCCCACGAAAATCCCACGAAATTTCTATGAAAATCCCATAAAATGCCTATGAATATCCTACAAAAATCCCATGAATATCCTACGAAAATCCCATGAAATTTCTATGAAAATCCCATGAAATGCCTATGAATATCCCACAAAAATCCCATGAAATTTCTATGAAAATCCCATAAAATGCCTATGAATATCCTACAAAAATTCCATGAATATCCCACAAAAATCCCATGAAATTTCTATGAAAATCCCATGAAATTTCTACAAAAATCCCATGAAAATCCCACAAAAATCCAACGAAAGTCCCACAGAGAATTCCACGGAGAATTCCAGGAAAAGCCGAACCTTTTTGAGAAAATCTTTTGCAACTGGAATGATTTTTATGTGTCGGAATAAGAACCAAACCTTCACCTCCTGCAGGTTGGAACAATCCCGGTGACAGCAGGAGATCAAGGGAGCTTAATTCATCTAAAATGAATTAAAGCTAATAATAATTAACACTAATAATTGCTAGTAACTAATAATCACTAAGACAAACTAAGAACCAACACTAAACATCTGTTCTATCCTAAAGCTACAAAATCCCCTTCTGTCTTGTTTTATAGGAGAATTTGATATGAAAAAATTCTGTTAAATGATATGAAAAGGGTGTGGAAAAATTCCATCCAATTCTACGAAAATGGCATGGAAAGTTCTAAGGAAAGTCTGAGGAAATGATATTTTAAAATGATATTAAACGACATGAAAATGATACGAAAAATTCTATCAAATTCTATGAAAACTCCATGAAAAAGTCTAGGAAGAACCACTCAATTTGATGAAAATCCTATTAAAATTCGATGCAAAATTCCATTAAATTCTATGAAAATTCTATGAAAAAAAAACCGTAAGAAAATTCTATGAAAAACAGTAAGAAAATTCTATGAAAAACTGTAAGAAAATTCTATGAAAGTTCTGGGGAAACTCTCCGAAAGAATTTAAGAAATTCCTATGAAAATTCCACCAAAAAAATCCATACAATTCAACGAGAAATCCAATGAAAAAAATCCATGAAAATTCCATGAAAGAATTCCACGGAAATCTACCAATTACAGACAAATGAACATTTTTTAGACCCTCCAAAAGATACAAGAAGTTAAAAAACACTTTCACCTCCAAATAAAACAAGCCAGAAATCCCGCCGAGCTCCTCCAGCAGAGACCAGCGTGGGAAGACTCCCTGGGAATTCCTTACCCCACTACATCCCAGATTTCCTTCCAATCCCAACGTCCCTAAAGGAAATAGTCAGTGGGGCTGTAGTAAATCTTCCTAAAGACTTCCAGGCGGGAATAATTCCTGAGGATCCAGGTCTGCAGGGGGCTGCCATCGCAGGCCTCCACCGTGGGGCCCTGGGAGCCGTCCTCGATCCTGCCCAGCGTCAGGCACGACTGCGTGATGATGTGCAGGAATGTGCGCCTCTGGAAAACCGGGAATGCTCAGCAGGAAGAGCAGGGAAAACACACAGGGATAGACTGGGAGTTACTAATGGAGAACGGGCTGGGAATGCTCCAGGGCCAAAGCTACGGATGGGGAACGGGCTGGGAATGCTCCAGGGCCAAAGCTACGGATGGGGAACGGGCTGGGAATGCTCCAGGGCCAAAGTTACTGATGGGGAATGGGCTGGGAATGCTCCAGGGCCAAAGTTACTGATGGAGAACGGGCTGGGAATGCTCCAGGGCCAAAGTTACTGATGGAGAACGGGCTGGGAATGCTCCAGGGCCAAAGCTACGGATGGGGAACGGGCTGGGAATGCTCCAGGGCCAAAGTTACTGATGGAGAACGGGCTGGGAATGCTCCAGGGCCAAAGTTACTGATGGAGAACGGGCTGGGAATGCTCCAGGGCCAAAGTTACTGATGGGGAACGGGCTGGGAATGCTCCAGGGCCAAAGTTACTGATGGAGAACGGGCTGGGAATGCTCCAGGGCCAAAGTTACTGATGGGGAACGGGCTGGGAATGCTCCAGGGCCAAAGCTACGGATGGGGAACGGGCTGGGAATGCTCCAGGGCCAAAGTTACTGATGGAGAACGGGCTGGGAATGCTCCAGGGCCAAAGTTACTAATGGAGAACGGGCTGGGAATGCTCCAGGGCCAAAGCTACGGATGGGGAACGGGCTGGGAATGCTCCAGGGCCAAAGCTACTGATGGAGAACGGGCTGGGAATGCTCCAGGGCCAAAGTTACTGATGGGGAACGGGCTGGGAATGCTCCAGGGCCAAAGTTACTGATGGAGAACGGGCTGGGAATGCTCCAGGGCCAAAGTTACTAATGGAGAACGGGCTGGGAATGCTCCAGGGCCAAAGTTACTGATGGGGAATGGGCTGGGAATGCTCCAGAGACAAAGTTACTGATGGGGAATGGGCTGGGAATGCTCCAGAGACAAAGTTACTGATGGAGAACGGGCTGGGAATGCTCCAGAGCCAAAGTTACTGATGGAGAATGGGCTGGGAATGCTCCAGGGCCAAAGCTACTGATGGAGAACGGGCTGGGAATGCTCCAAGGACAAACATGAATATCCAGAGGGAAATTCATGGACTTAGCTCCACCCAAAATCTCCGCCCTGCTCTTGAGACCATTCCCAGGATCCAGAGCGGGTTGTGGCTCCCAATCCCGCCTCTCCAGCCCCTTGGATTGCTGCAATTCCCCACTACAAAGATCCAGGCACAGACGGGGTTTTTCCTGCACAAGCCACCCTGAATCCCATTTGGGAATGACCCAATTAAAAATAGAATTAATTAAATATTTCTGACTTTTTTCCCAACAGCAATTCCAGCTTTTCCCTCCTGGTGCCAACTCCAGGTGGGGTGAGATGAAGGGAAGCTTCCCCTTCCCTAAACTCTTCCCACTGTCACCCCATCACTGTGGCACCAGGGCTGGAGCAGCTGGAATGCTCTTCCCACATCCCAGCCCTCACCCTCTCTTTTTCCATGTTTTTGGCTTGGGAATGGAAAAAGTGACATGAGGATAAAGGAGCCACTAAAAATACCAAGGCCAAGTGTCCCTAAAATGTCACTTGGAGTCACTGCCAGGGACATCAGGGCTGGATCACTTGGGATCAGCGCTCCCTGTTCCCATCTGTCTGTGAATCTTTCCAGGGAAAGCAGAGGTCCTTGAATAAAGGACTCAGAATTCTCTCCCAGGTGTTTACAGGATATGAAATATCCAAAGGTAGCTGATTCCTCACATGAGGATAAACGTGATGATGGGAATCCAAGCAGGCTTTTCCTGGTACGTGGATTCATGGAATGGTTTGGGATGAAAGGACATTAAATCCCATCCCAATCCATGGGCAGGGACACCTCCCACTGTCCCAGGCTGCTCCCAGCCCCAATGTCCAGCCTGGCCTTGGGCACTGCCAGGGATCCAGGGGCAGCCATGGAATAACCTGTGCCAGGGCCTCCCCACCCTCCCAGCCAGGAATTCCTTCCCAGTATCCCACCCATCCCTGCCCTCTGGCACTGGGAAGCCATTCCCTGTGTCTTGTCCCTCCAGGCCTTGTCCCCAGTCCCTCTCCAGCTCTCCTGGAGCCCGTGCAAGGGGCTCTGAGCTCTCCCTGGATCCCTCCCTTCTCCAGGTGATCATTCCCAGCTCTCCCAGCCTGGCTCAGGGAGCAGGAAGCTCTGGAATGCTGGAGCAGCAGCTGTGGAGAAGCACGGAGTGAGGGCACTGCTACAGGCGCTGCTGGAGGAGCTGCTCCAGGGGTTGGGATGCGGCACAGGGATGGCACCAGACTTACCTCGAAGCTATATTCCCATTTCCCAAAATACTGAGGGAAGGGAAGACAAAAGGAAAGTGGAGTCAGAGACCCAAGATCCATCTTTTGTGCAGCCCCTCAGCTCTCCTTGGATGGAAATTCCACAGCTTTGCAAGGACACTGCGATTAGGGGCAAACAGTGGCAATTATACAGGAAAAACCCATGGAATTCTGAGTGGGAAGGGATCCATAGGGATCACTGATCCAACCCCCAACCCTGCCAGGATATCCCAACAATCCCATCCTGTCCCTGAGAGCATTGTCCAAACATGCCTGAAGCTCTGGCAGCCTTGGAATAAACCCTGAGGGATTCGTCAGAAATAAACCCGGAGGGATCCATCAGGAGTAAACCCTGAGGGATCTGCCAGGAGTAAACTCTGAGGGATCCATCAGAAATAAACCCTGAGGGATCTGCCAGGAGTAAACTCTGAGGGATCCATCAGAAATAAACCCTGAGGGATCTGCCAGGAGTAAACTCTGAGGGATCCATCAGGAGTAAACCCTGAGGGATCTGCTGGGAACAACCCTGAGGGATCCATCAGAAATAAACCCTGAGGGATCTGCCAGGAGTAAACCCTGAGGGATCTGCTGGGAACAAACCCTGAGGGATCCATCAGAAATAAACCCTGAGGGATCTGCCAGGAGTAAACTCTGAGGGATCCATCAGAAATAAACCCTGAGGGATCTGCCAGGAGTAAACCCTGAGGGATCCATCAGAAGTAAACCCTGAGGGATCTGCCAGGAGTAAACCCTGAGGGATCCATCAGAAATAAACCCTGAGGGATCTGCCAGGAGTAAACCCTGAGGGATTTGTCGGGGACAAACCCTGACATCACCATCCATCCACAAGGAATTCAACTCCTTCCTATCACCTGTGACACATTTCCAGTCTTATTTTTTCCCTGGATTCCTTCCTGCGTGTCACGTGCCAAGATTTCATCCCTCTCCACATCCAGAGGTTTCCCTGGATGCCACAACGGGAATCACCCTGGCTGTGGGAGCCTGGAATTTTATGCAATATTGAAATAACACAAATTAAACTCAATTATGAGATTATAAAAAATTGATAATGGCAGGAAATCATAGAAAATTCCCTGAAAATCCCTTTGGGAAATCCCTTTTTAGGATTATTCCATGTCTAGCTTTTGTTGTCCAGTGCCAAGTCAGAATTCCTTAAAACCACCCCAAATCCCTCTGTGCAATTCCTGAATAAGCAAGGAAAGGAAAAATCAGTGTAATCCCACTGGAAAACCAAATTAATCCAAACAAGGGATCCAGGCAATATCCCAGAACTGTTTCTCTGGGAAAAAAAAAAATTGGAATATCACAACTGTTTGTGTCCTTGGGAAATCAATCCTGGGTATTAGGAATGTTTGGAGGTTAATAATACACCAATAAATATATAATTAATGGAAATAAAGCAATTCAAGGGAAAATGGGCAATATCTGAATATTCCAAGGAAAATTGATAATAAAAGGATTTGGTCAAGAAATCCAGGGATAGAGAATGCAATGGGACGTTTTCCAGGAGAACAAGTGGCCAACCCCTGGAGATGCCATGAAAACCCAGAGTATTCCTGTTCTAGGAGCTCCATCTCATGGCCGAGCCGGGATTTACACAATTCCTGGGAAATCGTGCTCACTTTAAGGGAAAACCCGGCCCATTCCCTGTGTGTGTGTTATTGGAAGAATTCCAGCTTTCCAGGCAGGAAGGTGACACCAATTCCTGTGAAATGTTGGAAATACCTTTAAAAATCCAACGGCAAATCCATCAGTGTTTTCCCACCTTTGCAGCCATGGAAAAATCCAACAGAATTCATTTTTCACATGGATATTTTTCCATTTATCCCTTGAGGAATTGCTGAGCCCAGCGTGCAATATCCCAGTTCTAGGGTGGGAAGATCTGGTGTTTTCAGGTGCTGCACCTTGAGCCAGTGGCAGAGGGCAGATCCCACCATCCTGCTGCATCAGGAATGTTGGATCCAGCGGGATCCCCCAGGAATTCTCCAAACAAAACCAGCCTGGATCCCTGGAGCCCTGCCTGCCTCTTCTGGGGACAACTGGGAGCAAGGGAATGTTGGGTTTGGAGATGGATCAGGAACCTGGGACACCAAATCCATGTCCTGGACCTCTGGATGTTCCTTAATATCCATCAAAACCAATAAAACACGGATTAAAAATCAATTTTCATCCTCATTTCCTCAGGAATGAAGAGAAAGAAGGTGCAAGATCTGAAATCCCAGGGATTTCCTGCTGGAATGAACATTCCCAAAACCACCCAAACTTTGCAAAGTGTGCAGGGAGAAAAAGAATCTCCTTGTTAAAGAGAAAAGGGGTTCAAATGAAAATGATGGAATTGTTTCTGTTGGAAAAGCCCTCCAAGATCCCAAAGTCCAACCATTCCCAGCACTGCCATTATCCCGTGTCCACATGGCTCCTAAATCCCTCTGGGAATGAGGAGCTGCCAGGGCTGGACAAGTCTTTCCATGAATTTTTAATTTTCATCTCCTGTCTCCCTTAAAAAGAAGGATTTTTGGCCATAAAATCCTGAGATTCCACACTTCTTTTATATTAATTTGGGAATTTCATCCCATTTCTTCAACATGAACTCCCTTTAAATCCTGGGAAAAGGCACTTCCTGCCTCACGGAGGTGCCAAACTGAGGAGGAGACTGGGATCCAGAAAGGGATCAACCACCATTTAATACAACTGGAATAAATAAACTGGGAAAACGTCACTGAAAATGAAAGGAATTTGGGGTTTTCCTTCATTTCTGTAAAAACTGCCCACGATTCTTCCATTGCCAAACAAGGCCCAGCGGCAGCTCCTGGGAACGAGGCTTTTTAAACCAGAGCAGACTTTTTCATCCCACTAAAATGAGAATGTATGGAGTTGTTACATGGAAAATAAAGCCCCAGCCTGGAAGCTGTTGTTCAGTGGAGCCATTTTCCCTCAGGAACACCCCGCTCCACAGGGACATCCCCATCACTCCAGGAAAAACCAGGAACGGCCTCAGGCTGTGCCAGGGAGGCTCAGGTGGGACAGCCCACAGGACAAAGGGGGAACACCCCGGAATTAGCGGGGCTTTCCCCTCAAATTCCCTCGGATGTTCCCAAGGCTGCTCCTTCCCGCTGCTCCCAGCACGGACACGGAGGGAGGAGCGGCCTAGAACAGTTCTCCATGAGCTGATGGATTTTTTCCTTGGCAATCAGCAGTGCCGTGGATTCCCAGAGTCCTCCCACCAGGATGCGAGGAGGGGGCGGTGCCCCACAGCAAGGAAAGGCTGACTGGATGCAAAGCCCCTCGGGAAATCCAGGTGGGAATTTCCAGTTCAGAATCACATGGAGATGCTGAATGTTCCTGGGATGCAGAACAGAAAATTCCACAGGGAATCATCAAATCAGCTCAGGAGCAAATCCACACTGAAGGCAGATGTGGACGAGAGGGAACGGCCTCAGGCAGGGCCAGGGGAGGGGCAGGGTGGACAGCAGCAGGAATTTCCTCATGGAAAGGGTGCTCAGGCATTGGAACTGCCCAGGGAATGGTGGAGTCCCCGCCCCTGGAGTGTCCCAGGAATTCCTGCACGTGGCTGGTTTGGGCCAAGGTGGGGATGGGGCACAGCTTGGACTTGATGACCTTGGAGGCCTTTTCCACGCTCAAGCTGCACATGAGGAGGAATTTCCCCACGGAAAGAGTTCTTAAACATTGGAATGGCTGCCCAGGGAATGGTGCAGTGCCCATCCCTGGAGGCGGCACTCAGTGCTCTGGGCTGGGGACAAGGTGGGCATTGGGCACAGCCGGGACTCCATGGGCTGGGAGGGCTTTTCCAGCCTCAGGGATCCTGGGATTGTCCCAAAACCACGGCCAGCCCCGGGATACCTCGGCATCGTACTCCCAGAGCTGGTTGCCCCTCAGGTGGTGGCACTTGAGCATGAGCACGGGGCCGTTGAGCCGCGACACGTCCAGGCACAGGTCGTCCGTGCGGATCTCCTTGTCCGCCGTGTAGGAGAACACCTGGAACACAAAGCGGGGCTGGGAAAGGGCTGCAGGCTCCAAAGCCAGCCCTGGGAGCGACCCGGGGTGTCTCAGGAGCTGAAGGAGCCTTTCTTTGGAGAAATCCATTGGAATTCAGGAGAAGGGGAAGGTTTTCCAACGCAAAAGCAGCAAAATGAGGCCAAGTGAGGATGGAGGAAGGGACAGGAGGAATGGCAGGAGTTGGGATGAACCTCCGGGATAAATCAGGGATGGGAACATGGAGCATCCCAGCCTTTCCCCAGGAGCAGGTGGCTGGAATCCCGGAGCCACCAGGGAATGGTGGCCATGCCAGGCTGGCACTGCCCCCCGGAAAATGATATACATAATTAATTGAAACTTCGAATGAATTAAAATAGAATTCATTTCATTAATTTAAAAGCCCCTTAATTATAATTTACACCCCAAACCCCACATGAAGCAGCCCTGCTAATTTGAATACCCACTGGGATATGCAAATTTTATTCTAATTAACCCAGAGTCATTGGGCACAAGACCAAAGAATTCCATCCACTTTCCCACTCCCACAATTGGAATTCCACTAAAGAACTGAACTTCCATGAATATCCTGGATATTTCTCTTCCCTACACACACACGGAACAGATGGATCCAGCCACATTCATGGAGATTCCTGCCCCTTTCATTTGCATGAAAATAAATTCAAATTCATGATCAAATTCCTAATGCTCGTGTCTGGAATGTTGAATTGATTATTAAATGACAGCAGGATTATATTCAATATATTCCCTGGGATACTTCCTATGGATATGCACCAACATTCCCAAAACATTTGGAGCTGAAATGGAACAAAATGGCTGAGTACTCCTAAAATCCTGAATATTCGGAACTCTCATTGATTATTTTTCCATTTTTTTCACACAAAATCTAAACCAGAATTGAGATGGATATTTTAAATATTCTGAAGGAATTCTTGGCCAAACAAGCCACTTTTCCCTGGTTTTGTTTACCTGGTTCCCTCCCATGCCATGGCAGTTGAAAAATCCCACTTTTTCGTTCTCCTTGCGGCCCATGTTGTCCAAGCACTGGTTGGTTTCAACGTTCCTGATCTGGAGAAGGAAAAGAGGTAAAATGTTCCCTGAAAAACTTCCTGGAGCTGTCCCATTTGTGCAGAAAATTGCACTTTGTAAACAGATCACATTCCCAAAGAGCCATGGAATGGTTTGGGTTGGAAGTGGCCTCAAAGCTCATCCATGGCCAGGGACACCTCACACTGTCCCAGCTCCATTCCATGTCAAGCCACGAGGGAATTCAGGATGATTATCCCAAATCTCCACTCTTTTTCTCCCTGTTTATCCTCGAAAAGAACAAAATCCTCACTTGGGAAATGCACTTTGAGGCCTGGTGCTGATCCCGTTTGATTTACATCATTTTCCCTTGGATTTGGGCCGAGGAGGAGCCTGGCCAAGCCCATCCAGGGCAGGACACGGATCATTTGTTACCTAATGCTGCTGCTCCAGCTTGGATGGACCAAATCCTGCCCAAATCTCTGCTGAAAGGCAGGAAAATGTCCAAAAAATGCTCTTCCAATGCCTTAAAACTCCCCCATTTCTCTGCTTTAAGGCTAAAATTCCCTCTTCCTGCTCCACTGGAACAGCCAAGCAGGGGTTGCATTCCCAGCTCCTGCCTGAGCTGCTGTTTCCATGGAAACTGAGGCCCCACTGCACAAATCAGGTGTTTTAATCACTATTTTCTGCCTTTCTCTTCCCATTTTCCAGCCTGCCAACGTGGCACAATCCCACTTTATTTGACATTCCTTAGACAAGTCCTTTCCTCGCTGGAAAGCCACACTTCCCTTTGTTTTGGCAGGATTAAACCGGGAATCCTCCAGTGCCTTTTATCCCTGCCTACAATGGCAAATTTCAATGGGAAATTGCTTCCCTGGCTGTCAAAAAAAGCCATTTGTTCCTTGGAGTGTTATTCCATCATCCAATCCTTTGATTGTTATCCCATCACATTTAAATCAACCCATTCCAGAGCTTTTAAAAGGCAGAGTAGGAACAACCCAATGGAATATTTTTAACTGTGAATTTGTTGGATTTGAAAGAAATTCCAGCTCCTGGTGGTCCCAGAACCTTGGGATTAGCAGGAATGTCCATGATCCTCAGCTCCAGGCTGGAAAACACTCGGTGAACAAACATTTCTTTACCAAAAAAATCCCAAAAAAGCCGTTTTCAGTCTCTTTCTAAGCAATAAATGATGATGGAAGGTTCCCCTCAACAGCTGCATATTCCTCGTGTCAAAATATTAATGCCAAACTTCACTCTTCCAGTCTCCTGCTCCATTGGGAGATCAGCGTGGCTGGTGAGCATTTGGAACAGACACTCCATTCAAAGGGAGATTTTTAAGGAGAGGGAACACGTTTGGAAGAGCAACTTCCCCTCGAAAAGGACATAAAGCAACACAGAAATCAAGAGAAATAAGAACTAAAGAGAACAAAGAGACAAGGAGGGAACTCCAGCACCTGAGTCTTGGCTCCAAAGCCACCTCATGCCCTTGGGAATGGCCCCATTGGCTCTGGACACCTCCTGCTTTCCTGCACTTACTGGTTTCCAGTTCCTACTGGTTTTCATTACTTACTGGTTTCCAGTTCCTACTGGTTTCCTATACTACTCATTTTTCCTTTACTCACTGGTTTCCTGCATTACTGATTTCCTTTACCTACTGGTTTCCAGTACTACTGGTTTATTCTATTTATTGGTTTCCAGTACTACTGGTTTTTCCTTTACTCACTGTTTTCCTCTACTACTGGTTTCCTTTGTTTACTGGTTTGCTGCACTTACTGGCTTCATTTACTGGTTTGTTGCACTTACTGGTTTGTTGTTACCGGTTTCCTCTCTCACTGGTTTTCTTTCCTCGCAGGTTTCCAGTTCTTACTGGTTCCTTGTACTACTGGCTTCCTTTACTTACCAGTTTTATGTATTTACTGGTTTTCTGCACTATTGGTTTCCTTTATTTACTGGTTTTCTTTACTTATGGGCTTCCAGTTCTTACTGGTTTCTTGTGCTTGTCAGTTTGTTGTAGTTACTGGTTTGTTGTAGTTACTGGTTTGTTGTAGTTACTGGTTTTCCTGGTTTCCTGGACTTACTGGTTTGCTGCACTTACTGGTTTCCTGTAATTACTGGTGTTCTTTACTTACTGGTTTCCTGTACTACTGGTTTGTTGTAGTTACTGGCTGCCTGCACTACTGGTTTCCAGTTCTTACTGGTTTTCTTTACTTACTGGTTTGCTGTAGTTACTGGTTACGTGTAAGATCGATTTCCTTTGCTTACTGGTTTCCAGTTCTTACTGGTTTCCAGTTCTTACTGGTTTCCTTTATTTATTGCTTTTCCTGGTTTCCTAGACTTCACTGGTTTGCTGGAGTAACTGGTTTCCTGGACTTACTGGTGTTCTTTACTTACTGATTTCCAGTTCGTTCTTTACTTACTAGTTTGTGGTACTACTGGTTTCCTGCACAGGCTCATTTCCTTCACTTCCTGGTTTCCTCTTCTCCTGCTTTCCTTCACTTCCTTGTCTCCTTTCTTTACTGGTTTCCTTTCTGTACTGGTTTCCTTTCTTTACTGGATTGCTGCCCTTCCCAGTTTATTCCACCCCAGGGCAGGGCCGTACCTCTCCCAGGGAGTAGTAGCGCCGTGGGATCTGCGAGTCGGGGTAGACGTTCTCCAGGTACCAGGAGAAGGGTTTGCAGTGGAGGCTCTCCCGGAGGGCCTTCCTGGCAGAAACATCTCCATAATCCACCTTCACCACCCCTGGAACGGGACAGAAGAGCCCATCAGACATCAGCAGCCAGGGAAAATCCCGGAGCCGCCTCCAGCTCTCCTGAAGGGCTTTCCTGAGGGAAACATCTCCATAATCCACCTTCACCACCCCTGGAACGGGACACAAGAGCCCATCAGCAGCCAGGGAAAATCCCAGAGCCGCCTCCAGCTCCCCTTGATCCAGATCCACGTGTGCTGGGATTGGGAGCACAGGATGTGAGGGATGAGCAGCTGCCTCTCTATGGAGCTGTGCACGGGATAATTCATTAATTAGTTAATTAATGGAGCCAAGTGAAATGCTTGGCAAATGAGCTTTTTCCTTTCCAGGCCGTTTATCGATCTGGAAAGGCAGGACCATGGAATTCCTTGATTTCTTCATATTCCAAACTAGTAAAGGAAAACTCCAATTCCTTGGTAATGCAGAGCTACACTAATCCCAAAAGGGGAGTTTTCCTCGCTGCTTTGGGATCTTTTCCCTGGTTTTTTAAATCCAGGTTGGATTTATTACAAACTCTGGCTCCTGACTCATCTCAGCCCAAATAAAGGTGTTCTTGTTATCCACACAAAACCATGAGAAGGCACCCATTAAAAATATGCTCAAGTTCCCAAAAAATAGAGCTGGGCTCTCTTCCAGCAGAATTCTACTTTCACAGGGATCGGGATTGCTCCTGACTTTTAATTCGGGATACAATCATGAGGTGTGCCCTCAATTATGCTGAGAGTTCTGTCTCACACTGGGAGCTCCTCTCTCTCCTGGGATCCTGGCTCAGGAATGGGATGAATCGGCTCCCAGAGGAGCTGGGGGATGAGGCTGTGCCCATGGATAGCAGAGCCCTCATTACCAACAGGCAAATTCCTTTGTTCTCCCGAAGAATTATCCAGAGATCTCCATTTTCCTCATTAATAGGAAGGGAAAAGGATCAAAAAGCAAATTAAAAATACTTAGGAGTATTTCTGATATTTAAGAATGCCCTACTAAAAAAAAAAAAAATCAATTATTTCCTACTTTTTTTATGGAGAATTTCCATTAAAATGTTTCTTTTATTTCCCTTCCCCTCCCCCTCCTCTGCCCCCCCATTTGCTTCTTAATGCTGGGGAACAACCTCATTATAATTTATCAATTAATTACTACAGATATTAATGAATAACTTGGGAACAGATCAGGGAATACAGAGAGCACCTATTCCCAAATTCTTCCACATGACTGAAATTTGGGATTACACAAATCTTGTCACTGGCAGTGACCTAATTCCACCCTTTCCCTGCAATCCCATTTTCTCCAAGGGTTCTCTGTTGGAATTTTGTATCAAATCCTGGGAATGAGTAACTGGGAAGAAGAGAGCGAACTTAGGAGCACTAAATTCCAGCTGGATTTGGGCTCATTCCAGAAGGGAAAGGCAGTTTTTCCTCATGGAAAAACAAGGAATAACCTCACAATAAATATAAAAGGCCGTTTGGCATTTCATCCTAATTTTTCTGTTTAAAAGGAATAGTTTCCTTAGAAATTGTTGGGACAAAATCCATGAGGGAGAGATCCATAAATATCTTTTTTTTTTCACCATTACCAGGCACTTAAAATGAGCACAGACTTTTTAAAATTTAAATTTCCTGTCTCATTAAGGGATTTCCAGGACTGGGAATATTCTACGAGCACATCCCATCAGCCACAGAAGAAGTGGGATACCATGAGCAGAATCCCAGAGCTCCAACTTTCCAGCTGGGATTAAATGCTGGTTCCTGATGTCCTGAACCTCTGGAAAAACCAAAGTCCTGGAGCAGCTTGTGGAAAACAGCAGCTGGAACAGGCTGAGGGATAACACCAGCAAATTGAGCAGGAGCTGAAGCACAAAGCTCACATGGATCTTATTGACTTTCCAGGGAAAATTGAAGCTGACTCTGCTGCCATGGAATTCCAATAGGAAGGAAGTTTGAAGATGGCAAAATGGGAAAGTTATCTCACAATGATCAGTTCCAAAGGCCATGGCCTCTCTCTACCCCATGCAGGGAAGGTAATTCCCGGTGGTGTGCTCCAAAGGGTTCCTGCTCTCCAGGCCATGACCCAGAGCACCTCTGCTGTCCCTCCCACTGATGTCCTCTCTGGGAAACCCTGGAGATTTTAGGGATAACCTGGGACCCTCAGCACAAGGAGGACATTGAGGGGCTGGGGGTGTCCAGGAAAGGGAATGGAGCTGGGAACAGGCTGGAGAATTCCTGAGGGAGCTGGAAAGGGGCTCAGCCTGGAGAAAAGGAGGATCCAGAAGGGAAAAGCTCTGCAGCAGAGCCCTCCCCAAACTTCCCTCACTTTCCTTTCCCCTCACGTTTTCTCCCACTTTTTGATTTTCCTCTCATGGCAAGGGAGACCCTGAGGGGCTGGAGGAGTCCAGGGAAGGGAACGGGGCTGGGAAGGGGCTGGAGAATTCCTGAGGGAGCTGGAAAGGGGCTCAGCCTGGAGCAAAGGAGGCTCAGGGGGGACCTTGTGGCTCTGCACAAGTCCCTGACAGGAGGGGGCAGCCGGGGGGGTCGGGCTCTGCTGGCAGGGAACAGGGACAGGAGGAGAGGGAACGGCCTCAGGCTGGATATTGGGGAAAATTCCTTCATGGAAAGGGTGCTCAGGTGGAGTCCCCATCCCTGGAGGGATTTAAAACCCTGTGGATATGGCACTTGGGGACATGGGGCAGTGCTGCCCTTGGCACTGCTGGGAATGGTTGGACTCGATGATCCTGGGGAACTTTTCCAACCTAAACAACTCCATGACGCCTCACATTTTCAGCTCCCTTTCTCCAGGAAGCTTTCCAGACCACGAGACAATCCCAAATCCAGCCTTACCCGGGGAGATGATGTAGAAGAAATCCTTGAACTCGTCCATCCAGACCTCGGCCAGCCTCCGGTTGTTCTTGTTGATGACGTGGCCGGTGCCTCCCGGGAACGTGTAGGGAGTGGCCTTTCGGAAAACGTGGCCAACGTGGGAGCAGGTGACGATCTCCAGGGAGCCCCCACACTGCCAGATCTGCAATGGGAACACGGCAAGGGTGGAGAGAACAGCCCCAGACGCTGCAGGGGCTGGCGGCGTGGGAGCCGCGTCCCCGTTCGTCTGCCCACGCCATTTATCTGGGAGTTCAAGGGAATGCGAAGGGAAAACTCAGGGATACGGCTCTGTGTGGCAACAAACGTGCCCAGAGTGGAAGTGCTGGGAAAGGGTCACTTGGATTTGTGTCCTTGGAGCACAAACAAGGCCCCATCCCACCCATCTTTTAATGGATTCATGGAGGCCATGGGTTTTCCAGGATTCCATCATATATCAAGGAACAGAGCAGAACTTCTACCTGCACACTCATACAGATATCAAATGCTCATCGATTTCTATATACAATTATCTGGATTTATATATTTATCTTTATTTACATTTGATAGATGTATTTGAATATAAGTTTTTCCAAGCAGAATGCTGCCCATGGCCACCTTGAGGAAAGCCCCAGCATTCCCGGGATATTGTCACACACAGGGACACAAAGCAGCACATCCCAGCCCCTCAGAGGTGCAGAATACCACGTGTGTTCTCTGCCTCACGTGCAGGTGAGATCCCAAAAATCCCATAATAAATAACGAAGACAATGTGGGGAACTCTTCCCAGATGGAAATTTTCCCTTCCAGTGCTGGAGCCCAAATCCATGCTTGGGACAAGCTCCGTGCCCTTGGTGTGATGCCCAAATACAAAATGTGATGGAATCCTGGGATTCAGAACTTTGGTTTAAATAAAATAACAAATCTTGCTGCTGGATCACTATGGAGTGAGACAGGCAGGGAACCCTGGAATTATTTTGGTTGGAAAAGACCTCCAAGATCACGGAGTCCAGCATCAACCACATCCACCACTGATCCATGTCCTCAATCCATGGCTTTTAAATCCTCTGGGATGGGGACTCCACCAGTGCCCCGGGCTTTAGTCCTCTCCTAAGCAGCCAGAAGGATCCAAATGATTTATTTCAATGGTTTATTTCAATGATTTCAATTCTTTTATTTCAATTCTTTTATTTCAATTCTTTTATTTCTTATTTCAATTCTTTATTTTGATTATTTATTTCAATTATTTTATTTCAATTCCTTAAATTATTTATTGCAGTTATTTCATTTTAAAATTTTAATTCTTTTACTGCAATTATTTACTTCATTTTTTAATTTCAATTATTTACTGCAATTATTTTATTTCAATTCTTTTATTTCCAGGCCACTCCTGGCGTTAAATCCCTGAGTTTTTGGGGAGTTTTAAACAGAAGCTCTGGTGGAATCTTGGAACTAGAGCTCCTTGACAGGGACCTGAGTTACCATGGCAACCACGGCTGATTTAGTTAATTAGGGCTCCCTCCTTTTCCAGAATTCCATGAGAATGAGGAGGGATGGGTTCTGTGGGATCAGCAGCAAAATATCCCAGAGTTTAATTGCTCAGTGACTCTGGGGGAACTTTGGGATGAGGGATGAAGGGAATACCAGAGGGAGCATGGAATAAATTCCAGAATATTTACCAGGGATGTGTCCATGGAGCAAACTGGGAGCATGGAATAACCCCAAATATACCTCAGGGAATCAATCCCAAATATTCACCAAGGATGTGCTCATGGAGCAACCTGGGAGCATGCAATAAATCCCAAATATACCCCAGGGATGTGTCCATGGAATAAATCCCAAATATACCCCAGGGATGTGTCCATGCAATAAATCCCAAATATACCCCAGGGATGTACTCCCAGAGTGACCTGGCAGCATAGAATAAATCCTGAAATATTCCCCATGGATGTGCTCATGGAGCAATCTGGGAGCATGGAACAACCCCAAATAATTCCATGGAATAACCACAAATATACATCACAGATGTGTTCATGGAGAAATCCGGGAATAACCCCAAATACACCCCAGGGACGTGCTCATGGAGCAACCTGGGAGCATGGAATAAATCCCAAATATACCCCAGGGATGTATTCCCAGAGTGACCTGGGAGCATGGAATAAATCCCAAATATACCCCAGGGATGTATTCCCAGAGTGACCTGGGAGCATGGAATAAATCCCGAAATATTCCCCATGGATGTGCTCATGGAGCAATCTGGGAATAGCTGGACACGCCAGGAAGGAGGACAGCCAGTTTTAGGTGCCCTCCATCCCAGCTCCCAGCATTCCCTTGCTGTTTTCCCCTTCCAGCTGGCAGGAAATTCCTCCCACGCCACTGTTTTAAAATATCCCTTCCTGGACACTTTTCCAGCCCATTTTTGGCTCTCCTTGGAGCAATCCCTGTGCCAGCTGGGATTGGGTGTGGGGGAACCTGCACCCTCCTCTTAGGAAAAGGGATTTTTCAATATTATTTAAAAATCCCAAACAAATCAAACTTCTGGGATACTCCCTGGGAATGTGACTGCTTTCCAAAAGTTCCCATCCTGCCTAAGGATTACGGGATTTCAGGGATTCCCTACCCAGGGACTGTGTTCCCTACACGGACTATGGAATGCATTCATCCCTCGCTGGTTTGACTCCAGGGAGTCAGGGAATGGTTTGGAATGTGAAGGGGAACTAAATCCCATCCCAATCCATCCCATTCCAGGGCAGGGACACCTCCCACCATCCCAGACTGCTCCAAGCCCCATCTAACCTGGCCTTGGACACTTCCAGGGATCCAGGGGCAGCCACAGCTGCTCTGGCAATTCCAGCCCAGCCAGCAATTCCCAATTCCCAATCTCCCATCCAGCCCTGCCCTCTGGCAGTGGGAAGCCATTCCCTGTGTCCTGTCCCTCCATGCCTTGTCCCCAGTCCCTCTCCAGCTCTCCTGGAGCCCCTTCAGGCCCTGCAAGGGGCTCGGAGCTCTCCCTGTGTCCTTCCCTTCTCCAGGGGAACATTCCCAGCTCTCCCAGCCCGGCTCCAGAGCCAGGATTCTGACAGGATTCTAAAGGAATTAACCCTTCCTGCTCCGTATCCATTTCCTGTCACAATTCCCACAACAGCCAAAGCAGGTATTCCAGAGATCAGAACAACTCGGCACTGTCACATCCCTTGGGAAATCCCCTTTCCCCTGTCCCTGCTGCACTTCCAGCAGTGCCAGAAATCCCAAATAAACCCCATCCTACCCCCCTCAGAGCTCACATTCCCTTTCCCAGCCCTGCCTGGATTATCCTAAGGAATAATCTTTTTTTTTTTCTGACAGATGGATTATTTTAAATTCCATTTCCAAAGCCATAGTTATTCCTTTTGGAGCATCCAGTTTCCAGGGCGTTTTCCAAGTGGGGAAAAAACCACTTGGAGAATTTAACAGGAAACTAAAAATTGCAGTAATTCCATAAATAAAAATAAGGTTTAGGAATAAATCAGGTTTTCCTTGACTAAAGCAAACCCTTGGAGCTGTAAGAGATTCCCACCAGGAATTATTATTATTTTTCCCTAATTAAAAGACACTCCTAAAAGGAGTCATTAAAGACCCATCAGCAACAAGAAGCAGCCAGAAGAAAAAAACATGGATTTTCCCCAAATAATCCAATTATACCCCATGGATGCTCCTCCTGGAAATGCCTCTGAGAGCAAAACCGCTGGAAATCCTTTCCATTATTCTTTGGGATAGTGCTGGAGCTGGATGCAGGTGAGACAGTCAGACATGATCCAGGGAAAGCAAAGGCACTGGGTAACGTTTTTGAGGATTTGGGAATTATGGGGGCTTGGGGTTATTTTTTGGGATTTATTTTTTGGAGGTTATTTTCATTATTCTGGACCAATCCCACACCTCCTCCCTCCCACTTGGTGATAAAATCCTGGATGCAAGAACAGCTCCAGGAACATCCCTGTGCCTCACTCCAACCCCAGTCATCTCCCACGCCATGACCTGCTCCCGGTGCTTTCCTGACTGGAGATATTCCCGAATCCCGCTGGATAACGGCAGCTTTGGAGCTGCAGGAACCTCCCCCATCCCTTGGCTCTCTCAGCTCTCAACTTCCCACAGATTTGTTCCCTCAGCCGGGATTTGAACCCCTTTGCTGTCCCTGATAAAGTGACACAAAATATCCCTGGATTTTCGGCTGGCTTTCCTTCCAGAGGCTCTAAATCCCAGCAGACAGCAGCAGGTGATTCCCTGGCCTTCCCATGGCAATATCCCGATTTATTTCCATTCCGGACCCCATTAATTCACTGGTTTAGGGTGGGAAAGGCACATTTTTCATGCTTTAACAGTGCCTGCCACTCTGCTCCAGGGATCTCCTCTGAAACATGGAAAACCAGGGAAAAGAATTCCGCACAGGGGCCTAGGCACATCCAAGGAGGAATTTTAGGGGTTAAAGCACCAAAAAATATGGGAATCTCCTCATTTGAAGCATCCAGGCTCAGGAAGGGAACAGAACCTCTGATTTTCCTGCAAAGGGAACAATTGAAGTCCAGAGGAATGGCCTGGAAAAGTTTTCAAATTCCCTGGAAGAATCTGCTTCCTAATAACCTTCAGAGGGGTTCCTGGCATGGCAAATGGTCCTGCTTGAATGGAAAAGAGAGGAAAAGGGAGGAAGGGGCATTCCCAGGATGTGCTGTGGGGACCAGGCAGGAATCCCGGGGGTTATTCCCAGAATTCAATCCATAAATTTGGACACATCAGAGGAGTTCAAACATTCCCATTCCCAACATCCTTTCCAGCCATTCCTTAGCAAAGCCTCAATTTCCCACTTTTCCTTTCTATCCCAAGGGCAGTGACTGAATGGATTTCCCTCCGAGGTGGGGCACACCACCTATCCCAGGAATATCAGCATTTTCCGCAGGATATGGAATTCCCCTGGCACAGACCCAGAATTCCAGCCAGAACTTGCAAGTCCATGATGTCACCATTCCCAAAACTTCTTTAAAACATATTTTTAATGTCATTTTTAAACATAAATTTACATCAAATTCCCACTGGGCACCTCGTTTCTTCCATGAAGGAACGACTAAAATATCTGGAATTTTGCAGGGATAAAAACCCCCCAAAATTAAAACATTTCATGCAGCAAAAAAGCCCCAAAACACCCCGACGAGGCTTCCCCAGATTTTAAGAATTCCATTTAACCCATGACTTGCAGGCCAGCTAAAGCAGGAGCTCCCTGAAGGAATGACAGCACAAACAGGGGGGAATTTTTTTTTTTTTGGGAAGAGAAAAGGAAGGAAAACAGGAATTACCCTAAAGGACATTTCAAGATTCTCGCCACCCCAGATATCCATTCCTGCATCGTAAGTTCCTATCTCTTCAAAGTAGCTCCTGTCAATAGAAAACAGGCCACCAGCCATAGTTGGGGTCCTGGGTGGGAAACAAACAGGAAAAAAACAAAGGAAAACAGGGGGAAAAAACAGGGAGAAAGGAAAGAAAAAAGAAAAAAGACCTTTTAAAGGAAACTCTGGAATTTACAGCACATTTCACTGCCTCACACATTGCAATTCTAGGGAAAACAAGGGGAAAATGAGAATTTTAATTGGATTTTTCCTGCTTTTCCCCAATATCTACGGAATTTGGGCCCAGCCACGCTCCAGGGCTGCCCCCATTTCCATGGATTATTTCAGGAGAACTGTGAGGGTAAAGTGGGTGGAATTTGGGCCTCCTCAGTGAACAGCTCTCCAATTCCAGTTGGGAATGCTTGGGAGGAGTTGGATGGAAAGAAAAAAAGACCTTTTAAAGGAAACTCTGGAATTTGCAGCAGATTTCAGTGCCTCACACATTGCACCACACAGCAATTCTAGGGAAAATAATGAGAAAATGAGAATTTAAATGGATTTTTCCTGCTCTTCCCCAAAATCTACAGAACCTGGGCCCAGCCACACTCCAAGGAGCAATAAAGACAATTTTAACTGGGTTTTTCCTGCTCTTCCCCAAAACCCACAGAGCTCAGGCCCAGCCACACTCCAGGGTTGCCTCAATTTCCATGGATTATTTCAGAACTGTGAGGGTAAAGTGGGTGGAATTTTGGGCCTCCTGAGTGAGCAGCACTTCAAATCCAATCGGGAATGCTTGGGAGGAGTTTAATGGCTTGGCTTTGCCTCAGAGGGAGCCCAAAACGGCAGCAAATTCCCAGGAAAATCTCTCCTAACAGGATTAGAAATCCTTACAACAGGCAAATCCCCAGTGCTTTGTGTGGGGATGGCCTATTTCCCTGGAAATGTCTGCTCCCTGTTTTCCAGCACCCAAAGCCTACACGACACAGGAATGCCCAGCCCAGCTGGTGGGAGCACAGGGATTTGGGAGGGAACAACTCAATCCCAAATCCCAGCTTTCCTCTGAGTTGTCCCAGCACAGCCAAAGGGGTTGGGGGCTCGGCTCATCCCAGCGCCATCTCCTGAGGTCCCAGCATCCCTAAACCTGTGGGATTTGGTGGTGAGGACCTCTGGGAACACTGAGGTGTCACAGAATCCTGGAATGGGTTGGGTTGGAAGGGATCTTAAAGCCTATCCCATTCCATCTCTGCCATGAGCACGGACACCTTCCACTATCCCAGGTGATTCCAACCTGGCCTGGAACACTTCCAGGGATCCAGGGGCAGCCACAGCTTCTCTGGGAATCTGTGCCAGGGCCTCCCCACCCTCACAGAGATGGATCAGGGATCAGCCACATTCCCATGCTCAGCTTCCAAACCGAGGCCAAGCGGGTGACCCTGGATTGGGAGCGTGACTCCAGCCCAGCCCATCCCAGTGCCACCACAGCAGGACCAGTAAGGGCAGCTGGCAGGCCAAGGATGAGCTCCTCCCTCCAGGAATTCAGCAGCCTGCTTGGGAAGGCAGTGGGAATGTCAGAAACCCAGGTGCAGCATTCCCATCAGCAATCCTGCCCACATTCCCTCAGCTTCCAGGGGAGCTCCTCTGGATCCTGCCCTGAGCAAATGCTGACACACAACAAACTCCCAGCAGCAAACACTTCCTGAAAAATGCAGGAAAGAGCTGCCAGAGGGACTCCATGGGAGGTGCCATCCATGGAATTGCCTGGCATGGATCAGATCTCCCTTCAGAAGCTTCTGGGTGTCCCCCAGGGAACGTGGACTGGCTGCAGAATTCCCTGCGCACAGAGCCCAGCGGTGCTCCGGACACAGCCCTGCCACCGAGGGGTCCTTATTTCTTCTCCAACTCCACAAATCCAGGGATTTTTGCCTGCTGTGTATTTCCTCTTCCACAACAGCTGCCCACCATTCCCCCTAAGAATTCCCATCGTTTTTCAAGGAAAACCCACCGTCCCCAGCGCTCACCTTCCTCCCCTGCCCTCAGCACCAAAGCTCAGTGAATTCACCCGGACAGGGATATCCCACTGTGACAAGGCCTAAGGATTGGTAACATCTCCAGAGCCGGAGTTATCCCAGTGACAACGGAATTTGCAGCATTCACATGGGATCAGATAAAATCCTGAGGTGCAGCCAAAAGCAGGGAATAGTCTTTGTTATCCAGAAAAAATTCCCTAAAAAGCCACTGCCACAAATCCCTGGGGGCTGCTGGACCTTTGGAGCACGACACCAACCCCTGGAATTCTGCACGCTCCAAGGCTCAGGGAATACCTGCACTCCAACCACAGCTCCTCCTGAATTTCTGGAGAAGACACATTCCAAGCGATCCCAGTGGAAGTCAGAGAATGGAATATCTGCCTGGAGCAGCTCTGACTCCAGAAGAATCTTTAATTCCAGGGTTTCTCCTGGATGGCCCCTCAGTTTGGAATTTCAGCAAAGACTCTTCAGGAGCTGCAAGGTTCCGATGCTCCTTCTGTTCCTGATCATTGCACGGAATTATGGAATCATGGAATGCTTTGGGATCAAAGGGACCTTAAAGCTCCTCTATCCATGGGAAGGGGCACCTTCCACTATCCCAGGTTGCTCCAACCTGGCCTTGGCCATTCCAGTGATGACATTCCAGCCTGCTGTAGGTGGTAAAAAAACTGGAAATACATCCAAAATCCTCCAAGGAATTCCAGGATCTGACCAGCACCAACTTCCATGGCCTCATCCCCATGGATGCCCTGACCTGAATCCAGTGCCTGGGCCAGTCCCCATCCCAAAAACTTCCCACCTCCATCCAGCTCCTCTGAGCGTTGGGAAAGGCTCCAGCTGCCTCACAGATCCTGGGATTCCTTGGGATAGAATCCCATTTTAGATTATTTTGGGGAAAGGCCATTCCCACCTGGTGTTCATGGTGGGCAAGGGAGAAGAAAGTGAGGAGCAAAGGGATCTGAGGTTGGCATTAAAACCCAGGAGAAGGAACAGGGGCAGAGTGGTAGAAATGGGGAGTGTGAAAAGCAGGAGCAGCATTCCAGGATGGAATCTGGCTCAGCACGGAGCTGTCCAAGGTGTCCCCGCTCAGCACAGCCATTCCCTTTGCCAAAAGCACGGCAAACAATCCATCTTTTCCAAGGGATGCTGCAGCTCCTTCCCGGCCGTGCCGCAGCACAACGAGCCCTGGGATGTGCACAGCAGAGCCATGGAATTCATTACCCTTTCCCACTAACCCTGGAGATTCCAGGGAAAGCAGATCCATGACTCAGGATGGATCAGCTCCTGAAATTCCCCTGGCAAACCTTCTGGCACTACCCAAATCCATGGACCAAAATGAGTCAGGGACCCTTTCCCAGGAGTTCAGCACTTCCTGCCTTTAATTCCACCAGGGTTAACGGGATAATTCAGGGAATGGGATGGCTCAGCTCTGTCCAGCCCCACCACCAGCTCTTTTTCGGAATCCATCCTCATTTTTTCCATAAAAACCCTTCTCCGATAACAAATCCCACATAAATAAGAAATCCCATCTAAAATATTCCATGGTTGGATAATTTAAGAGCTACAATCTGAAATTTAGGGAGCAAAGGTCAGGATTTATCCCTGTTCTTACAGAAGAAAAATTCTTTGGAGTGGAATTTGTGTGGATTACATGGATTTGAGATGGTCCAGAAGCAGAGTTTGGGTGCAGCAATTCCAGAACAGACACGGACAAAGGGGAATCCAGGGATATTCCCATTTCTTCCCGGTTCCACTGATTACAAAGCAACAGGATGGATAAAAATGAGGCTGGAATGACATTACAGGACAGGGAAAGCAACATGGAATAAAAACTGAACTCGGAATTTGCTTCTAAGTTGTGGGGTTAGGCTGGGCTTTATTCCATCCCTCTTTTTCCTGGAATATTCAGTGGCAGCTGCCGAAACTCTTTGTGACAGGGGTGAAATACTATTTTTGTCATGGAATTGTTGAGGTTGGAAAAGGCTTCCAAGGTCATCGAGTCCAACCTATTCCTGATCCCCACCTCCAGGGATGGGGACTCCAAACCTCCCTGGGCAGTTCCAGTGCCTGAGCACCTTTTCCATGGGGAAATTCCTCCTGATATCCAACCTGGCACAGCTTGAGGGTGGAATGCAGCTCTTTGGATGTGGAATTTGGGGTTGTTCCCCACACCTCAGGGCCGATGAACACAGTGGAGCTGTTGGGTTGGACTCGATGGCTTTTCCACCCTGATAATTCCATGATTCTGGCATTCTCTGACACCAAAGACTGAAATGCCTGGACTAAAGCCCAAGACTTTGGATTTAATCCAGCCTAAAGCACCAACCCTTCACTCTCAGCTCTTTGTGGCAACTGTGGCACAGGTGACATTTGTCCCTCTGCCCCCTTTGCTTCCCAACACCCATTTTATCCAGAGAATCCCCCAAAATTCCAGGCAAAAACTGATGGGGGAAAAAAAAAGGAATTTTAAAAAAAACCTTTTTTTTTTTGGTTGATTTATTGATTTTAAAAGTCAATTCTGTGTCTGAGCCAGGACTACTTTTGAGCCCTGCTCCATTTCAAGGTAAGGAAATAAAAACTGGGATTGCATTCCTTTGAAAATTCCCTGTGCCCAGGAATGGGTTCCGGAGAGCCAGGATGGATGGAGTTCAGCACGGCTCTGCAGCTCGTTAGGATAATTAACTTTCCCAATTTCCATCCACACCTGAGCTGTAATCAAGAGCTGCTGGCCTGATCCACAGCCCAGGGGGGAGATTTTGGATCAGGAGGAAAACAATTCCTGGGACTCCAAAACAGCCTCTGATGGCCAGGGCCTGCCTGCTTTTCCTGGGAATAAACCCCAAATCAGCCTTTCCCTGATTCCAGGCTTTCCAGGACAATCAGGGACACAAATTTCAATTTGGAAAGGTTTTTCCTGCCCTTCCATCCCTTCCTTGCCTGGACACACTGACCCTTGAGCTGCCCCTCCCTCCACCTGCCCGCTCCAGGCATCTGCAGGACAGGAATTCCACCCACTTCCCGGATTTAAAACCATTCCATGCACTCGGGAAACCTTTCTTCATCCTTTCTGGAACTTTGCAGGAAGCCCCAGCAGCCACTGGAGCTGAGCAAACATCCCATGGCCAGGAATTTATTCCATTTTTCCCTTTCAGCTCCATTTCCAATCCTGGGAGAGGTTTTGTTCCACTCTATGATTCCAGCAATTAAATGGAAGAGGTCAGGACATGCTCTTGGATCATTTTTCCCTCAGGGTGCTCTGTTATCAATCCTATTTTCCAAGCAATAAACCAGGAATTTAAGTGCAAATCACTGGGGTTCTACACTCAAAAAAGCTCTGAAAACCTTTGGAATATCTGCCTTAAATTCCCAAAAACCAGGAACAAAAATCCACTCACAGCAAATTCACAGAGGGAGCTGCGCAAGCAGGAACACTTGCAATTCCTGAACGTTGGGAAAAGATGGAATGGGGTTTGCCAGCTCCGAGCCCCACGCTGCAGCAGCAAGGACACATCAGGATGGGGCCTCCCCTGCGGTTCTGACTGCGATCCTGCAGCGGGATTTTGGGAATCAGGGGGGATTTTGTGGGAACAGAGGGGCACTGACCTGACAGGCAAGGTCCTGTCCCCTTTCCTGCGCTCCATCTCCCTCTGGGGCACGGGATACCAGCGGAAGTTCAGCTTCCAGTTGAAGCCTCCGTAGGTCATGTCCGAGCCCGCCATGTACTCGAAGGTGTCGTCGCTGATCACGTCGATGATGGGACACACCACGGTTTTCCTGGGAAAAGAAACCGGGAATCTGGGGGTTATGGTGGTGTTTGGTCACGGTGGGAGGTGGGAGGGGTTGGGGGGTTGGCGGGGGGGGAAAGAAAGGGAGGGAAAGAAAGGGAGGGAAAGAAAGGGAGGGAAAGAAAGGGAGGGAAAGAAAGGGAGGGAAAGAAAGGGAGGGAAAGAAAGGGAGGGAAAGAAAGGGAGGGAAAGAAAGGGAGGGAAAGAAAGGGAGGGAAAGAAAGGGAAAATAGGAGGGGAAAAAGAGAAGGAAAAAGAGGGGAAAAGGGGGAATAAAATGAGGGAAAGGGGGGAAAGAAAGGGGAAAACAGGAGGGGGAAAAAAGAGAAGGAAAAAGGGGGAGAAATGGGGAAGAGGGGGAAGAGGAGCAGGAAAGGGGGGGGGAGAAAAGGGGAAGGAGGGAAAGGGGAAAAGGGGTAAAGGAGGGGGAAAAAGGGAGGGGAAGAGGGGGAGAAAAAGGGGGGAATAAAAGGAGGGAGAAGGGGAAAAGAGGGAAGGAAGGGGGAAGAAAGGAGGAAAATAGGAGGGGGAAAAAAGATGGGAAAAGGGGAAAAAGGGGGGAAGTGAGGAAAGCAGAAAGGGGAAAAAGGTGAAAGGGGGGTGAAGAGGAAGAGGAGAAGGGGGAAATGGAGGAAAAGAAGGAAAGGAAAAAAGGGAGGAAAAGCAGGGGAAGAAGGGAAGAAGCAGGGGAAAAGGGACAAAAAAAGAGGGGAAAGGGGTGGAAAAGGATGGTTAAAAGGGTGAAAAAAGGGAAACCAAGAAAAGAGAAGGAAAAAAAAGGGTGCAAATTTCCATGAGTTCAGGAGATCAGAGCGAAGTTGTTCCTGGTAAAAAAGAGGGAGGAAGCTTCCTTTGGAGTGGGAGAGATCCATCCCTTGGGAAAGCTGCTCCACTCCCACATTTATTTAGGAATGAGATTTTCATACAAACAGCAGCGAATTAAAACAAAATAATTTTTAAAAATCTTCATTCCAGCTCAGTGAATCCTTTTCATTCCTATTTCCCAGCAGCCAGGGAAGGGCCTGGAGCAGCTCCCTGCCTCTGGAGCTGGGAATTCCTTACCTGTCCTCCTTGATGCGGGCTAGGAGCGGCTCCAGCCAGCCCAGGGTGCACTCGCAGTGGGCATCCAGGAATGTGATCACCTGGCCCTTGGAAGCTGCTGCCCCTCGGAGCCGTGCCCGGATCAGCCCCGACCTCTGCTCCATCCGCAGGATTTTTACGGACACTTCCAGCTTTTTCACGTAATTCTCCAAGGAGGCCTTCAAAAACTCTGCCAAATTTGGGGAGAAAACAGAGGGAAAATGGGATTTTTAGGGAGGTTTTATTCCAAGGTAGTGACAGAAGCTCCCTGCTTGGAGCATCTCATGGGGGTTGGAATGAGAGGAGCTTTAATGTCCCTTCCAACCCAAACCTGTCCCTGATTCCAGGATAATATCCCAGGAATTTTAAATAAAGCACAACCAGTTCCTTGCAATAAACCAGCAACCACAGAACGAAGACACTTTGGGGCAATTTGCTGCTGGTTCAATCCAAAAAATGCCTTTTTTGGATGGATTTCCCCATTGGAGCTCTTTGAATGCTTTTAGGAAAAATGGGAATTACTTGGCTCAAGTCCTCCTCCACCTTCTGGCACAGGGAATCATGAAGCCACTTAACGAGCAGGGAAATGCAGGAGTAATTAGGGTTCAATTAACACTCCGTGGGGCAGAACCGAAGGATGGAGCGGGTGCAGCCTCTGTCCCTGGAGCAGCTCTGGGGTGAGTTTGCCATCAGTGCCCATTTGGCTGCTGCAGGATCCTTTATCATCCTATGGATTCCATTTAAGGAATCTGATGGGATTCCTTTTCCAAGGAGTCCCAGTTCCACAGGCCGAGTTTGCTTTTTAAAGGCTGGGGTTAAAACAGAAGTGAAAAGGCAAAAAAAAAAGTGAGGAGAGAAGGGAATGAAGCCCAAAGAGGAGCTGGAATGAGATGGTCCCTTCCAACCCAAACCGTTCTGGGATTTCATGGAATTGGCTTAGTGGGGATATTCAGGAAAATCTGAAACATGGAATGAGGAGGGTTGAGAGTCAGGAAGGAAAGGATTGACCTTTCCAGGAATACCAAATTAACTGAGCAGGATATGACCCAGAGCCTGAAGGGGCTCCTGGAGAGCTGCAGAGGGACTGGGGATAAGGCCTGGAGGGACAGGACACAGGGAATGGCTTCCCAGTGCCAGAGGGCAGGGATGGATGGGAGATCGGGAAGGGATTCCTGGCTGGGAGGGTGGGGAGGGGCTGGGCTGGAATTCCCAGAGCAGCTGTGGCTGCCCTGGCAGTATCCAAGGCCGCGTTGGACAATTGGGATAGTGGGAGGTGTCCCTGCCCATGCTGAGGGGTTGGATTAGGAGCCCTTTAAAGGTCTCTTCCAAGCCAAACTATCCGGGGATTCCATGAATTTTTTCCACACCCTGAGAGGCAGAAGGAGCAGATAACCCAGGAGGCTCAAAGGCCCAGCAAGGGTCATCTCCTGGCACCAAATCCGCTCTTCTGACTGCCTGGGTTTCGTTTGGTGCTGCTGGTGCTGCTTTCCCTGCCGTGCCTCAGCCGCCCCTTGGAAGCAGAGTGAATCTTGCCAGCGAATCCACTGTGCTTTGTAGTTTAACTTAAGCCTGGCTTGTGCTCACAGCCTCACTGGTGATTGTCTGAGCCATCTCAAGCTCAAGGTTCAGGTCACCGCAAGACCTTGCGCAGCAGACGGGGTTTTGAGGCGCTCAGTAAACCCCTTGTCAGAGACTGAAAAGAGCTCATGCCTCAAACATCGATACAAAGCTCTGCTCGTTATAAAGAAGCTACAACCCAAGAAGTCTCCCTGAAGAGTGGGACTTTGGACTGAAAGTCAAACTGCTGGTTAGATAAAGGGGAGCACACTGTTCAATCATCCCCGGCTGAGTTTGGGCTGGGGGCAGAGCACAGCTCACAGAAGCCAGGCTTACACAGACTCCCTCCAGCCGAGGGGGGAGAAGGAGGTTTTGGGTGCGTGGTGCAACCTCGGCTCAGAGGCACTGAACACCCATCCTCAGTTACACAAACCGGCCCAGCTGTGGAACTCCCAACCCCACAGGCCACATCCACGGGACTTCCACGTGAGAGGCAGCCCAGGGGGAGTCACAATCCATCAGAGACCCCCCAAATGGCTCCCCAGAGGCTTGGCCCCACAGGGCTGCATGTGATGGAACAGACCCAGAGCCCGCGCTGAGAGACTGACCCCCACCCCACAGGGACATGCCTGGCCATTGCCACCTGGCTCAAGGGTGTACCAAACCCTGGGATCCTACACTTCACCACCAAGAAGACCCACTGGAGAGCACCAACAGGACATTGCTGGGATCCACAGAGTGTTGATATTTTCCTTATTCTGTCCCTGTCACTCTCTTTCTGTCCCCCCACCTATTTTCTACTTCTCTCTCTCTCATATTGACCATCAAATAAAACCCTTACTATTGTCCCTGGCATACGATCTCGCTCGCACCTTAATTTGGGCAGAGGCATTCCTAAGAACCTTAAAACAGGATCACAACACCCCTGTCTAGTGCCAGAGGCCTGGGCAGAGGCAGGAACTCGTTCCCAACCCCCGTGTCCATGGGGAAGCCCCAGGCCCACCTCTCTCGCTGGCGTCATCCACCAGGACGATCTCGGCCAGCAGGCGCGGCGGGGAGCGCTCGATGACGCTGTGCACGGTGCGCAGCAGCGTGCTCCACGCCTCGTTGTGGAACACGATCACCACGCTGGTGTTGGGCAGCTCCTCCGGGTACACCTTGGTCTTGCACCTGCCCGAAAACAGCAGGGAAAAAAAACAGGGGAAGGGGGTTAAGCTGGAGGAATAGACCCAAGGAGATGGGCGGCTTTCCAGGATGGAAAAGGGGCCTGGAAGCAGCCACGGCGCTGCTGCCACATCCAGGGAGTTCAGGGTGATGGGATGAGTTCAGGGGACAAAGTGGAGATAGACTGGAGCTCCAACTGCTCTGCCTCTTTCCAGGCTGGAAAAGGGGCCTGGAAGCAGCCATGGCACCACTCCAAAGGGGTGGTTCCACATCCAGGGAGTTCACGGTGATGGGGATGAATCAAGGAGCACACTGGAGATCCAGAGACCGGAATTCCAACAACTCTGAGGCAGGCTGGAAAAGGGGCCTGGAAGCAGCCATGGGAATGCTGCCACATCCACAGAGTTCAGGGTGATAGGGATGAATCAAGGAGCACACTGGAGATCCAGAGACCGGAATTCCAACTGCTCTGAGCATGAGGCAGGCTGGAAAAGGGGCCTGGAAGGAGCGATGGCACCGCTCCAAGTGGAACCTGCTACATTTCAAAATGCTGGGGATGAATTAAGGAACAAACTGGAGATCCAGACACTGGAATTCCAACTGCTCTGAGGCTGGGGCAGCTCGGGAGGGAAGGTTTTCCTTTCCCAAGAGGTCTTTGCTGGCTGGAGGAAGGGACACGTGGAGCTGTTGTCACTAAAGCACCTCAGAGCCACTTCCAGGAGTCTCTGAGTCACTTAAACAACCAGGATCAGGAAGGACAGAGACACACAGCGGGTGTGCCATCACCATTCCTGCTCCCAGAGCCATTCCCATGGATATTTCTGGGAAGTGCAATGGAATATCATCAAAATCCAAGAAAACTTGACTAATCTGGACCCTGAATTCCTTGGCATTCTTGGCTGGGCATGGCCATGCTCCAAGCCTGATGCTCATCACAGCTCCAAGGGCTGGACAGCCCTCTCCAGGAGGGAATTTTCCCCAATATCCACCCTGCCCCTCTCCTGGCCCAACCTGAGGCCGTTCCCTCTCTCCTGTCCCCGTTCCCTGGCAGCAGAGCCCGACCCCCCCGCTCCCGTCAGGGAATTCTAGAGAGGAAAAAGATCCCTCTGGATCCTCCTTTGCTCCAGGCTGAGCCCCTTTCCAGCTCCCTCAGGAATTCTCCAGCCCCTTCCCAGCTCCATTCCCTTCCCTGGACTCCTCCAGCCCCTCAGGGTCTCCTTTGCCGTGAGGGGAAAATCAAAAAGTGGGAGAAAATGTGAGGGGAAAGGAAAGTGAGGGAAGTTTGGGGAGGGCTCTGCTGCAGAGCTTTTCCTTCTGCATCCTCCTTTTCTCCAGGCTGAGCCCCTTTCCAGCTCCCTCAGGAATTCTCCAGCCCCTTCCCAGCTCCGTGACAGAGCTTCCCAGTGCCAGCCAGCCCCTGCATTCCCGCTGTGTCCAGGAGCACCTGCCAGGAGCTGGGAGCACATGGATAAAACCTTTCCTGCCCTTCCCCATGACGGTGACTCACACTGGGATTTTCCTAATCCCGAAATCCAGCTGGTGCTGGAGAATGAGGAATCATCACCTGCTCCTCACACGCTCTCTCCCCATCCCCCCACACTCCCTACACTGCTCCCTGATTTTCCCACTCCCACGACGCTGGAACTGCTGTCCCAAAAATCCTGGTTTTATTCCTGTAGAAAATAATTTCTCAGGAATGAATACACATGGAGGAAATTCAGCTGTGGGAATGAGATCAAAACACCTTTCCCTCCATCAAAACCACGGAAATGAGAGTGAAAACCCACCTATTCCCCCTCCTTCCCGCTGGTTGTGGGCAAATTCTGGGATCATTATGGGTTATTCTGGGATTTTCAGAGAATCGTGGAATGTTTTGGGTTCAAAAAGGGACTTCAATCCCATCCAGTGCCACCCTGCCATGGCAGGGACACCTTCCACTATCCCAGGGTCCTCCAATCCCTGTCCAACCTGGCCTGGGACACTTCCAGGGATGGAGCAGCCGCAGCTTTCCTGGGAAACCTTTGCCAGGGAACCTCCGAACTCATCTCATTCTCCCATTCCTGACATTCCAGGCAAGGACCCGGCTCAACCCCACGGATCCATTTCAGCCCTGCACTGTTTCATCACATTCCAGGTACAGCCATTCCTGGGTGGATTCGGCTCCAGGGAAGCTCCGGAGCACACAGGAAATGGCCTGGGATGAGCTGCCAAGGAAAAGCTGAGCTGATTCAGGACGGATCTACCTGGAACGTTTAAACCCTGCCTGTTTTCCCAAAGTTCCCATTCCAGGGCTGAATCCAGTTTAACCCAGCAGCATTCCATTATTTAGGGTATTTACAGGAAAACCAGGAATGTGGGGCACCTCCATATCCTTGAGAAATGGGAAACAGCCACGGATTTTTCAAAGCTCATCCATGCAGACCGAACCCTTCTAATCCCCCTCCCAACCCCCATTTCCAGAGGTCTGTGGGAAAAGCGGGATCCTGGCTGTCCTGCAGATTTTCTGGGAGAAGGTATCCTGGGAAGGAGGTGAGGGCCCTTCCAAGGCAGCCTGAAAAGTCATCCTTGGAAAAAGAATTCCTGCAAAACAGCCCTGAGTTAATCTGGGCTCTTATCCAAACTGTTCCAGCCTTTACTGCAATTCCAAGCCCCTTGAAACCAGGAATAAAGGAAATAAAAATATCCCCTCTGGAATAATTTTCCTATAAGTAAAATCCTTTTTCTCCTCCATCCAGGGATGTCTTGGGGGCCCCTCTGAGGCTGCCAGGGAGGAAAATCTGTTTTCCATGATTTTAACACTAATTAAGGAGCTGACAGCTCCCATTTTCCAATTTTATCTCCCGATCCAAACGGCTGCTCCAAAGGCAGCTGCAGCCCACGTGGGAAACACGGAGGGGAGAACAAGGATTGTGCTTCTGGAAGGGAAATTTTTGATGTTCTCTGAATAAAGGAGAACTTCAACAATCCAAGTGTGTCCATGCCCATGGAAAAAATTCCAGTACTTACGGATATTTCCTGGAGTGACAGGAGTTCTGTCACTGCCACCCCTTATCCACGGAATCAGAGAATCCCAGGATGGTTTGGGGTGGAAGGGACCTTAAATCCCATCCCACCCCTGCCATGGGCAGGGACACCTTCCACTATCCCAGGTTATTCCAGCCTGGCCTTGGGCACTTCCAGGGATCCAGGGGCAGCCTCAGCTTTCCTGGGAAACCTGTGCCAGGATCTCCCCACCCTCTGAGGAAGGAATTTTTTATCCACCACTACTTAGAGCTGGAAAAACCCCAAATCCAACAGGTCCCAGTGCAGGACCAATGGATCAGGTGTGAACATCCCAAAACAAACCAAATTTCCCTCCCCTGAGGGCTGAATTTCAGGAATAACAAATGTTGGTGTCACCTGAAAAATCCAGTCAAGGCTCCCTGCCCTGGAACATGGATCTGAGGGAAGGATTTTCCCAATTAAAGGAAGTTTTCCCAGACATCCATCGCCACCCCTGCCCTGCTCCTTCCCAAGCCTTTTCCCCACCCAGGATCATATCCCAATGTTTCTTCCTTTGGAGAATCCCCACAAAACTCCAGCCCCGTGTTTAACCCTGGCTGCTATTCCCAAAATTCCAATGTTTCTGCTCAGCCCTGGATGTTCCCAAGCACTGGAACACACCCAGGAGACAATTCCAGCTGAAATCTCCAGGAGAAAATCCAATTAGGATGCTCCAGCAATCTGTGGAATGGCACTTGCAGCCTCACTCATCCGGAAAAGATTGAGGATGGATTTCTTCCCTCGCCGGAGAAAATCCTTAGGAATGAAATGAGGCATTTCTCTGGTGAGTTAAGCCGGGTTTAAGGTTTAATCAACAGCTCCTAATTAGAGCTGGCTCTGATTACAATCTCCAGCCTGGCCATTTCCAACAGGACCCCGGCAACCCAGGG
The DNA here is from genome assembly GCF_009650955.1 of Corvus moneduloides. NCBI lineage: Eukaryota > Metazoa > Chordata > Aves > Passeriformes > Corvidae > Corvus > Corvus moneduloides. The sequence continues at coordinate 38,516,548 of NC_045482.1, read as the reverse complement.
ACACTCCCTGACAGAAAACTCGGGATGGAATGGGAAGCAAATGAAACCCTTTGTGTGAGATCCTGTTGATCCCATTGATCAGCTGGAATTAAATCAGCCATCCCAGGGCAGGGATACAATGGGAGTCGGTCCTGCTTGGATACAGCAACAGGATGGGGATTTTGTGGGATCCTGATGAGGCAAATCATTCCCACAGAACTTGGAGCAAATTCCATTTGACTCTGGAGCCAGGCTGGGAGAGCTGGGAATGTTCCCCTGGAGAAGGGAAGGACACAGGGAGAGCTCCGAGCCCCTGGCAGGGCCTGAAGGGGCTCCAGGAGAGCTGGAGAGGGACTGGGGACAAGGGATGGAGGGACAGGACACAGGGAATGGCTTCCCAGTGCCAGAGGGCAGGGATGGATGGGAGATTGGGAATTGGGAATTGTTCCCTGGCAGGGTGGGGAGCGGCTGGGATGAATTCCCAGAGCAGCTGTGGCTGCCCCTGGATCCCTGGAAGTGTCCCAGGCCAGGCTGGAGCAGCCTGGGACAGCAGGAGGTGTCCCTGCCCATGGTCTGGATGAGGTCTGAGGTCTTTTCCCACCCAAACCATTCCAGGACTCCATGTGCTGGTTTAGATGGGATATTAGGAAGAAATCCTTCCCTCTCTGCCCCTGGAAGCATCCAAGGCCAGGCTGGACATTGGGGCTTGGAGCAGGTGGGACAGTGGGAGGTGTCCCTGCCGTGGCAGGGCTGGGATGGAGGGGACTGGAGCTCCCAGCCCATTCCATGGCGCAGCATTCCCGGGATTGCCGGGCTGGCCTCACCCGTCCAGCCGCACGTCGGGCAGGCTGCGGTTCAGGGCGATGCGGTCGCTGGCCATCAGGTTGAACTGGTTGATCTTGAACAGCTCCTTCATCTTCTCCTGCTCCTCCTTGGGAATGAGCACGGCCCTGCCCATCTCCCCAGGGCCTTCCTGGTTCCGGGAAATAACGGCTGGAAAACACAACAGCAACAGGCACCTCGAGCACGTGGGAATTGCATTTATCCTCCAGGCCTTGGGAGCTTTTGGTGTTCCACAAGAAATGCTGGAAATCCAATAACAACCCCCATTTTCCCTGCTCCACTGGGAGCTTTATCCCTCTCTGGATCCAAGAACATCCAGTTCTATTCTAAGATGATTAAAACCCTGGATTTGTTCCCTTCCACCGTCCCCAATGTCCAGCCTGGCCTTGGACACTGCCAGGGATCCAGGGGCAGCCCCAGCTGCTCTGGGCACCCTCACAGCCAGGAATTTGTCCCTCATGCTGTTTCCATAAACTCCACAGAGAATCCCATAAGATAAAGGATCAATTTGGCATTCCCATGATGAATCCCACAAAATAAGGGATCAATTTGCCATTCCCATGATGAATCTCTGCTGCTCCGAACTCCACACTGGATTAGCTCAGTCCAGAACACGAAGAATTCCAGATTTAATTATCCAGCAGCAATAAATGCTGTCGAGTTGCCAAAAGCATCATTAAAGAGATCATTTCCCTCACAGTATTCCTCAAGATTGGAGTGCCAGCATTCCAAAAAAAAAAAACCCCAAAAGTTGCTTTTCAAGACTAAAAGCATCCAAATTCCTGGGAAGTTCTGCCAGGAATAGACTTTTGTGTTGTGTGGAGAACCCAGCTCACACTCAGAGAGCCTCGAGGCAGAACAGCTCAGGAGGAGCGGGGAGGGCTGGAGTGAGAATAAAATCAGCAGCAGAGATCCAAAAAATTCCATTTCTGAGGGATGGGAAATCCTCTTATGGATCCTGGCCGGGGTTTCCAAGAGAAGAGCTGGAAGGGGACAGCAGCTCGGAGATTTCTATGGCCAAAGCAGGGTGGGAAGAGCCCAGGGCACTGCTGGGATTCTCCTGCAGCAGGGACCCCGAGGGGCTGGAGCGTGGCCAGGGATGGGAATGGAGCTGGGAAGGGGCTGGAGCACCGGGAAAAAAGGGAGGAAGGGGAAAAGGAGAAGGGGAAAAGGGGGAGAGAGGGGAGGAGGGGGAGAAAAGGGAGGAGGGAGAAGAGGAAGGGGGAGAAGGGGAATAAGGAGCAGGGGGGGAAAGGGAAGAAAGGAGAAAAAGGGAAGAAAGGGGAACAAAAAGGAAGAGGGGGAGAAAAGGGGGGGAAAAGGAAAAAAGGGGAAAAACCAAAGGGGGGGAAAAAACCAAAGGGGGGGAAAAAACCAAAGGGGGGGAAAAAACCAAAGGAGAATAAAAAAAATCTGCACGAGGGCAGGACATTCCTTGTGCTCCACCAGGTCCCACGGATGAGAAAATTGGGAATTTGGGAAGGCAGGAGCTGAAGTCAGGGATGGGGGAGGTGGACTCGTATCCAAACAGCAAGAAAAGGAAAATGCAGAGGTTGAAAACGGAATTAAAATCCATTTTCCTGCGGTTTGTTGGATCAGGAGGGAGATTCGCTCTCCCAGGAGCCAAAATTTCCAAGGATTAAGAACTCGGCTCCTAAATTTAGCAAATGCACCCAAAATCTCGGGACTCCTCCTGCAGCAAATATTTTGGTGCAATAAACAAGAAATCAGTGAAATCTCCCCCTGATTCCACAAAGGAAGCAAAATTCCAACAGAATCCACTGGAGATTAGGGATCCAATTTTTTGTGTTTTCCAAGAGGGAAAACCACCCCAAAATCCCCCATCACAACACACAGGTATTCCCTAAATCCAAAATATCCTGTTAAGCTCCAAACCCTGGAGCAGCAAATCCTTGGGAAGAGTCTTGAGAGACTCAGCCCAGTTTTATTCACATTCTGGGGAAAAAATTCCAGCTTTTTTTAAAAACTGAGGGCCCAAAGATGAATCCAGGCCCAAACCTGTCCCACCAAACATTGGGAATCCACAACTTTTAATTAGCTAGGAAGAAAAAAAAGGGAATTTGACAGATTTTCAGCCATTTAATCCCTAAAATTCAGGTTGGATTGAAGAGAACATAAAATAAACCCATAATTTAATGACAATTTAAAGTGGGATTTCATATTAAAAATATTCAATTTTTAATGACAACAAGTGAATTCCTCCAGCTCAGGATATCAAAACACGGTGCTGACTCCAGAGTTTTCCCAAAATAATTTGCCAAGCTGCTGAATTGGATCTAAAATAATAATTTCTCTGTTTTCTGGTGTGTCACAAGGTGCTCCCAAGGGAATTCTGCTCCTAAAAATCCCCTCCAGCTGATGAAATCTCCAATTATCCCCATTAAGAGCAAGCACAGGGAAGGAAATGAGTGGAAAGCCGAGCCAGGCTTTTTCAGGAATATTTCAGCAGCACATGGGCAGCTTTCCATAAATTCCTGCTGCACGTGGAGAGCTCTGCAGCACCTCAGAGGGGGTGGGAGAGCTGATTCCATGGACACAGGGCTGGATCCATGGGGAAAAACATGGAAAACACCCGCAGGAATTGAAAAATCCTGATTGAAAATAGGGGAAATCTGGATTTTGTGCTTATTCCTGCAAGTCTGTGAGGGAAAGTTAATTTATAATTTAATTGTATTTAATAGGTATGGATTTAAAATGAAACAGGGGTTTTTATGGGATATTGGGAAGGAATTCCTGGATGGAAGGGTGGTTTCCCTGAGAAGCTGTGGCTGCCTCTGAGTTCCTGGGAAGTGTCCAAGGCCAGCCTTGGAGCACCCTGGGACAGTGGGAGGTGTCCCTGCCCATGGAACTGGATGGGATTTAAGGTCCTTTCCAACCCAAACCAGTCTGGAATTCCATCATTTCTCCATTTGCACCAGATTTCCCCACCAAATTCCTAATGGAATTTCTTAAAAAAATTTATTTGGGTCATTTTTTATATACATTTAAAGCAGACCCCACCCTGTGTTGATGGGAGTTTGGAAATCCCTTTGGAATTTCACTTCCATGGGGGTCCAGGGCTTACATTCCATTTTCCCTGAGCCAAAAATGGGAAGAGACGGGGAAGGGGAAGGGGAAAGGACACAGGGAGAGCTCCGAGCCCCTGGCAGGGCCTAAAGGGGCTCCAGGAGAGCTGCAGAGGGACTGGGGACAAGGGACGGAGGGACAGGACACAGGGAATGGCTTCCCAGTGCCAGAGGGCAGGGCTGGATGGGAGATTGGGAATTGGGAATTGCTGGATATGAGGGTGGGGGGGAGCTGGGCTGGAATTCCCAGAGCAGCTGGGGCTGCCCCTGGATCCCTGGCAGTGCCCAAGGCCAGGCTGGACATTGGGGCTGGGAGCAGCCTGGGACAGTGGGAGGTGTCCCTGCCCATGGACGGGATTTAAGCTCCCTCCCAACCCCAAGCACTCCATGAAACACAAACTCAGACAAGCCTAAAGCAGCGCTAAGTGCTGCCCATGCCGGGATTTTCCCTGCTGGGAGAAGGCACTGCGAGGCACCAGGGGAGGTGCTGGAAGGGGCGGGCGCGGCACTCACCCCGCAGCGCCGGCAGCAGCGAGCGCTCCTTGCTGTCGTCGCACTTGTTGCACTCGCTGAAGTAGAGCAGCAGGAACACATCCAGCAGCACCCAGAGCAGCGACGTGGCCAGGACCACCCTGCAGTAGCCAAACCTCCTCATGGCTCCTTGCTGGGAGCTGCTGCGGAGCCCCGGGAGCGGCGCGAGCGGAGTGGGATCACGGCGCCACGGCACAGACCCAGCAGGGAGGCGGAGAGCGGCATCCCACTGCGGGCACAGGGAAAGCAGCGCCCGCTTTGCGGGGATTCCTGGATTTCACGGGTCTGCAGCCACTTACTGGACATTACTGGGCACTGAAAGTTTCGTTTTCCTCAAAGAATGGTTTTTGTCTTTCCTCAGTATTGGGTTTTTATCTTGCCATCTCGTGGCCACCAAAGATTCCTGGGGAAAGGGCAGTGCGGTCACACATCCATGGATTTGGGCTCCTGCCTGGATTAGGGAGTTTGGAAAACAAAGCTAAAGGTGAGGCCTCCATGTCCAGTTCTCCAAGGGCTGGAGCCGGGCTGGGAGAGCTGGGAATGTTCCCCTGGAGAGGAGAAGGATCCGGGGAGAGCTCCGAGCCCCTTGCAGGGCCTAAAGGGGCTCCAGGAGAGCTGGAGAGGGACTGGGGACAAGGCATGGAGGGACAGGACACAGGGAATGGCTTCCCAGTGCCAGAGGGCAGGGCTGGATGGGAGATTGGGAATTGGGAATTGCTGGCTGGGAGGGTGGGGAGGGTCTGGGCTGGAATTCCCAGAGCAGCTGTGGCTGCCCCTGGATCCCTGGCAGTGTCCCAGGCCAGGCTGGAGCAGCCTGGGATAGCGGGAGGTGTCCCTGCCCATGGAATGGGATTTAAGGTCTTTTCCCACCCAAACCATCCCAGGATCCCATGATCTCCCCGTGGCTGGGATCTGCAATTAGAGGTCTGTAATTACCGACTCCCACTCACCATCACCTGCATTCCGTGCCCAGACTCCGTGTCCTGCTCCAGCCATGCTCCCAAAGCATTCCCTCAGCACTGAACCTCTGGATGATTTTCCAAGTGCCTGGAAAACAAAAAGAGAAGAAAACCCCAATGACTTTTCCGTATTTCCTGAATTATAACAAAATTTTTTATAATTAAAAATCTCTCCTCAGTCTTGTCCTCATTTTAACTTCCTTATCTTAACCCCTCCAGTCTTCATTCCAGGAGTATCCCAAGTGGGATCTTTCCATTTTCCATCCCATTTTAATTCAAGTTCATCAGGGACGGAAGAGCAGGAATGATTTAAATAAATTAAATGAATGATTTATTTCATCATTCCTGCAGCATTTCTGTACCGACTCCTCATTAACAACAATTCCCATCTGTCCTAAATATCAGCCAATGGCTCTTCCTGCTCAGGGATTCCCAGGCAGCGGATTTAAAATTCCAGGAATTGCTGTTCCAGGATAACACAATCCATTTCCACACCAGTCACGGGGAACAGCTCTATTACAGGAAGAAAATCAGGAAGAAAAACCAAATTTCCCAGCAAATCTGTGGATGCTCCATCCCTGGAAGTGTCCAAGGTTGGACGGGGCTTGGAGCAACCTGGGATAGGGGAAGGATTCCCTGCCCATGGAATGGGATGAGCTTTAAGGTCCCTGCCACCCCAAAGCATGCCAGGATTCCATGATTCCATAAAATCCCCTCCTCCAAACCCCCAAAAGGAAGCAGCTGCCCAAAAAATAGGATTTATTTGAACTAAACAGAGCCTGACAGGGTTTGCAGGAAGAGGAGGAAGGGACAAATCCTGAGCTTCTGAGCTCCCACTTCTGGAATAAACCCAATTTAACCCATTATCCTGCAGCAAAGCAGAGGGGAACTCCTGCCCCAAACCCTGCAGCTGGACAGGGCTGGAAGCAGGAAAAGCAGGATTTGGGGATAGGAAACGGGGCAAAATGAGGAATCTGCCAGCCTTTCCTAGAACTGACCCCACAGGATGCTGTGCTGGGGCGTTACGGAGGCTGCAAATCCCAGTGAATGGGAATTCCAAGCCTTGACTGACCTTTGCCATGGATTAAAGATCCCAAGTTTCTGCAGATACAAAACAACTGTCCAGGATTCTTTCTTGTGACCCCACAGAGCCCCTGGTTATCCCCACAGCCATGCCTGACCACTGTTTCATTTTCCCCGGGGCTCAAAGCCACAGAATCCATCAGTTCATTCCCTTTCCCAGCATCCCTGCAAGGTAAAATAAACATGGATACAGCAGAACCCCCCCTCTTGAGCTGCATTTTCCCACCACTGCTGGGAATTTCATTTTTTAGTGGAACTTGGGGTCATTTCTGACTCTTCTGGGGGCTGGAGAGGTGGAAATTGCAGCAGCACAGGGAGGGGGTAGGAAATGGAAGGGGGTTCAGAAAAAAACTCAGCATTTTAGGGAATCACAGAATCCCAGACTGGTTTGGGTTGGAAGGGACATTCAGGATTATCCAGTTCCACCCCCAGGGACACCTCCCACTATCCCAGGGTGCTTCAGCCTGGCCTGGGACACTGCCAGGGATCCAGGGGCAGCCACAGCTGCTCTGGGAATTCCAGCCCAGCCAGCAATTCCCAATTCCCAATCTCCCATCCAGCCCTGCCCTCTGGCACTGGGAAGCCATTCCCTGTGTCCTGTCCCTCCAGCCCTTGTCCCCAGTCCCTCTCCAGCTCTCCTGGAGCCCCTTCAGGCCCTGCAAGGGGCTCGGAGCTCTCCCTGTGTCCTTCCCTTCTCCAGGTGAACATTCCCAGCTCTCCCAGCCTTTCTGGCCTCATTCCAAGAGGTCAAAGCCCTTCCATTCCCAAACGGGCACTTCCTGTAAATCCGGATCAGCAGAGCCCTGAGTAGCTCCTTAATCCTCTGTCACTCCTCAGGCTCATCACAAATGAAGTGTCCCAATCCTCAGCAGGACAGGAATAACCTGTGATGGAAATTCCCAAAGAAAATCCCAGAGAAAATCGGAGGAATTGTCCAGTTTACCTCCCGGCTCTTCAACTGACTCAGCAAAGGAGCACAGCTGGAACTCCAGATCCAGCTGCATCCTGGGAATGTGATGAAATCTTCCTAATTAATACCAGAACCACTCTGACCTCAGTGTGGCCTCACAAACCTGTGGAACTCAGCCTTTCTTGGCCACCTGCATTCCCAGGAATACCAAACCGAGTGCCCACATCCAGGTGCTTGGGTAAGGAAGGGCACAAAATCCAAATCATTGCCAGCATTGCTCCCAAGCCAAATAATCCCGTTTTTATGGGGTGAAACCTAAACCGGGGCTGAACAACATTTCACGAGTCAAAACTGCTTTTAGTGCCACCCTAAACCCACCCTACGACCCTACCGAGGGTTTCCATGAGCTGGGCCTGGCAAAGCTCACCTTAACCCGAGCTGTGTGACAGGAACAGGCACAGGCTGGGGCAGGGGTGCTCCCCTCCTCCCCTGCCAGATGTGGCCACAGCTGCAGCAGCCCCAGGCAGCTGCGGCAGCGCCAGCAGTTGCCTGGCAACAGAGGGATGCTCCTCTGGGTACCCGGACCTGCCCAGTGCCCCCAGTTTGGCCATCACATCCAGTACTGGGCTGCAGCAGCTTTGGGATTGCTCTCAGGGATTTGTTTTCCCTGCTCCAAGGGGTTCCCAGCCCTTCCCGAAGCCTCCCAGGCTGCCCAGTGCAGCCCCAGTTTGTCCATCAGATCCAGTATGGGGAACCAGGGAGCCCAGCCCGGCTTTCCAGCTTTGGGATTGCTCTCAGGGATTTGTTTTCCATGCTCCAAGGGGTTCCCAGCTCCTCCAGGGAGTGCCACGGGATCATCCAGGAATCCATCCAACCCCAGGGGCCTTCCCACAGGAGAAGGACAAGGAACCCTCCTCCTGTCCCCTGGTCACACCACAAGGACTGAGGAAGAGAAATGAAAACATCCCAGAATCCACCCTGGCTCTCCCGCAGGATGAGAGCTCTCACCAGAGCTCGGCCATGGAAATGGGATCAGAAATATTCCCGGGAATCTGTTATCCTTTGTGCTGCTGGTTTGGTTAAACAGGGAATTAAACCTCACCCACAGCCAGGAGGGGTCGGGAAGTTCGCTGGGAAAAACTCCCAAGCTGGAATAAAATCATTCCCAAATATATTTTTCCACTGAAGGAAGGCAGAATCCTCACGCAGAATTCCCAGCTTTCCCCTCTAATAAATCCAAGGATTGTTCCTCACAGCTGTCCTGGGATTCACCACACAAAAATATTTAGGTGGCACAACAAAACATGGCAAGGAAGGTTTGGAACTCCCCCTTTCCAAGGCACAGCTGGATTTTTAAAGAATCAATTTTTTAAAAATGATAATATAAAATACTATATTAAAATAATCAAATTAAATTGAAATTATTCAATTAAAATCTAATCTTAAATTCTATTTGATCTAAGCCACCCCAAATATAAAATCCACCTTCCAAACCCCACAAATCAGCATTTAATTCCACGAGCAGCTCATTAATTCATGGATAAGGAAGAACTTTTAATGCCAGAACTGTCGAACTCCAATCGGGGAAAGCTCTTTCAAATTTAGTAAGGAATAAAAATGGGGGGGGGAAAGGGGGGAAAAAAGGAACCAGGTACCTTTAGTCAGAGCCACGCAGTGTTTTGCGGTTTCAGAATTAAATTTTCTCTGCCTCTCTCGTCTCCTGAAATTCAATAATAGCCCCATTCTTCCCTCGGGAATGCATTCCCATGACTCAGGAATCCAGGTGGAAAAGCCTCATTAATTCCTCTCATCCCAGAACTCGGGAGGAAAACCTGCCCTGGGTTGGGGGGGCTTTGTTCAGGCCACAGCCACACAATTCCGGGATTCTCCCCAATTCCATCCTCCCAGCACCACATTCCCAACAGCTCCGTGTGTCCAGAGCCACTCAGCTGGAAACGATGGGAAATTTGGGAATTTACCTGGATTTCCCTCTCCTTTAAAGGCCTGGTGCTGTGCTGGCACAGAGCATCAAAAACTTGAAGTCAATTAAAATAGAGATAAACAAAAATCCCTGAATCTTAATGGAATATCACAGAATCCTGGAACGGTTCGGCTGGGACATCAATCCATGGGCAGGGACACCTCCCACCACCCCAGGCTGCTCCGAGCCCCACCCAGCCCGGCCTTGGACACTTCCAGGGATCCAGGGCAGCCTGGGAACAACCCGATGTTGGGAATCAGCACCCAAGCATGAGAGGACAGCCTCTTTTCAAAACCTCCCTCCTGTTCCTGTTCCCTTCTCCAGGTTTTTCCCTCAAACACAGCCCACCTACAAAAGCAAATTGAGGAATTTTGCTCACCGACCTCCCAAATTCCTCCTTCCCAGGCAGTCCTGGCATCTCCCATTCCCACATCTCCTCCTCTCCCAGGTGAGGCAGGGATTTCCCCCCTCGGCAGCTGCAGAGCCTCATCAAGGCCGATCAGCAGCCACAGCTGCCTCTGGATATTCCCATTCCAGAGCTGGGAGCTCTCCCACGTTCCCGGGGAATTAAAAGCACTTGAGCAGCACTGACAGCTTGGCAGATCCCACCCAGGAGGAGTTTTCCAGCTCCTCCAACACAAGGAAATGTTGGAGAAAGCCAGAGTGACCCAAGGAGCAGGGAAATCAGGGAATAGTCACATTCCCAAGGCTGTCGGAGAGCCAGGAACGTCAGAGCCAGGGTGGGAGCGTTGGGGTGTCTGAGCACGGTCAGGGGTTGGGTCAGTGATGCTGGGGGTCCCTTCCAGCTCTGCTATTCCAGGATTCTGGGATCTGGGGAATTCATGGAGCAGAGGATGTGCCGAGGGAGCAGGGATGTCCCCATGGAGCAGAAGGTGTCCCCCATGGAGCAGAAGGTGTCCCCCACGGAGCAGAAGGTGTCCCCCACGGAGCTGTGCCCAAGGGGGTTGGACACCTCCCACCCCACAGAGGTGTGGGGCCATTATCAACGGGACACCAACACTGCACAAATCACTGAACATCCCCATTGCACCAGGCATAGAAACATGGAATTCTGAAGTTGGAAAAGACCTTTAAGGGCAACTCCAGCTCTCAACCAGCACCATCCCTGTGTTAGCACTGAACCCTGACCCCGAGTGCCACATCCACAGCTTCGGGAACACTCCCAGGGATGGGCACTCCACACTGCCCTGGGCAGGACAATCTTTCCATGAAGGAATTTCCCCAATATCCACCCTGAGCCTCCCCTGGCCCAGCCTGAGGCCGTTCCCTCTCCTCCTGTCCCTGTTCCCTGCCAGCAGAGCCCGACCCCCCCGGCTGCCCCCTCCTGTCAGGGACTTGTGCAGAGCCACAAGGTCCCCCCTGAGCCTCCTTTGCTCCAGCCTGAGCCCCTTTCCAGCTCCCTCAGGAATTCTCCAGCCCCTTCCCAGCTCCCTCAGTTTCTCCTCATCCCACCCGTGCTCCATGGACAAGCAGAATTCCCTCACTTCTTCGGGAAAGAAACCGAATTTCTGAGCACCAAAAGCCGCTGGGACAACCAATAATTGTCACGTCCCACTCGCCCCAGCTCCAGACCCATCCTCACAAAAGGACTGGAATCTCCTCTGCCCATTCCTGCTTTATTCTTCCCCCATGCCCAAGCTTTTGAGGGGAGCAGATTTGCTGGAATTGTTTGGCTCTCCCTATGTGGGATTTAAAAATAAGACAAAAAAACCCCCAAACCTCTTCTCCCGTGTCCATGAAAGTGCAGCCACGTGGAGCTCAATGCTCCCACATTTCCAGGCAACGTTTTCCTTGGGTTCAAAAAAACCCTCGGGAATTTTCTTACCTAAAACAATAAAGGAGAGATTCCCAATTCCCTATTTCCAGGCAATTCCTGGAAAATCCCTCACGAGCCACAGTTTCCCTGCCCTCCATCGGCGGGGTTTGCTTCCCACATTGCAAACCCCAAATTCCATTAAATATTAGGAGAAAGTAACTCCATCTCATTCCCCACATTCCCACATTTCAACCAGCCCCAGTTTTCCTACGGAACGGCCTTTTGGGGCTGCAGATGGTGGGAGCAGCTCTGGCACCTCTCATTCCCAAGGAAATGGAGCTGTTTCTGGAGCAGGTGGGAAGAAGGTGGGAACAGGCAGAAAAACCCCAGAACCGTGTGGGATCACGTCCCCCCCCCTCCCCTCGGAGGGGAGAAAAAAAGCAGCCGATTTTTCCCTTAAAAAAAAGCAGCTTTCTCACAAGAAAAGCAGATTTTCAGACAAGAAATTCACTTTTTCGAACAAGAAAAGTAGATTTTTACACCAAAAGGGAGGTTTTTTCCTCAAAAAAAGGAGGGTTTTACAACAGAAAAGCAGATTTTTAGGCAGGGAAATCACTTTTTTTGCATAAGAAAAGCAGCTTTTTACACAAAAAAGGTGGGTTTTAATCAAAAAAATGAGGTTTTTACTCAAAAAAATCACTTTTTTGAACAAGAAAAGCAGCTTTTTACACAAAAAAGGCAGGTTTTACTCAAAAAATGAGGGTTTTACTCAAAAAAATGAGGTTTTTAGACAAGAAAATCCCTTTTTGGAACAAGAAAAGCAGCTTTTTACACAAATAGAGAGGCTTTTGCTCAAAAACGTGTGTTTTTATGCAAAAATGGTGGGTTTTTACTCAAAAAATGAGGTTTTTAGACAAGAAAACCACTTTTTTGCACAATAAAAGCAGCTTTTAACACAAAAAGGGAGGGTTTTGCTCAAAAAAGGAGGTTTTTACACCAGGAAAGCCGATTTTTACACACAAAAATCACTTTTTTGAGCAAGAAAAGCAGCTTTTCACACAAAAAGAGAGGATTTTTACTCAAAAAAGATGGTTTTTTACTCAAAAAAGGTGGGTTTTTAGACAAGAACACTTTTTTTTGCAGAAGAGAAGTAGATTTTTACACAAAAAAGGAGGTTTTTACTCAAAAAAGGTGGGGTTTTAGACAAGATATTCACTTTTTTGCACAAGAAAAGCAGATTTTTACTCAAAAAAACGAGGCTTTTCACAAGAAAGGGAGATTTTTACCCAAGAAAATTCGGGTTTTTTACACAAGAGAAGCAGATTTTCCCCCTGGTGTTTTCCAGAAGCTCATGCCCAGCCCGCCGGAGATGGGAAGTCCGGAATTCCAGCCCTTTTCCCGACGCTGGGACCCTGTGGACACTGGTGGGATCACACAGGTGGCACACACAGCACGATTTGCCTCTTCCAACACAACTTCTGGGAAGAAACCCCTTCTAAAACCAGGCTTCATCCCCTCCAAAATCCACTTTTTACATCCCCAAAGAAACAAAACCCAAAAGGTTTGGGAGTCCCAGGCCTGGCTGAAAAGCCACGGAAAGATAAAGCGGCGCTTTCTGATGGATGCGGAATTCCAGCTCTCCTCGTTATCACTTTTGAGTGGCTTTGCTGATAACACAAAGCACCAAGTGTGCAGCACAGCAGGAAACTTTAAAAACACCCAAAAAAATACCCTAAAATACCTGAAAAATACCCTTAAAATACCCTAAAATACCCTTTAAAAACACCCAAAAAATACCCTAAAATACCTGAAAAATACCCTTAAAATACCCTAAAATACCCTTTAAAAACACCCAAAAATACCCTAAAATACCTGAAAAATACCCTTAAAATACCTAAAAAGTACTCTTTTAAAATACCCTTTAAAATACCCTAAAATACCTAAAAAATACCCTTTAAAAACATCCCAAAAATACCCTAAAATACCTTAAAATTACCCTTAAGAATACCCTAAAGTACCTAAAAAGTACTCTTTAAAAATACCCTTTAAAATACCCTAAACTACCAAAAAAATACCCTTTAAAAATACCCTATAAACCTACAAGATACCCTAAAAAATACCCTAAAAAACACCCTAAAAATACAATAAAAAATACCTGAAGAATACCTAAAAAATACCTTCAAAACACCCTAAAAGTACCTAAAAATACCAAAAAAATACCTTTAAAAAAGCCCCTAAAAAACACCCTAAACCCCTCAAGTTTTAAGGCCTCATCTCCCCTTCAAAGCCCAGCAGCCACCAAGAGTTAAAATAATCTTTGCCTCCATCATTCCCAGCGTGCCTTAATCTCCCATTAATCTTTCCTCCCGCTATTCCCAGCGTCCAAATAAATTCCTGCCCGTTATTTTCCGCCAAAGAGCAGCTTTCAGCAGTTACTGTCTCTTTATCCATTCAGATCAATCCAATTTCTAATCAAAAAATGGAAATTAAAGTTTCTTTTCCACCAGCTTGGGAGCGGCTTTTAGCCGATTCCTTGGAAAGCGGCTGGCATCCCAACTTTGGGATTTTCCGAGGGAAAATCCCAGCTTTTAAGAGCCGTGCCAAATCCCATTTCCAGCAGTCCGGGTTGTTTCTCGCCTTACTTCCATGCGGGAGGAATTTAAGTGGAATTTAAGTGGAATTATCCCGGCGCATCCTGCTCGGTGCGAGCGCTGCGAAAAACCACCGGGAAAAACGGGAAGCAGCCAGGCTGAGGCGCTTCCAGGGAAACCTGCGGCTGGGACTGCCAGCCCCGAGCATTATTCCAGGGAAACCTGCGGCTGGAGTAGCCCCAAACGCAATTCCAGGGAATCCTGACAATCCCAAACGCAATTCCAGGGAATCCTCACAGCCCAAAGCTGTATTCCAGGGAAACCTACGGCTGAAATCCACAGCCCTAAGCGCTATTCCAGGAAAACCTGCGGACGAAATGGATAAAACGTCGCTCCATCCTACCATAAGCAGCCTCCGTGCGCCGTTTTCCAGGGATATTCGGATCCTTCCTCGCAGCCCAGCGGAGCCGGTGTCGCTTCCTTGGGGAGCTCCCGAGCAAATCCCGGGGCCGGGCTTCAGTCAGGGCTTGTCACACATCGCTGGCCCCAGCCCGGCTGATCCCGGATTAAATAAAGCTCCCTGGAAGCGGCTGGAAAGGCGGCGGCAGCGGGATCGGGGAGAGCGGGGGGAGCGCAGGGCAGCGCAGCCGAGAGCGAGGGGATCCCTCTGGAAAACCGAGCCGGGAGCGAGGGGATCCCTCGGGAAGGGAGAACGGAGCCGGGGCTGGAGGAGCGGGGGGAGCCCGGCAGGAGCCCCGAGCTCGGAACTGGCCCGGGGGGGGCTCAGCCCCGCCAGTCCGGGGGGCTCAGCAGGGTCCAGGGGGGCTCAGCAGGGTCCAGGGGGGCTCAGCAGGGTCCAGGGGGGGCTCAGCAGCGTCCGAGGGGGTCTCAGCACCCTCCTCCTAAGGGGTTCTCAGCGTCCGGGGGTCTCAGCACCGCCAGTCCTGGGGGGGCTCAGCAGCATCCAGGGGGGCTCTCAGCCTCCACCGGGGGCTCAGCACCGTCAGTCCGGGGCTCCAGCAAGGTGCCGGGGGGCTCTCAGCCTCCACCGGGGGCTCGGCACGGAGCCGCCGGCCGCCTCCTCCTCCTCATGGCCGGGGCCGAGCGGGGAGAGCGCCGGGAGCGGCCCCGGGAGCGGCCCCGGGAGCGGCCCCGCCTCGGCCGCAATGGCCGCGGCTCCCGCGATGCTGCGGCTCGGCCCGGGGGCAGCGGGGAGGGCTGGGAGACGGGAAATGATGGAGGGAGGGATGAGGGAGGGATGAGGGATGAGGGAGGAAGGGCCGGGCAGGTGCCGGGGGCGGCTCCGGCCTCGCGAACCGTGCGGGGAGGGAAGGGGCGGAGGCGGGGGAGAGGGGGCGGGGATGGGGATGGGGAGGGATGGGGCGGGGATGGAGAGGGGTCGGGGGGTGGGATGAGGTGAGGAGGGGAGCCGGGAATGCGGGAAGAGGGGATGAGGAGAGCTGGGGTAAGGTGCTGAGCGGAGCAGGGATAGGCAGGGACGCTGGGGGGATCGGGGTTTGGGATGGGGTGATGAGGGGAGCAGGGGAAGGGCAGGGACACTGAGGGGATGGGGGAATGTGGGGGATGTGGGAAGGGGTGATGAGGAGGACAGGGGATCAGGGATGTGGGATGTGGATCTGAAGGGAGCAGGGGAGGCTGGAGAGGCCAGGGAAGCACAGGGAATGCCGAGGGAAGCACGGAAGGCAGGCACGGCACTGGAGCAGAGCTATTTCCCATATTCCAGGTCCCCAGTCCCAAGGGCCGTTCCCATCCCAGCTGGATTCACACCCGTCAGTCCCGGGGGCTGCACCTCTCCTGCCGGCCTTTGGCTGGAATTTCCTGACTTTTGGGAGGGAAATTCGCTCTTTGGGAAAGGAAACCAAAAGGTAGAAGCTGCTCATCCTCTGTGCAGGAGGAGCCGGGAACAGACTGCCCAGGTTCATGGGGAAATCCCAGAATCCTGGAATGGTTTGGGTGGGAAGGGACCTTAAATCCCAATCCATCCCGTCCACCGTCCCAGGCTGCTCCCAGCCCCAATGTCCAGCCTGGCCTGGGACACTGCCAGGGATCCAGGGGCAGCCCCAGCTGCTCTGGGAATTCCATCCAAGCCCCTCCCCACCCTCCCAGCCAGCAATTCCCAATTCCCAATCCCCCATCCATCCCTGCCCTCTGGCAGTGGGAAGCCATTCCCTGTGTCCTGTCCCTCCATCCTTGTCCCCAGTCCCTCTCCAGCTCTCCTGGAGCCCCTTCAGGCCCTGCCAGGGGCTCTGAGCTCTCCCCAGATCCTTCTCCTCTCCAGGGGAACATTCCCAGCTCTCCCAGCCTGGCTCCAGGGAGGTTTTCTTGGATCCAGGGATCCCTGTGCTCCTTTCCCTCTCCTGTCTGTCCGGCAGTGCCAGGAACTCCAGACTCACAACATTTGATTGTCGGTTTAACAATAAATGGATTTGTTGTTCCTGAACACCAGAGGCACAGACGGACACAGGAAACCTCCGGGTACCTTGGATTTTGTTCCTCATCCAAGAAATAATGACAACATTTTTCCCCTAAAAACATAATTAATGAAAATTAATTTTCATTCATTCATGGAGCAGGGAGGTTCCGGGATCAGACCATTGAAATCTCATTTTCTGGAGCTTCCAGGCTCAAAATTTGGGAAAAACCTCGGGAAATTCCACGTTTGAAAGGAGCTGATCCAGCCAAAATGTAAAATGCCCTGGAAAGATTTTCCTCATTTAAATATTCTAGGAATACTTTGACTCTGTGTGCTCTGCAGCAAGTTCTCCCTATTTTCCCCCCTAAAAGCAATAAAAACCTTTATTTTTCCTTTAAAAAACAAGCCAAAAAAGCTTTTTTCCCCCTTTATAAAACAAGTCACAAAAGGATTTTTTTCCTTTAAAAAAATAAGTTATAAAAGCATTTTTTTCTTTATAAAATAAATTTTAAAGGCCCTTTTTCCTTTATAAAAGAAGCCGTAAAAGGAACTTTTTCCTTATAAAGTAAGGAATAAAAGCGCTTTTCATTAATTAAAATATTTAATCAACGATTCAGGGATTCAGGGGCCTCTTTCTCTTCCCAACCCCCCCCCCCCCCCCCCCCCCCCCGAAAAATTCCTTGGAGATTTTCCCCCTCCCTTTGGGGTGCTCAGGGAAGGGTTAAAGGATTCCTGAGGAAAGCTGGGAGTGAGGAAAGGCGGGAATCCAGCATTCCCTGCATCCCTGAGGATGAGCCAGGGATTCCTCTGCATTGCAGCGCTCTCCTCTCCAGCCCTGCCCAGGGCCGGGCGCGTTCATCCCTTCCCGGGAATGCAGGGATGGAGAATTCCCGGGAAATCGCGGAGCATCCCTTCCCTCCTCGGGGCAATACTCGCGGGAAGGGCTTTGCTCCAACCGCAGTCCAAGGAACTCCTGATCCATGGAGTCTGGCACCGTTCAAACCATCCTCAAAAACAGGGAAGAAACAGCAAAATTCCACGGTTGAATTGTGAATTTAATCCCAATCCCACCCCTGTGGAAAAGCAGCAGGAAAACCCTTCTGTTTTACTCACGGAAGAATCCTGGAGCGGGCTGAGCTTTGAGGTCCCTTCCAACCCAAAGCATTCCGGGATTTTGGGATGCAAGGACCACGACGCCGCTTCTGTGTCTGGGAGCGAAGGGATCTTTAAATTCCTGGGTTTTCCGGGAAGGATAAAGAAAAGTTTTAGTTGGAAAAGAAATTCCCACCCAGAAAAAAGCCTTGGATGAGTGGAGATGGGGAATGGATGCTGTACAGAACCCAAAAATCCAAGTTTCGCTGGAATTAAAAACTTCCAGGAAACAGCAAAAAAATTTTTAAACGTTCCCAAAAAATTCCCTTTGAATTGTGTGCAAGAAAATTCCATGGAACCTTTGGAAACAGCAAGGAGAGAACAATAAACTCCGAAATTAGCTGGAAAACGGTCATTAAAAATGATAATTAAGACACAGGAATACAGTATGGAATTTCCATATGGAAAAAACAGCTGGAGCTGCTGCAGTTTTCCCTTTCTTTTTTTTTTTTTATTTAGAAAAATTCCGGCAAAAAAATGCTGAATCTCTTTAAAGTCAACCTTGAAACAATAAAAATCCATTTCAATGCTGATGAGGAGCTGCTAGGACTGGGAATGTTCATCCCTGGCTCCAAGTGCGAGTCCAGAGGATCCCAATCCCCACAGAATTCCATGGATGGAATGGTTTTCATTTCAAACCCAGCCCCATTTGTTGGCCGAGTGTCCGTATCCAAAGAGAATTCCAGAATTTGGGGGGAGAGAAACTCATCTCATTCCATGCTCAGCCATGGGAAGAGACATCGGGAATAAATCCTTCCTCCCTCCTTTATTTTCATGGAAATGGGATGAATTATGGAATGGGGGGGGGGATTGGGACCAAAAAAAAGAGGGATAAAGCAACGAGCGCCATCCAGGGGAAAATTCCAGAGGGTTTTTGGGCTATCCCGATCCCACAGCAGCCAATCCACGCCCTCGGTGTTGGGCTCCCGCCTCCTTTTAAAGGGGTCCTATCCAAGGATTTATCCATGCCTGGAACATTTCCGTTCCTTTTCCAGAGCTGTTTCACTTGTGAGCACCAGGGTTGGGATTTTTCCGTTTTCCCGTATTCCTGGTGCGTTATCCCACAGAGCAGGGGGATGTTGGGGCTTAAGGAACAGCAGGTTCTGGGATTGGGCCATTGAAATCTCATTTTCTGGAGCTTCCAGGCTCAAAATTTGGGGGAAACCTCAGGAAATTCCACGTTTGACAGGAGCTGATCCAACCAAAATGTAAAATGCCCTGGAAAGATTTTCCTCATTTAAATATTCCAGGAATACTTCAGCTCAGTGTTCTCTGCAGCAAGTTTCCCCTAAAAAAAGGGGATCAGAATCTTCCCTGACTCCCATCCTGCCTCTGGAGCACGGATATTCCCATGGCAAACAGGGCTGGAAGCATCCAGAGGCTGCAATCCTTGGGGAACCAGGAACGGGAGGAAGGTGGGGAAAGTCGGGAATCTGCTGTGATCCACAGGGAAAGCTTTTCTGTGGGAATTTCTTAGCCTTGGAACAGAATCCAACTGCAGCCGTGCAGAGGGAGCATAAATTCCAGCTGGGAAGTTTTATCCCTCCCTCTGGAGTGGCGGCTGAGCTTTATTAGCATCTGCTTTTCCCAAGCTCTGGGTTTTATTCCCGGGTTTCTTTGGCATTTCCAGGTTTCCGCTCTCATTCCAGAGCCCTGATTTATTTGAGGAAGAGGGGATTTAAGTTGGGTTTTGGGAAGGAATTCCTGGCTAGGAGGGCGGGGAGGTCCTGGCACAGGTTATTCCATGGGTGCTCCATCCCTGGAAGCATCCAAGGCCAGGCTGGATGGGTTTGGATCAGCCCGGGATAGTGGGAGGTGATATGGGAAAGAAATCATGGAATGGGGTGGGATTTAAGGTCCTTTCCCACTCCAGCCACCCTGGAATTAAAGGATTCTCCCCTCTCCCTCCCCCCTATTTCTTTGGAATGTTTTCCACGAGGTGTGGGAAGTGTCTTGATTTTGCCGTATTTGAAGGAGCAGGATGGAAAACCAGATGGGATTTTGGGGGAGAGCCTCCCACGGTGTTCCAATCCCTCTTGGAATGTCCGTCCCAATTTGCCAGACCAGTGCATTTTTATCCACTGTGCTTTTAAGGTTTCCAGCACACAGATCCCATACCCGGGAAGATTCCCTGATTTTAAGTGTTCCTAAAATCCATCTCCGGGAGTTCTCACATCCCAGGGCACAGATCCTGCATTCCCGAGGGAATTCCCTGATTTTAATGCTCCTAAAATCCCTCTGTCCCAGGGCACAGATCCCGCATTCCCGGGCAGATTCCCTGATTTTAATACTCCTAAAATCCCTCTGTGGGAGTCTATTCCCATCCCAGGTCACAGATCCCACATTCCCGAGGGAATTCCCTGATTTCAAGTGTTCCTAAAATCCATCTCTGGGAGTTCTCACATCCCAGGTCACAGATCCCGCATTTCCGGGCAGATTCCCTGATTTCAAGCACTCCTAAAATCCCTTAAGTCCGGGATCCTTCCCCACCCAGAACGCTCTTCCCAACCCAGAACACCTGGATCTGATATGCAGGGGGTGGGAACGGCTGATCCCTGCACCTGGATCTGGGATTTCATTCCCAAATCCCAAGGAAAGAGACCCCTGCTCCTTTTAAAACATTCTAATAAGGCCACTCCCTCATTCCTTATCCACTGACACAGTGGATGAGCACCATTCCCTGGGAAAACTCTTCCATCCCCTAGGAGAACTCTTGGATGGCACTGGCAGATTGATTTTAATTGGAATTTAATTGGAATTTAACAGGAGTTTTAATTGCCCTTTATATGAAACTCTGTCACTGCTGCTCTGGGAATGTGACCAGAGTTTCCTCCATCATCCCATGATCCCAAACATTTGGGAAGCTGAAGAAATCCGTATTGATTGGATGGCTGGTGATAAACGGGAATGTGTTGGGATCAAACCGACACCGGTGGCTGTAAACCCGCTCTGCATTCCTAAGGATCTTTCCTGCTATTCCCAGCTGCTCTGGCAATTCCAGCCCAGCCTCTCCCCACCCTCCCAGCCAGCAATTCCCAATTCCCAATCTCCCATCCAGCCCTGCCCTCTGGCAGTGGGAAGCCATTCCCTGTGTCCTGTCCCTCCATCCCTTGTCCCCAGTCCCTCTCCAGCTCTCCTGGAGCCCCTTCAGGCCCTGCAAGGGGCTCGGAGCTCTCCCTGTGTCCTTCCCTTCTCCAGGGGAACATTCCCAGCTCTCCCAGCCTGGCTCCAGCCCTTGGAACCTCTCCATGGCCTCTGGAGTCGCTCACCAGCTCCACATCCCACCAATCCATGGGATTGTTTCCCACCCTTTCATTCCTGCTTATCCCACTTTGATAACGAACTGGAGCAGAACCAAGCTGGGAATTCTTCTATCCCAAAAAGGAGGATCCTGGTGTGGGATATTGGGATATCGGCCCTGCTGGCAGTGTGGATTCCCAGCTGGATCCTGGGATGAGAGGGATCCTGGCACAATCCTTTCCCAAATTAAAATTTCCCAAATTTTGTGTGCACAGCCCTGCTTGGAACAGAACAAATCCCGACCACAACCAAAGTGGAAATGTAGGGGAAAAAACAGGGAAAAATTAAAACTGCTGGGGCTCTAAAATTCCCCTGGGGAGAATCCCAGGTTTTTATCCAGCCCTGGGATTCCCGGGATTATTCCCACAGTGAGGTGTGGTGGCTGCAGGAGGTCCCTGCCAGCCTGGGATAGTGGGACGTGTCCTCACCTGTGGAAAGGGGGGAATGGGATGGGATTTAAGGTCCTTTCCAACCCCAAACCATCCCATGGTCCTTGATTCCAGCCATGGAATTCCCGGGAATTTGAAGTACTCTGCAGTACCAGCCAGTCAGGCAGGCCCTCCCGGGATTTCAGGAATGGGATTCCTGTCCTTGGAAAATGGAAGCGGTGGGGAAACGGCTGCCCGGAGCCCGTGGCCGCGCCCGTCCCAGTTCCCGGGCTCATTCCCGTGTCCCTGTATCCCTGTATCCCTGTGTCCCGGTATCCCGGAGCCCCTGTATCCCTGAGTCCCGGTATCTCGGAGTCCCGAGGTGTCACTAGGTGTCACTGCTCTCCCGGCAAACCCGGCCCCGCTCCGCATCCCGGGATACGGGGCCGAGTCAGGAAACGGGACCGGGATGTGTGGGATAGGGAGGGATGAACGGGACAGGGATGTGTGGGATAGGGAGGGATGAACGGGACAGGGATGTGTGGGATAGGGAGGGATGAACGGGACAGGGATGTGTGAGATAGGGAGGGATGAACGGGACAGGGATGTGTGGGATAGGGAGGGATGAACGGGACAGGGATGTGTGGGATAGGGAGGGATGAACGGGACAGGGATGTGTGGGATAGGGAGGGATGAACGGGACCGGGATGTGTGGGATAGGGAGGAGGGAACAGGAGCCTTTCCACCTCCGGTGATCCACAAATCCAGCGGGAAGAGGAGCGATCCCTTCCCTGAGCCCTGATGGGCTCTGCACCCACCTGGCACTGCCCTGCCCCAAATCCCTGTTCCCAGGGCTTCTAGGGACTTCTTTCCCTGGAAAGATGAAATGCAGACTCCTTCCCAGCGCTAATCCCATTCCAGCTGGCAAATCCCAAGGATAAAAGGGACATCCAGGGGTCCAGTCCTGCCTTCATCCTGCCCTGACATTCCACTGGGGTGGTAGAACCCCCCAGGGGTGCCTGCTCTGACCAAGGCTACTCCTGGTATTGTTCCCTTATCCCAGAAAACCAAAAAAGATGGGATCTCCATGGGAAAGGGATGGTGTTTTCTGTGATTTCTGAGGCTTTCGTGCATTTTGACACAGCCACCACGAGGCTGCCATGTCCCTCTGCTAAGTCAGGCCTAACTCTGCTCAGGGCATCACTTCCCAGAAAACATTCCCAAAGCACTTCACATTTAGGATTTGCAAAGGATAAATCCATGGAAAACCTGCATTCCCAGAGCAGGAGTGGCTCCAACTCTCCTTGCTCTCAGCCTCGCTCCTCAGAGCTGAAAGCACATGCGGGATTTCTCCCACAGAATTTAGGGATGGGATCATTCCTGTCCTAATTCAGGGACGGGATTGTTCCTGTCCTAATTCAGGGATGGGATTGGTCCTGTCCCAACTCAGGGATGGGATTGTTCCTGTCCTCATTCAGGGATTGGAATCATTTTCCCATGGAGCTGCCAGGAGCTGGGATTTGGAGCAGGGCCCAAGGACGGACCCTGCCCCACATGCCCGATGGGAAGGGAGGACACCACGCTCCAAACGGGAATCGTGTGGAGTTCCGAGAGCTCTTCCAGCTTTTCCTCTGGCTGCAGTAACTGCCAGCACTGCCTTGGCTCATTAGGATGGATCCCATCTTTTTCTTCCAACTGGAAAACAAAACGTTCCCATCCGCTGGGGGAGCGAGGCAGGGCCAGCACGGCCCCACTGCTGGGGGGCTCTCGGCAGGGAGGGACCCCACAGGGCACCGTCACCCCTACAGGGGACCCTAAAGGTGGCGCAGGGGTGCAGGGGACAGGGCGTGGGGACAGGTGACACCCATGATCCAGTGCAACATGGAATCGTGAAATGGTTTCATTGGAAAAGCCCTCCAAGGTCATCGAGTCCAGAATTCCCCTGGCACTAAGCCCTCAAGTGCCACCCCAGTGCCATCCCCAGTGCCATCCCCAGTGTCACCCCCAGTGCCATCCCAGTGTCATCCCAGTGCCATCCCCAGTGTCATCCCAGTGTCACCCCAGTGCCATCCCCAGTGCCATCCCCAGTGTCACCCCCAGTGCCATCCCAGTGCCATCCCAGTGCCATCCCCAGTGCCATCCCAGTGCCATCCCCAGTGCCACCCCAGTGTCACCCCAGTGCCATCCCAGTGCCATCCCCAGTGCCATCCCCAGTGTCATCCCAGTGCCATCCCCAGTGCCATCCCCAGTGTCATCCCAGTGTCACCCCAGTGCCATCCCCAGTGCCATCCCCAGTGCCACCCAGTGCCATCCCCAGTGCCATCCCCAGTGCCACCCCAGTGCCATCCCCAGTGTCACCCCCAGTGTCACCCCAGTGCCATCCCCAGTGCCATCCCAGTGCCACCCCAGTGCCATCCCCAGTGCCATCCCCAGTGCCACCCCAGTGCCATCCCCAGTGCCATCCCCAGTGTCACCCCAGTGCCACCCCAGTGCCACCCCTGCCAATGTCACCCCAGTGCCACCCCAGTGCCACCCCAGTGCCATCCCCAGTGCCATCCCCAGTGCCACCCCAGTGCCATCCCCAGTGCCACCCCTGCCAATGTCACCCCAGTGCCACCCCAGTGCCATCCCCAGTGCCATCCCCAGTGCCATCCCAGGGTCATCCCAGTGCCATCCCCAGTGCCACCCCAGTGCCACCCCAGTGCCACCCCTGCCAATGTCACCCCAGTGCCACCCCAGTGCCACCCCCAGTGCCATCCCCAGTGTCACCCCAGTGCCACCCCAGTGTCACCCCAGTGTCACCCCAGTGCCACCCCAGTGTCACCCAGTGTCACCCCCAGTGCCATCCCAGGGTCATCCCAGTGCCACCCCAAGCCACCACACCAGGACAATTCAGCTGGAAGGGCTTTGGAAAACATCCTTCCTCCAGGCCTGGGCCTCTCTGCTGGTTCATTCCCAAGAAGAGAATCCCAGGAAATCCCCAGGAGCCCCAAGGCCACTGCACCCCCCGGGCAGGGATTGTCCCAGCCCCTGATCCCACACGGATCGCTCAGGATGTTTGGGATGATCCCAACCGCACTTGGGCAAGGACAGCGCAGGGTTAAGCTGGGCCGCAGCTCCCAGCTCTGCATCCAGAGCCTCCTCCAGGAAATCTCCCAAGTCATGGCTCGGCCGGAGCTCGGGATCGTGCTGCCCATCCCTGGGAACGCCAGGAGCTGGAATGTCGGGATGCGCAGCCAACCCACGGCTCTGGCTGTCGGGAGCTGCTCCAGTCATCCCCAAAACCTCCCAGATCATCCGTGGGAAGCTGGTCCCAGGAGCAGCCCCGGGCTGGGCACTCCCCTGAGCTGAGGGGGACAAGAATTCCCTCAAATCCCCAGGCCGCCGGGAAGAGTTTGGATGCCTGGGGTGCTCGGGGGCTCCCCAGGGAGGGGCAGTGGGGTTCAGGGGTGCGCGGCGCCCAGGAGCACCCCAGGGTCACACCCGGCTGTCCCCGCTCCTCTGCCGCCTCCCCCGGGCACACGGGAAGGCTCCGAAACGCTTGGAGCTGGATCTTCCATGAAAACAGCGCTGGGGGAACTTTGGGAATGGGGAGTTCGACCACCTGAGCCCACAGGGCCCCAAAGGGCGGCTCTGGCTCTTCCCGCAGTTCCCAGGAGCGGCTCTGCATCCCCTCACCACAGGAACCTCTTCCCGGACGCGTTTTCCCAAAAAAACACTTCCCAACCCTACTCCCTGGGATAGCACCGCCCAGAACTCGCTGCCACAAGAAAAACCCACGTGGGAAATCCCGCTCCCACAAAATCTGATCCCTGTGAGTTCCCCTAAAAGCACTCCCAAACCCCATTCCCAAAGCTCCCTCCCTTGGGAGAGTCCAGCCCTGAAATCCGTTCGCCAAAACCCAGCACAAATCCCACGGGCAAAAATCCTGCTGCCCCAATGCCCCCAAACCCCCAATTCCCCCAAATCCCCCTCCTCATCCCCCTCCAAACTTCTCCCATCCAAACCCGCTCCCTAAAGGCCCCTCACATCCCCCCTTGCCCCATCCAGCTCTCCAAGCCCCCAATCCCATTCTCCTGCTCCCCAAATCCTCCCCACTCTCCCTGGCCCCCCTCGCAGCCCCCTCCCAGCCCTTTGTGCTCCCAACCCCTTCCCCGCACCCCCCTCCCGCCTCTCCAAACGCGCTCCCCTTCCCGACCCTTTTCCAAGCCGAATCCACTTTCCTCTTCCCAAAGCCACCCCCAAAACGCCGCCCTCCCCCTTTCCTGATCCCCCATCCCGATTCCCAAGGAGCCGCTCCCCTTCGCGAGCCCTCCCCACGCCGACCCCTCCTCTGTGCCCCCAAAACCCCTCCCTGATCCTTTCCCATTCCAGCCCAACTTCCCACCCTCCAACCCTCCCCACTCCCTCCTCCCTCTCCCACCCCAAACCCTCTCCCCTCCCTCTCCATCACAACCCTCCCTCCTCATCCCCACCCTCCTTCCCATTCCCAAACGCTCTTCCCTCCCTGCCCATCCCAACCCTCCCTTCTCTCCCTCCCATCCCCACTCCAACCCTCCCACTCCAAGCCCTCTCCCCTCCCTCGCGTCCCCTCCCTCCCCATCCCCATTCCCATCCCCACCCTCCATCCCCATCCCCTCTCTCTCCCCTCCCTCTCCATCCTCACCCACCCTCCCTCCGACCCCTCTCCCCTCCCTCTCTCCATCCCATCCCATCCCACCCCGGTCCCCTCCCCGGCTGTCCCCGCGGGGCGGAGCGGAGCGGGCGGTGCCGGGCGGGCAGCGCGGAGCGGCCAGGCTGGGCTCGCCTGGGCTCGGCACGGCTCCGCCCGGCCCGCCTGGGCTCGCCTGGGCTCGGCACGGCTCCGCCCGGCCCGGCTCGGGCCGCCTGCATGCGGCGGCGGCGGCCGCGGGGCTGCCGGGCGGGACGAGCGGCGCCTCGGCGGGGCTCCCGGCGGGGATGAACGGCTCGCTGGGGGTTCCAGGAGGGATGAACGGCTCGCTGGGGATTCCAGGAGGGATGAACGGCTCGCTGGCGATCCCGGCGGGGCTGAACGGCTCCTCGGCGGCGGCGGCGGGGCTGCTAGCGCTGGAGCTGGAGCGGGCGCTGCGCTGCTGCACCGCCGCCTCCGTGGTGACCGACGGCAGCGGCGCGGCGGCGGACGAGCGCAGCCTGTACATCATGCGCGTGGTGCAGATCGCCGTCATGTGCGTGCTGGCCCTCACCGTGGTGTTCGGCATCTTCTTCCTCGGCTGCAACCTCCTCATCAAGTCCGAGGGCATGATCAACTTTCTGGTCAAGGACCGCCGCCCGTCCAAGGAGGTGGAGGCGGTGGTGGTGGGGCCGTACTGACCGCAGCGCTGGCCACCGGACTGACCGCAGCGCTGGCCGCCGGACTGACCGCAGCGCTGGCCGCCGGACTGACCGCAGCGCTGGCCACCGGACTGACCGCAGCGCTGGCCGCCGGACTGACCGCAGCGCTGGCCGCCGGACTGACCGCCCGCAGCCCTCCCGCGGACACGCGGGCTCGGCTTGGAGCCTCCTGAAAAGCAGCAGGCGAACGGATCCCGGGATGCCGGAGGCCAGGAGATGCTCGGGGTGGCCGGAGCCGCCCATCCCGGCGCATCCCGGCGCATCCCGGCCCGTCCCGGTCCGTCCCGGTCCCGTCCCGCCGCCCGCGGCTGCCGAAGTAAAGCGTGCTCTGATGGCAACAGGTCTGGGCTGCTTATTCCGTCCGCCTCCATCCCATCCCTTCCCATCCCATCCCTTCCCATCCCATCCCATCCCATCCCTTCCCATCCCATCCCATCCCATCCCATCCCATCCCATCCCATCCCATCCCATCCCATCCCATCCCTCCCGCCCGCGAGTCCCGGGATGCCGCGGAGGGGAGCGGGGAGCGGCCGGGATGGAGCTTTCCCTGTCCCCCCGCGGCCCGTCCGGGCGGGATTTCCCGTCCAGTCGCGTTAAAACTTCCCTTTTCCAGCGCTTTTCCGGCGCTTTTCCAGCCCCCGCGTCTGGCTGAACGCGGGACTCGCATACCTGCGCGCGGGGAGATGCGGGAATTACGTTCCTGCCCCTGGATCGCGGCTGTGCCCAGGGAATCCACGCAGCCCACCCCGGCTGTATCCCGCTGGCCGGGAACACAGCGGGAATTTTGACTGTGGAAAACCCCCAAATCCGGGTTTTATTATCCCAGCTAAAATCCTGCCCAACAGGTGACTTCGCACGGGCACATTCCAGGGAGGGAGAAGCCGCTGCTCCCACGGGATTTGGATTCCTCCGTCCATTCCCTCCCTAGGGATCTTTCCGTGTGAGCTTTCCCGGGTGTTTCTCCCATTCCCGGCGGGATCCTCCTGGGGATAAATCCATGCATCCACATCGGCTGGGGGAGGGGTGGCCACTTCCCGGGAATCCCGGCAGCGGCATGGGGACGAAGAGGCTCCAACAACCTGCGAGAAAATCGTTCTCCCGACACCCAAATTCCTGCTGGGAGATGTTCATTGTCCAGGTTTTTAGTGCTGGAAGTTTTTTGGAGCTTCCTGGTTTTTCCCGGGGCTGGAAATGGCCGAGCTCCCGAAATTTTATGGACACCCCTAGGAGAGGTAATGAGGAGTTTAAATTGGAGTGGAAAAGGTGAAATCCATTTACACCTGGCCTGGAAGGGGGTGGGAAAAGCTGGAGCTGCCAGAGGCACTCCTGGGAGAAGCTGAGACAAAGCAGAGCATCCCCATGGAATCAACTCCCTGAGGCCGGCAGGAATCTCGGCAGCGATCCCTCATTTCCAGCCACGTTTAAGGGAAAGACAAAGAACAGATCTGCCTGTTCTCCCGGGAACAAACACACCCTGGATCGGGCACCACGGAACAGAAACGCTCCCGAGGCATCCCGGCTGAACCAGCTGGAGAAATCTGTCCAAAATTCCCCTTTTTTACCCTTTAGTGCCAGAGGAACATTAGGAAAAGCGGGATTTTAGGATAACGCAATAAGAGCGAGAAATAATAGAGAGGTTCCAGTCGTTCCAAAGCACTTCCAGCTGTTCAACTGGAATCACTTCATGGTGGAGCGGAGAACACGAGCATTCCCATATCCTGGAATATCCAGGAGTGCACTGAACGCTCGGGCACTTTTTGGGAGTTAATCCATCAGGAATCCTTTATTAATTACAGGGAATGCTTGGAGTAGAAGGCATTTGGATTAAGCTTTGCCGGGAGCCATGGCTTTTCCCAACACCACAATTCCAAGCTGAGGCAAACTCCTGGTTCTGACCCAAAACTGTGGAATTTTCAGCCTCAATCCAAGATCCCTCCTTGCCTGGTGCCCCCACCCTAACCCAGTGTTGGTGGCTCTAATCCCTACAAATATCCCTCATTTTAGGCAGGGAGCAGTTGGGAAAAGGGTTTTTCCTGCTGGGTGCTATGGAGGTGTTGGGACACATCCAGAGCATCTGTGGGATTTGGGCCTCTCTCCCTCTGTCCCGTGGGGATTTGGGAATTGGCACGGAGAACAGATGGGATATTTATACCCTGTCCACAGGCAGGAAGAGGGAAGGGCTGGAAGAACCTCTCAGACTCTGGGATCACCTCAATCCCGCATTTTTGGGGTGATAGAGGAGCAGGAACCTCAGGGGGAATGGAGATTTTCCAGCTGCTCCCGTCATTTTTTGGAAAACCCCTGGAAAGCTGCAAGGGCAGACTGTGGGATCAACAAGCCCAGCTCTGTCAGCTCCTGGAAAAACAAATCCAGCTTGTGGTGCTGAGGGGTGAGGAAGGGGGGGTATTTGGGATGAAGCCAGCGTGGGTCCCCACAGGAGGCTCCACAATCCTGGAGCTGGTGTAAGGAGAGCCCGAGGAATGGCTTCCCTGGGCCTGGATGGTTCCTCCAAAATGGTGGCGTTTTTCCCATCTCACCACCAAATTCCAGGCCCTTTCCTCACTGTGCGTTCCCACTTCTCCACAATGTTTCCATCCATGGAATTCCCAGAGGAGCAGAAGACTGAGTGACCTGGGAGACGTGAGCAGCTCTCAGGAATTGCTGTGGGATCCCAGAAGGGTGGGATCCTGGAATGGTTTGGGATGGGAGGGAACTTAAATCCCATCCCAATCCCACCCCTGCCATGGCAGGGACACCTCCCACTGTCCCAGGCTGCTCCAGCCCCAATGTCCAGCCTGGCCTTGGGCACTGCCAGGGATCCAGGGGCAGCCACAGCTGCTCTGGGCACCCTGGGCCAGGGCCTGCCCACCCTCCCAGGGAACAACTCCTTCCCAATATTCCATCCATCCCTGCCCTCTGGCACTGGGAAGCCATTCCCTGTGTCCTGTCCCTCCAGCCCTTATCCCAGGGTGAGGTGTTATTGGGAATATTTCCAGTTTTTGAGACAATCTTACGATTCCTGGCAGGGACGGACTCTGCAGCAGGGCCTTGTCCCTGCAGAATTCCCACTGGAATGGCAGGGATTGGAATGAGGTGATCCCTTCCAATCCAAACCATTCTGGGATCCCATGGCCCAGTTTGGAAATTTTTATGGCTGTTTCGGAGTGAACGACACCCAAGAATTCCCTGCAGCCCCAGGGAGAGCAGGTCCCTCATGGAATATTTGGAATTCTCCTGGAGTACGGCAACAGAACAGCTCCAATGTGACTTTCCTGGAGCCAAGCTCAGAGTGGCCTCACCTCAGGCTTCCTGAATTCCTAATCCCTGTCTCCACAGCCATGACATCACCACTTTCATGGATTAAATCCCAGTGCCAGGAGCTCCAGGGCAGAGCTCAGGGCCATACACCCCTCAGTGCTCAGCTCCCAGCTGGAAAAACCCCGGGAAAAACCCTTTCCTGGGCATCAAACCCACCCAACTGCCCCCTGGATCCGAGGGGCACCTGCTGCCTGCGCTTCCCTCCAGGAATGCAGGCTGGGAAGAGCAGTGATGGATTTCACGCTTCCAGCCCCGAGGTGCCGCGGATCCTTCCGGAGACAAACCCGGAGGCGCCTCGGCCGCTCCCTGGCGCGGCTGGGTCGATACCTCAGCCCGGAGCCGCTCATTAAAAACACTCCGGGAGCTGCCGGAGCCTCCGGATAGCCCCGGGAATGCACTCCCGGTAATGGCTCCGTGCTTTGCATTGTCTGCTCTCCACCTCGTCTCGGGAATCAGCGTCCAGCCCCGGCGAGGGATGAGGGAAGGAGCACTTTGGCAGCTCAGCCGCACCAGGGGCGGGGGGGTAATTCCAGTTCCATATTCAGGCCAAATTCCCATCGATTTTTAAAGCAGCTCAGCTCGAATGAGGAAAATCTGCTCCCGAAGTTCATTTGGAGCTAAGAAAATGAAACCTTTTAGGGCCAGAGCTGTTCCAGCTCCCTGGTTCGCCTTAATATTTGTCATTCCAAGTGGAATCCGTTCCTGGATCCCACAGCGCTGGGGCTGGCAGCTCTTAGTGAAAGGATGGTCCCTAAAAATCCCAGTATTCTGCTGGGATCCCCTGTAAAATTCCTGATATTCAGCTGGGATCCCTTTCTAAAAATCCCAATATTCAGCTGGGCCCCCTCATTAACAGGATCCCGTTAATGATCATTAGCGAGAGGCTCGTTAGCGGGGCTGCTCCTCCTCCCAGCCCTGTGTGTGTGTCCATGAATGGATCGTATCCATTGATTCCAGCCGGGAATAACTGGCCCAGCCCACGGAGCCCCAGGGGACAGCGACTCTTCCGATTCCTTTGGAAGAGAATCCAGCACTGGCAGCTCCAGAATGAAACTTGGGAGTTGCTGTCCCAAAATTGGATTTTCGGAGCTGTTGCTGGCAGCCAAATTTCTCCAGCCAGCTCCCAGCCCCTGAGCCTGGAATTGTAATTCCCCAACTCTGGACTCAAAGGGTTGTTGTGGGAATTATTTTGAAGTGTTTGGGGACCTGTTGGAATTCAGGGCTGGTTTTTCTCATCCCAAGATTCCATGAGGCCTCCAAGGTGAAATTTTAGCAGCAGCATCTTCTCCCTTCACTGGACTGAATTTCAGACCAAGGAATATTGGTGGATATACAGTTTATTCCCTCTGGAATATGGAGCCAGGCTGGGAGAGCTGGGAATGTTCCCCTGGAGAAGGGAAGGACACAGGGAGAGCTCCGAGCCCCTTGCAGGGCCTGAAGGGGCTCCAGGAGAGCTGGAGAGGGACTGGGGACAAGGATGGAGGGACAGGACACAGGGAATGGCTTCCCACTGCCAGAGGGCAGGGATGGATGGGATATTGGGAATTGGGAATTGCTGGCTGGGAGGGTGGGGAGGGGCTGGGCTGGAATTGCCAGAGCAGCTGTGGCTGCCCCTGGATCCCTGGCAGTGCCCAAGACCAGGCTGGACATTGGGGCTTGGAGCAGCCTGGGACAGTGGGAGGTGTTCCTGCCCATGAAACACGTGGATTGGGATGGTTTAAAGTCCCTTCCATCCCAAACCATCCCATAATTCCATGACTCATTCAATGATGGCTGATGAGTTTACAGGGATCTGCCTTTTTTATGGGACACCTTTATTATTTCATGCCCAAAATCCGATATTTTTTATCGCCGGGGCCCAGACTCTTCCTCTGAAGAGGGAAACCGAAGGAAGTGGGAGCTTTCCAGGGCTGAGCAGATCCATCAATTTGGCCACGGGCAGCTTGGGACCTATTCCGCAGTTATGGGATGTATTTTTAGCCCATGGAAAAACAGTGTCAGGAGCACCTGATATGACAAACACACAGAGCAATCCATCACTGCCCGGCCGTCATTCCACCGCAGCCAGGAGGGCTTCATTTCCCCACCACTCGCTGCTATTTTGGAAGTGTCTCCAGGGAGCCTGACTGGAGGAACCAGGGAGGGAGATGGAGCTGGGATGGAGGAGATGGAGAGGGGATGGAGGAGATGGAGAGGGGATGGAGGAGATGGAGAGGGGATGGAGGAGATGGAGTGGGGATAGAGGAGATGGAGATGGAGGAGATGGAGAGGGGATGGAGGAGATGGAGATGGAGGAGATGGAGAGGGGATGGAGGAGATGGAGCAGAGATGGAGGAGATGGATTGGGGTGCCAGGGGTAGTCAGCTCAGGGTGGAGGTGCCAAATTCCAGCCAGGACCACGTTCCTTCATTTATTCTGGAAGTTTTCCTGTCAAAACGCCAAATCCTGGCAATCCACATATGGCGAGAATGTGCAGCTCCTGGAAGAGTCCAAGCCTGGCTTTGCTTCCGAGCCAGAGCTCCCTCATCCTCATCAGCGATGCTTGGAGCATTCCAGGGAGCTGGTAGTGGGATCATGGAATTCCAGGCTGGTTTGGGATGGAAAGGACCTTAAATCCCATCTCATTCCATCCCTGCCATGGGCACCTCCTGCTCTTGCATCCCCAAACCGGGGCTGACCAAACTCCTTCCAAAAACTCTTCCTTCCAAAACCTTTTCCTTCCTTGTTCCTCCCAAATCCAAAAGGAAAACCCAAATTACGGAGAGCACAAACATCCCATGGTGGTTGTGAAAAATCCTAAAAAGCCCCACAAAAATTGGGCCAGGACTCAGGAGTTGGGTGGTACCTCCCTTCCCATCCGTGTTTTGTTTTGTTTCGATTTTTAGGGAATTGTTTGGCAGGACAGGGATTGAATCCAGACTGGGAATGACTTAATGAGGCCAGAAAGGAAATGTATTGCTCTGCTCCAGCCCTGGATGGGGAGAGCTCAGAGATCCTTTAAAAATGAGCTGGAAGCAGAATTAATTTGGGAATCATCCCTCCCTCAGCCATCGGAGCACAGCTGAGCATTCCCAGGTGAAATCCCAGCTGCTTCTCTTGGGAATAAAAATCCAAACTGGGATTGGACAGGCAGGAATAAACAATAAATAAGAAATGATGAATAAATAATAAATAATAAGGAATCAAGAAGGAACAGAAACATTTAAATCCCAAAAAAGTTGCAGGAAAGCTCTGGATCCTCCAGCCCCGGCACAGCTGCCCAGGGCAGGGCTGGAATTCCCGTTCCTGGAGGGATTTCAAGCCCTGTGCATGTGGCACTTGGGGACAAGGCTTAGAAGGCTTTTCCAGCCTTAGCAATTCCATGATTTCTGATTATCCCGAGCAGGAAGTCCCCTGAGGACCAGGAAGGGTCATTTTGGGTGATGCGGGACCATTTTCCTTCAGGATGAAGGGAAATAGTGGGATACAACCTGGGAATGGGGGTGAGGGAGAAGAAAACAGGGAAATATCCTTCAATTTCTCCATTCTAGGTGACTCCAAAGATTCACCAGGAAGTGGGGAACAGCCTCGGCTCCTGCTGGAGCTCCGTGAGATTGAGGATTTATGGAAGGAAGAAACTGAGGAATTCTCTCCCTCCATCAGTCTCCAAAGGCCCTTTCCCTGGGGATGGATCCCTGGGAAGAGCAGCCCCTTCCAGCTGGTATGGGGGGGATTCCAGCATGGCAAGGCTGGGATAAATCCCAGTTGAAAGATGGAGATCGGGCTACAGGAATGGTTCCACACTGCTGGAGTTCCCAAGGGGAGTTTTGCCATTCTCCCTCCACATCCCAAGGCGGATTCATCGGGATAATTCATTTTCTTTGGGTCTTTGGGACAAAGCTTCTGCCTTTCTTTTCCATCCAATGTTTCCTCCTAATTCAGGATTCCACAAGAGGTGGGGAGAGAGCCAGGAGAGAACGAAGCTCCCGCTCGGAGCCGGGATGGGAGAACAAGGCTGAACTCCCCAAATTCAAAGCGTAATTAAAGGAAATTGAGTTTTGTGAGGGAAAAAATTCCCAATCCCACATTGATTTCGAGAGCAGGAGTTGGTTGAAATAGCCAGAAAAAGGAAAAAATCAGTGCAGGCACCATTTTCCCAGGAAAAGCTGCTGCAGCCGCTTCCCAACGTTATGGATGAAGCTGTCACAGAGCTGCCGGTGGAAAGGAAATCCTGGATTCCCTCCGCTGCCATCCCGGTGTCAGGAATGATCTGCTTGGAAAAGAGGCATGGAGGGCTGGGAGAAAGGGCTCAGGGTGGTGGGAAGAGCTTTCCATGGATAAATCCTGCCCTGGGATCCGTGTCCATCATGGCCAGCCCACGTTTTCTCGGCCAATTCCCGGGATTTGCCTCCACACCACGTGTGGGGTTTTCCTGGAATGGTTTGGGGTAGGAAGGACCTTAAAGCTCATCTCATTCCATCATGGAAAGTTCCATCGAATCCTGTCCCCAGCTTGGTGTTGAGCTTTTCCAGGGATGTGGCAGGAGCAGGACATGGCTGGCCAAGGATCCTCCCACACCTCCAGCTTTTTATGGATAGCGTGGAATTAAATCATAAATCAATAAAATCCTACCAAATGTCCAAACGTTGGCACTAAATTCCCGAATTTCCCAAAGGGGGAAGGCATTCCGGAAGAAAATGTATTTGGGAAGGGGATTATGGTAAAAAAGTTGGGATTTTTTCCCCTCAAATGTTGTTCTCTACCTGCAGAACTTGTGGGGCTACGAGGACAGTGGGTGGGAATCTTTTACTGGGAATGGATCATGGAATCCTGGAATTCCAGACTGGTTTGGGTTGGAAAAGACCTTAAAGCTCATCCCATAAAAGGAAACCAGGAGGTTTGCACTGGAAATAGAGGGGGGAAAAGGGGTAAAAGGGGAAAAAAGGGAAAAAAAGGGGGAAAGGGGAAAATGGGAGAAAAAGGGAAAAGTGGGGGGAAAAGGGGAAAATGGGGGAAAAGGGGGAAAAAGGGAAAAAGAGGAAAAAAGGGAAAAGGGGGGAAAAGGGAAAAGGGGGGCAAAAGGGAAAAAAAGGGATAAAAGGGGAAAAAAGGGGGAAGGGGAAGAAAGGGGAAAAAAGGGAAAAAGGGAAAAAAAGGGGGGAAGAAGGTGGAAAAAGGGGGCAAAAGGGAAAAAAAGGGAAAAAAGGGGGGAAAAGAGGAAAAAAGGGGGGGAAGGGGGGGGGAAGGGAAACCAGAATATTTGCACCATAAATAAAGGAAAATATAAGAAAATAAAGGAAAATAAAGGAAAATAAAGGAAAAGCAGGAGGTTTGCACTGGAAATAAAGGGAAATAAATGGAAATAAAGGAAAAGCAGGAGGTTTGCAGAGCTGGAGGCTTTGCTCCCATCTCATTTTAAACTGGAAAATCGCCTCCTGTCATCCAGGCTTCAGTAGAGGATTAGGAACTGTCCAGGATATAAAAGGAAAATAAAGCATGGAAGATTTTATGACAGGAGAAAAATGAACAATGGCTCAAATCCATCTCCGAGGGGGAGAGGGGGCTGATCCATGCTTTTTGCTGGATGTAATGTAATTTCTCCGGCGTTTTCTGTCTGATAAGCAGGGATGAAGCGTTTGTGTCGGAAAAATTCCGTGTGCTCGGGAAAGGCTCATTTAAAGGGATGGGAAGGGAAGGAGGATGGAGATGAGATGGTGGCCTCCAGCACTGAAAACTTCCCTGGGAGAATTATCCGGAATTCTCCTCTCCCATACAAAACCCACTGAAAGCCCATTAAAAATCCCGGATCCGGATGCACGGCTCATTAGCGCACGGACAGACGTGGGAATGGCAAAGGAGTTGTTTGGAAAAGCCTCCAAATCCAAGTTCCTGCTGTCCCCCAGCTCCCCCAGCTCTGGCTTGGCCTCCTCTGGGGAGGGATTGGTTCCCAAAAGAAACAGGGATGCAGCTGCCTCTTGGATCAGGGCTTCCCTGTGGAATCTCTGAAGGGAA
Source organism: Corvus moneduloides (assembly GCF_009650955.1). Taxonomy (NCBI): domain Eukaryota; kingdom Metazoa; phylum Chordata; class Aves; order Passeriformes; family Corvidae; genus Corvus; species Corvus moneduloides. The sequence goes on along the minus strand of NC_045482.1, from coordinate 38,480,872 downwards.
ACACACCTGAAAGTCCCAGGAAATCCATCCCAAATCCAGATTTTCGGGACACAGAGGGACACCTGCAGCCAGGGTTAACTCTAAACTCGGGTTTAGCTTTAGGCGACTCCTCACCAGTTCTGAATTCCCATCAAAGCTGGAATTCCCTGTTTCTCCTGAAGCCCCATATCCAGCTGGAATTCAGCTTCCAGGGATTCCCTGACTCCTTTTTCTGACACCTTCTTGCTTTCCTGCCTTGCAGCAGGCAGGGAATGCCAAAGGAGTGAATCTTCTCCCGATCCAATCCCGTGCGATTCCCTGTCCCTGTCCCCCCGTCCGGAGGACACGGATCTCCACTCCAGTGCAATCCCACCTCTGGAATGTTTCCCAAACCAGGGACATGGACCAAAGAACCAGGAAAAACATTCCCTGAGGCTCCATTCCCTGGATGCAACTGCCCCAATCCCTCCCATTCCTGGAGGGATTTCAAATCCGTGTGGATGTGGCACTTGGGGACATGGATCGGGGTGGCCTTGCTTGGATTCCATGACCTCCAAGGGTTTTCCCAACCCAAACAATTCCATGACTCTTCTCCTCATTTCCTGGCTTTAAAAAGAGCTTGTAGCAGTATTCCGTCACTTTTCCTAAGATTTGAAGTCTGAAAAGATCTCCTTAAGAAATGTATTTGGGAAAATTACGGATGGCCACAAGTAACAGAGATCCAGTAAGAGTCAGGCATCCCAAAGTTTACTGGGACACCTGGAAAGCTGCTGTTTGGAGTTTTGCACCACATTCCAATGTTTTCCCCATCTCAGAAAGCTGCTTTTCCACAAAACCCACTGATTTTTCCGTAGGTTCCAATTATTTTCCACAATTCTGCTTGATTTGGGAAAATCTTCCAAAGCTCTGGAAAATCTTTGGGGCGGCCAACTTTGAAATAAAGATTCCAAGGAAACGTTTAAATAATGGATTTTTTTAGGAAAGATCTGAGCTGGCTGGGAAACATTCAGAATACTGAGAATTCCTTAAATCCTGGTTTTCCATCGTGTCCATCCATATTTTAAAATTTGGTTGCTTTTTGAGGAAGGAAAAGCAGCAGCTCCAAGGAGCTCCAGAGGGATGGGAGAAACTCTGGGATAAAGGGATATAAAAGGATGAGGAGTTGGACCGATCCATGAATACTGGAGGAGTTTTCCTTCTCAAATCAGTTCTCCAGGAGCCACCCAAAGGGAAAGCTGAAATTCCAGCCCTGGATACCAGCGGAGTGGTTTCCTTGGCGATTGTAACCATGGGAAGGACTCAGATTCCCTTCCCTCTGCCTGATATCAGGGAATATTGAAGCCTCTCCACTGATCCATAAGGATTAGTTCTGAAATCCATCGGATTAACGGAAACCACCGGGTCAGATCCAGAGAAACGATGGAAAAACACATGGAGATGGGAATGTGTCGGCAATGCCACAGCCTGGAGGAATTATTCCCTTCCCTGCTCTGCCTGGATTGTCAGAGAAAAACCTTCTTCCTCTGCAATTCCCAGGTGGAGCCAGGTGGGGATTGGGGTCTGATCCCAGGGAACAGCAACAGGATGAGAGGAAACGGCCTCAGGCTGGGCCAGGAAAGATTTAGGTTGGATATTGGGAAAATTCCTCATGGAAAGGCTTGTCCAGTCCAGGGCAGGGCTGGAATTCCCACCCTGGAGGGATTTGGGTGTGGATGTGGCACTTGAGGCCATGGATTGGGGTGGCCTGGGAATGGTTGAACTCCGTGAGCTCAGAGGGATTTTCCAAGCCAAACCATTCCACGATATTCCTGAATCCCAGAGGCTCCCTGGAAGCTCCTCGGGATCCCCAAACACCAAGAAATGGAATATTTTCTGTCAATTAACACAGATCCAGAATTTCTATTTTTAACTCCTCCCATCCCACAGTTTGCATTTCCAAAGGCTCCTCATCCCTAAATCCCTTGGATCAGCTCTCCCAAGGCTCCTGGAGCCACCTCTGGTGCCAGCCCCAGCCCCTTCCAAACGCTGCTCCTTCTCCTCCTCGGGAGCTGCTGCCAAGTGGATGCAGCTGCCCCGGGGCTCTTCCCTCATTCCCCCCCGGGAATTCCACCTAATGGAAGTCTGGGATGCGGCCAAGCTCTGCTTTTCCTGCAAAAAAGCGGGAATGCAAAGAGACGGAAGCAGGGCAGCCAGGATGGAGCAGCGGGAGCGGCTCCGTCCCGCTTCCCACCAAACCTTCCCCTCTCGTGCAGGGAACATTCCATGGATTACCCATCCCAAACCCGCTATTCCAGTGAAAGTGAGGTCCCAAATGTGCTGGGAGCTGGGCCTTCGGACAGAAACCGCTCACAAAAAAACATTCCATGGTGTGGGATAAACACAGGGATCCCAGTCCTGCTGACTCGGGGTGTGGTGAATGTCCAGGGGATCTTGGATGCCAAAAAATGGGAGGGAAACTCCGAAAAGGGGAGGAAAACTCTAAGAAAGGGAAGGAAAACTCCAAAAAGGGGAGGAAAACTCTAAGAAAGGGAAGGGAAACTCCAAAAAGGGAAGGAAAACTCAAAAAAAGGGAGGAAAACTCCAAAAAGGGGAGGAAAACTCCCAAAAAAGGGAAGGAAAACTCCAAAAACCTAACCCTGGATCCCAAATCCTCGAGTAAAACAAGATTTTATCCCAAAAGCACATCCCGCTGAAAAGGGGGAGGTTAACTTCAACCACGGAGCTCCTCTTTCCGTGAAAATAAACCAGCAAACGTTCCCTGCAAATTAAACATTCCGAAGGGATGGGTTAGGGAAAAATAGGGATTTCTCTTGGACACAAAGATTTCTCTCCCAAAGTTTCTCTTCCCATCTGGGGGAGGTTGGGCTCTGCCGAAAGTTCCTGGAAGAAAACAGGGATTTGGGGAACCCCGGAATCTTTGGGTGTCGATTCCCAGCTCTACACTCCTATAAATCCCTTTTTTTTTTCCCAACTGGAATAATTTTGCCAAATTAGGAAAGCTCAGATAGGAAAGGGATGTTCATTTTGCACAGAGTTGTAAATATTCCATGGAAACATCCCAGCTACTCTTGGATTTAATGTTTGCTGTCAAAATGGGACAAATTCCCCTTCCAATGACAAATTTTCCAGCTGGGATCTCATCTGAGCAGCTCCACTCCAGCTTTTTATGAAGCCATCCCTTTGTATCCCAATGGAAATAAACAGGAGAGAGGCAAAAATGGTGTCTAAAAGCATTTATCTCCAAGTGCTTCCAGCTGCTCTCTCCAAAAGCACTTCCAGGGAATTCCAGCCCCGCTGGGAGCTCAGGGATTTCATCCCTCCAAACACAGCTCCCCTCAACAAGGATTTTTTGTTGTTTCATGGAATCGTGGAATGGTTTGGGCTGGAAAAGTCCTCCAGGATAATGGACAGGACACAGGGAATGGCTTCCCAGTGCCAGAGGGCAGGGATGGATGGGAGATTGGGAATTGGGAATTGCTGGTTGGGAGGGTGGGCAGGGGCTGGGCTGGAATTCCCAGAGCAGCTGTGGCTGCCCCTGGATCCCTGGAAGTGTCCCAGGCCAGGCTGGAGCACCCTGGGATAGTGGGAGGTGTCGCTGCCCATGGAATGGGTGAAATAAATGGGATTTAAGGTCCCTTCCACCCCAAACCATCCCATGATTCCATGGAACCCGAGTGTGTGCTGCCCAGCCTGGCTGAGGAAGGTTAAACCCCTGCAGCAGAACAGATCCCGGGATTCAATCCAACTTCTGGGATCACATTTCTCCCCCTGGGACGCTCCGTTAAAACCAAACCCCCTGGATGGACACCCTGAACACAAACCCAGCAAAATCCAAAATATTCCAATGTTGGCTCCATTTCCCAAAAGAGCCGATCCTGTCGTTCATTTTTAAACCATCCAACCATTTCCCTGGGAAGAAATGCCTCAGGAATGAGCTTCTCCTGGAGTGACATCCATGGAAAACATGGAGAGCTAGGGAAGGAAGTAACAGATGTCACTCAGGCTCCCCTGCTCCCATCCCTAATTAAGGTAGGAGCCAATCAGCTCTCATTAACATATGGAGCTCTTCTCAGCCATATTTCCTTTGGTTTAAAAATATCCCATTCCTGCCATGCAGGAAATAACGGCTCAGGGAATATTGACCTTTCAGCGATTCAGTTGCATATTTAAATGTAATTTTTAATGGATTTGGTACAATTTGGATGCAAAAGGAAACGTGACCCTCCAGGAAGAGGGAGCAGGAAGTGGCTGTGCAGCATTCCCAGCGAGGGGAAGACTCTGGGAGCTGTTCCCAGGGTGGGAATGGCTCCAATAACCCATTTTTTGGGAAATTTTCCTGTATATCCTTGGATCAGTCATGACAAAACAGGGGCTTTGCCTGGCTGTTTGTATCCTAGGAAAATGGGGGAAAAACCTCACAGCCAGGAAAATTCCAGGGCCATTCCCAGTGTGGCTGCAGGCTGGGAAAGTGATGGGAACTGGGATGTCTTGGCACTGATGGCCCTGGGTTTGGCTCATGGATCAAACCAAGGCGGGATGGAATCATGGAATCCCAGAGTGGTTTGGGATGGAAGGGACCTTAAATCCCATCCCATTCCATGGGCAGGGACACCTCCCACTGTCCCAGGCTGCTCCAGCCCCAATGTCCAGCCTGGCCTTGGGCACTGCCAGGGATCCAGGGGCAGCCCCAGCTGCTCTGGGAATTCCAGCCCAGACCCTCCCCACCCTCCCAGCCAGCAATTCCCAATTCCCAATCTCCCATCCAGCCCTGCCCTCTGGCACTGGGAAGCCATTCCCTGTGTCCTGTCCCTCCATCCCTTGTCCCCAGTCCCTCTCCAGCTCTCCTGGAGCCCCTTCAGGCCCTGCCAGGGGCTCGGAGCTCTCCCTGTGTCCTTCCCTTCTCCAGGGGAACATTCCCAGCTCTCCCAGCCTGGCTCCAAAGCAAGGACAGAACACTTTCCAACAACATTCCCCTTTCCCATTAAATATTTTAATTCCTCTTTAAAGCCTCCTCCATTTGGAAAAGCTCAGGAAAACCTTCCCATGCCTTTTGTGCATTGCAGCAGCTGCTCCGGGCGGGGCGAGCCTCTGCCCATCCCGAGCGGCCCGGGAGGGGACGGATCGGAGGGGACGGATCGGAGGGGATGGATCGGAGGGGATGGATCAGAGGGGATGGATCCCGGGAATTCAGCGAGGCGTGGCCTGATGCCTTGTGACAAAGTGCTGCCCTGTGTCCCCATGGAACGGCGCTTCCCAGGACAATTGATTTTGGAGCGGCCGAGAACCTGGGGTTATGTAACAGCAGCATCCGACGGTACACTGCAAACATCCCACATGTTCATTTTCCCCGCTCTCACATCCTGACTTTGGCATAAAATAAACGAGAAATGCGCCTTCTCATGGAATATTCTGTAGAATTCTGGAGTCTCCCAGCAGATCCCCACGGGAGCAGTGGGACACGGCTCCTCCCAGCTGATTTTCCTGCCCTGCTGCCTTGGAGTCACACACAGAAAATCCATCCGCTTCCAATATCGCTCCAGGGCAGCTCTTTTTTCCAGGCCACTCTCCCGTCACATCCCTGCTTCCCTTGCTCAGCGGTTGATTTTATTTTAAAAAACCAAATTACCCAGCACTGACTCCCCCAGCCACCCCAGTTTGTCCCAAAAAAACCCCATGGAAACTGCAGGAAAATTCTGTTCCTGAGCTCCATCAGGGCTGGCATTTTTGCCCTTTCCTCAGCTGCCTCCAGAATTTGGGGTTGGGAAGGAAATTCCTCTTGGAATTATTGACAATCCCTTGAATTTATTTTCTTTTTTATGCAGTCAGGTGATTTTAAATTGCCTTTATCCTTCTCCTGGGAAGTCTCATCTCACCCAACACCTCCTGTCCGCTGTTCCTGCACCACATTCCCATCCCATTCCCGTTTCATGCCAGAGGCAGGAATTAGCATGAGGAAAACACAATTCCTCACCTTAGATCGCAAACCCAGCTGGAATCTGGGAGCCCACCACCACCCTGCTTTTCTCACATCCCACTCTCCACCTCTTCCTCTTTCCTTAAGGAAAAATGCTGGAGCTCATTTAGGATTTCAGAGCCACTCCAGCACCCGATGGGAAAACCCAAAGGTCACCAAATTCCAGGAAAATCACCCTGGTTTGGGTGGGAAATGCTCCTTTTGATCCAGCTCTTGGCCATTATCACCTTCCAGTGGATTTGGGAGCTCCTTGGACTCCCAAACTGGGCATTTGTGGGAAAACAAAGCATTCCTGGCCTGAGATCCAACAAATTTAAAGGCATTTAAAGGATCAGGGAGCACCTCTGGCTCTGTTACTCCTGAGTTACTCCTTCTAGTAGCGTTTGAGGTGTGGAGATTCAGGAAGAGAGCCTGGCAGGGAAAAGCAGGACAGGCTCATCCACAGCCTGGCTTGGGCTTTTTTCCATCTTCTCTATCACTCCCCCCCTTTTTTGCCCAGTGGGAGTCATCTCTCCGCTGCTCCCAGGCTGCTTTTTCCAGGATGGATTCGTACCTGGACAGGTTTTGAATTTAAAAGTCCAACTCTACCACAAAAAGCTGCAAATAAAATCAGTAACAAGCACAGCTGGCTGAAAAAACAGAAAAGATCATTTTAAAAAGAGACTCCACATCCAGGAATGTGCATGTGTTCACGTTGCAGGGAAACCAATCCATGCCCAAGAAAGGGTTTGTTAGCACTGCTGGAGTTTTGTTTTAAAAGGAATAAAAATGCCACCAAGGTGAGCCAAGGTCTTTGCTCACTCCTGATCTGAGGGGAAAATGAGGGAAAAAACCCCATTTAACCGCAGTAGATGTAAAATCTGCACTCTTCCCATTAAAACCTGGGAATTGCAGTTGCCTTTGGCACCCCTCTGGTTCCAGTGAAATGTCAGGGCCTCGCGCTGTGTGAAACCAGCAAAACCCAGCGACAGGAATCCTGGAATGAGCTAAATTCCCATTGATTTATTTCCACACAAACACCAGCATTGCAGCAGGACAAAAAACAGTGACCAAAATTTCGGGAAAAGTTAAATTTATCTGGATTTCTTTTCACTCCTCCCACAGACAGAGCAGGCCAAGGGTTCCAGGCCCACCCCACCCTGACAGGGAACAACTCCTTCCCAATATCCCATGAAACCTTCCCTCCTCCAGCTCCTTCCCACCTTTGGAATAAATTCGATTTTTACAAAGTCTTTGCATTTACATGGAACAACAACGAAGTCCTTGCTGAAGGAACTCCAGGAGTGGCTGCTCCCAGCTCCAACATTCCCATAAATAAACCAGGATTTCACCTTGGCTCCGCTTGTTGCTATTTGGAATTTGGGAGAGGTTTATCCACGCACCCCCAGGAAGTTTCCCAGCTGTTGGATATGGGGGAAATGAATTATTCTCACTCTTAACATTCCCTCTGGTCCCTGATTTTTCACTCCCCATCGCTTCCCACATATTCCCCTTTCTTTCCATCAGTATTTTCTCCTTTTGCTGGAATTTCTCCTCAAGGAAAACTCCTATTTAAAGCAGACACAGTTCTGTGAATACTGCTTTAATGGCACTAATCAGGGTCTAAGCAGCAGTTTAGCAGCTGGAGAAAACAAATGGGCTTATTTTAAGCTTAGCTTTTGTGCTGCAGTTCAAACCTAATTTCATTTTCTAATAAAGCCAAACTCTTCTCATACTTGGAGAAATATTTGGATGACTTTCCCAATTTTTAGGCTAATTCCTGCCAATTTATTTTGAAAGCTTAATTGCAATTGTCATAACAAGCAGCAATATCCAACCTGGAATTGCACATCCAAACTGCAGGAGGACCCCACAGCAAAAGCTGCTGGAAACATCCAGAAATCTCTGATTTTATCACAGTGCCGCAGCTTCCACTTGTCCAACAGCACAAAAACTAACAGCAACCACCTCTATAAAACTTAAATAATAAAAACAACGAGATGTTAAAGGGATAATTAATATTTAAATTAAGCAGGAATAAAAGAGTGCATGGAAGTGCTGGATTTAAATGCAAATTACTCACTCAGTTTAGGAGCAAGAGAGCCCAGCAAAAAATCCCTGCACAGATGAATTCTGGGATCTTTTTTATTTGGTCTGGATGCATTTTGTTGGAAAAATAAACGTGGGAGTTCAGACTTAAGCTGTTGGGACTCGGTGTCCTCATTAAGCACTAATTGCTCCTATTTATCTGGCCAACATTTTTCTGTAGGAGAAGCCTTCCAAAATCCTCCTTTTCTCCTTTAAATCATCCCAGGATTTGTTGGAATAAAGGGAACGGCCTCAATTCTATTTTGGATTTATTTCGATTTTATCCCATGACTGAACCAAAATCCTCTGGGCAATGGAAGCCAAAATTCCAGGAGGAAATGGGATGTGTTTCTCCAGGAGGAGGCAGCTGTTTCCCTGAAAACAATCCCACTTGTCAAAGCTCTTCATCAAAGCACCTGATTTGGGACAAAATGTTTTTGGGAAAAGAGGATTCTGGCACAAAGGCTGACCTTCAGATTTTTTGGGAACAGCTGCCAGTGGGTTTGAACAGGGCAGGGTTCTAAAAACCAGGAAAATGGGACTCAGCAGACTTGGGAATTGCAGCCAGACCTGTATCCATATCCCACCAGGAGACCTTCCCACCTGTGGGATGGACCTTGTTTGGAAAACCCCTCCCACAGCCCTTAAACTCCAAGGGCTGGAGCCAGGCTGGGAGAGCTGGGAATGTTCCCCTGGAGAAGGGAAGGACACAGGGAGCGCTCCGAGCCCCTTGCAGGGCCTAAAGGGGCTCCAGGAGAGCTGGAGAGGGACTGGGGACAAGGCCTGGAGGGACAGGAGCCAGGGAATGGCTTCCCAGTGCCAGAGGGCAGGGATGGATGGGAGATTGGGAATTGGGAATTGCTGGCTGGGAGGGTGGGGAGGGGCTGGGCTGGAATTCCCAGAGCAGCTGTGGCTGCCCCTGGATCCCTGGCAGTGCCCAAGGCCAGGCTGGACATTGGGGCTGGAGCAGCCTGGGGCAGTGGGAGGTGTCCCTGCCCATAGCAGGGGTGGATTGGGATCATCCTTAACATCTCTTCCAACCCCAGCTGTCCTGGTATTCCATGAGGTCCAAACCCACATTTTTCTCTCTTCCTGTGGGATTGTGGCCCAGGCAAATCCAGGCCCCAGGGCAGGAAGAGCCTCTCTCCATTCCCTGCACACAAACACTGCTCGCATTCCCAACTTTCATTTCCTTAGGGGTGGGAAATTTGCCAAAATCCCAACATCCTGCTCCACCTGCAGCTCCTGGCAGCCCTCAGGCTTTTTTGGGATGAGCCTTTAATCCCATTTCCCTGCTCAGTGCCGAGCTGGAATGGGGTAATAGGACCTAAAAGCCCCAAATTACACTGAATGTGGGGGGCCTGGAGCTGTGGAGCCCCAAAGGTGTTGGAATGGGATTCAATGCCACATTTCCCCCCGTTCCTGCTTCATTGTACCCCAGTTCTGGGGCTTCCTATGGAACAGGGATTTGTGTCCATCTCTCATCCACAGCCTTATTGCACAGAGGGTTACACAGCTCCACAGCCTCATAAAACACAATAAACCCTGGAAAATGCTTCTCCTGCCTTCCGGCCCATGGCACAAATCAGATTTCAGGGATAAGATCCAGCCTGGCTTTATGAGGAGATAGGGCATTAAACCAGGACTAAAATAGGAATCACACCACCCTGTGTTAGTCCAGGTTGATGTGGAGAAAGGATTGGGATGTGCTTTAAAAAATACTTCAGCTATCTTCCCTCCCATTCAAATTCTACAATCCAGGGAAAATCTGGGATCAGCAGCAGGAGGTTCCCAAACACACAGACAGGTGAAGCATCTGCCCGCAAAAACCTGCTCAGACCTGGCAGCGTTCCCAGAGGTTGGAATAACTCCTTTAAAAATCATCAGTCGAGGCACAAAGGGCAGCCAGAGGAAGGAAGAGGAGATGATAACAAGAAAAATTGGCTTTATTGAAGCTGCCTCTGCTAAAGAGGAAATGACACCTCGAGGGCAGCAGGCCTCCCAAACACAAACTCGTCCTTGAACAGACTGTCCATGTTTCCCAGCCAGAGCAGCAGGAAAAGCCAGGCCAATGGAATTGTTAAGGCTTCAATATTCAGGGAAGGGCACAAATGTTGTCCCAGAGCAGCTGTGGCTGCCCCTGGATCCCTGGCAGGGTCCCGGGCCAGGCTGGAGCAGCCTGGGACAGTGGGAGGTGTCCCTGCCCATGGCAGGGATGGAATGGGATCATCCCTAATGTCTCTTCTAACCCCAGCTATCCTGGCATTCCATAAAGTCCAAGCCCACATTTTTCCTCTCCTCCTGTGGGATTGTGGCCCAGGCAAATCCAGGCCCAGGGGCAGGAAGAGCCTCTCTCCCTTCCCTGCACACAAACACTGCTCACATTCCCAACTTTCACCTCAGGGCAGGGGTGGCACTGGATGGGATTTAAGTTCCCAGAGATTCTGGGATTTACAAAAGCTCCATGTCCAGACCAGACCCCACCAGTCTGACCAGTCCAACTCATGTCCTGAACTGGCCTTTTACCCAAACCAGCCCAACCTTGAATAATTTCTGGGTGTTGCTGGGAGGCCAGAGGCTCCCCATCCCTCCTCATTTCCCACCTGAGAGCTGAATTCCTGCCCCAAATTCCCATTTCCAGCAAAACCAAACCCACAGTCAAGCCAGAGGCATTTTCCAAGAGATCTTCAGAGCTGAAGAGAGAGATTTATTTTGGATAAATCCACTTTTCCTTCCCAGCTCTCTACCATGAGGCTGAGGCAGAGCTTGGATTTGAGATGAATTTTTCTCCACATGCTCTGGAATCAAAGCCTGGGAATAAAAGCAGCAGCAGGACAGGCAGCACTCACTGCACTCCCAGGATTTGATTTATTGTGCAGCTTTAGCACTTCCATTGCTGAGAAAGCACAGAAAAATGGGTAAATACAACTTCATATTGCACTGAGCAGCACCAGCCCCGAGCGTGCTGTGAGAGCTGCAGTTCCTTTGGAATTGCACCTCTGGGAGAGGCCTGGAGATGGAGATTTATTCCTGTCACTCCACAATTTACATCCTGGGAGCAGACAAGGCAGGACTGGAGATGCTGTAATAAAGCAGCTTTTTGTCCTGACTGCTTTATTGCCTTGAGGAGGGAATAAAGGCACAGAACAGGGTTTGTTTGCAGGATTATAATTTGACTTTTTCCTGCTAAAAAATGGATTTCAAATCAGTCCATGCACCTAAGAACCTTTCCCTTCCTGGAGTGGTTTTCCTTTTAACGGCATTCCCAAACATTCCCCTCATGGAATGTTCCCACCCTCCTGTTTGAGTGGTGAGGTGATCCTTGAGCTCTTCAAATCCAACAAATCACCAAGGAACGGCAGAGCCAGCAGTGAAATGTTGCTCAAACTCCTCCTGGTGCTTCTGCTGAACATTAATTTCCCAGATTTTCAGCAATTACGGGCAGCCAAACCCCAATTTAAACCCAAACTCAAGCCTGGTTTGACTCCTCTGAGCACCTTCAAAGCCAGAAATCTCCAGCCCACACCCTTCAGGGTTTTTTCCTCCCTGTCCAAACTTCCCCAGCCCTTCCAAATCCCTCGGCATCACCTCAGGGAACACTGAACAGGAATTACTGGACATTCAGAACTCAGGGAAGTGATTTTGCCTCAGGGGTGTTCCAGGCTCTGCAGGCAGCCAGGAGAAACCTGGGCCAGGAAAAACCTCAACCGTGGTGGAAAAAGCAGGAAAAAACCAGGGAAAGGGGAGGTAAAAGCATCCAGGGACAAGGAATAAAACTCCACAGCATGCCTGCAACCAGGACAAGGAATAAAACTCCATGGCATCCATGGAATCAAGTGTAAAATCATCAAGGTTGGAAAAGCCCTTCAAGATCGAGCCCAGCCATTCCCAGCACTGCCCCATGTCCCCCATGCTTGGAAATCGCTCCAGGGCTGGCGATCCCACCCTGTGCCAGGGATGGCCAGCCCTTTCTGGGAATAAAGCATTCCCAGACGGGGATGGAAGGATGGAAGGATGGAAGGATGGAAGGATGGAAGGATGGAAGGATGGAAGGATGGAAGGATGGAAGGATGGAAGGATGGAAGGATGGAAGGATGGAAGGATGGAAGGATGGAAGGATGGAAGGATGGAAGGATGGAAGGATGGAAGGATGGAAGGATGGATCAGTCTCCAGCCCAGAGCTGGGACAGCTTTACAGGCCCTGCTCCCAGAGCCGGTGAATTCACGTGCAGCCTCTCATCCAGGTGCTCAGACATTGCCACAAAAACCAGCAGCTCAGGAGGCAGCTTTATTCCAGGATAATAATTCCAGGAGGGAGCAGAGCTGCCTTTTGGACACAAATTTGAGCTGGCAAATCACGATTTGAAAGCCTGGCTGGCTGCTGGTAGCTCGGGGCCTGTCGGGCCTTCAGCTGTTCCCTGCTCTCCTTTCATTCCCAAGCTTTCAGACGTCTCCCTGGCACTGTTCCCTTCATCTTTATCCTCTGGGAGACACTCTCTGTGTTTCCTGGCAGAGCTGCTGACAGCCAGGACAGGTTTAAACCTTCAGGGAAAAGCAGAAATGCTCCCCCAGAGCAGCTGGGGCTGCCCCACATGTGGGACAGGGGTGAGATGATCCCAAATCCCCCTCTGCAGCCATCACCAGCAGCCCAGCACTCCCTGCCTCATCCAAGCCCAAATATTTCGTTTTCCCAGGGGATTCAGGAGGACCAGATCCAGCAGGATCCTCAGGGAGGGAAGAGGTGGCTGAGTTTTTCAGGATGAACAGCCCCAGAGCTCAGGAGCAGCTGGCACAGCTTATCCAGGGAAGCTGCCCCATCCCTCATTCCCTTCATGTCCTCAGGCACCTGGGAATAAAACCCAAGATTAGAAGCAGAAAAATGGGAGAGAAATGATTCTGATCATTAATTCCACCTGCTCCATGGGCAGGGACACCTTCACTATCCCAGTGCTCCAGCCTGGCCTGGGACACTGCCAGCGATCCAGGGGCAGCCACAGCTTCTCTGGGAATCTGTGCCAGGGCCTCCCCCCACTCAGTGGAAAAACCTTTCATTTCAATTTTCTTATCTGTAAAATGATTCTATTCCAAAATAGTAATTGGATTAATTATCCTTATCTCAGCCAAACAGACATTTAATTACAGAACTAAGGATCCCATAACCTACCAGCATTCCCAGTGTTTTGTTTAGAACCCCTTTTAATTAGAGAGAGGGATGGGGGAGTTATTGATCACAGAATCATGGAATGGCTGGGACCTTAAAGCTCAAAATTCCCCAGCTCCTGCCATGGGACACCTCCCCCTATCCTAGGCTGCTCCAAGCCCCATCCAACCTGGCCTGGGACACTTCCAGGGATGCCACAGCTGCTCTGGGAATTCCAGCCCAGCCCCTCCCCACCCTCCCAGCCAGCAATTCCCTGTTCCCAATATCCCACCCATCCCTGTCCTCTGGCACTGGGAAGCCATTCCCTGTGTCCTGTCCCTCCAGGCCTTGGCCCCAGTCCCTCTCCAGCTCTCCTGGAGCCCCTTTAGGCCCTGCAAGGGGCTTGGAGCTCTCCCTGTGTCCTTCCCTTCTCCCACCCCATCCCAGCTGGATCCTGGATCACCCAGCCCATCCCTGCCCTGTTGGGATCCATCCCTGCAGGACCCTCTGGCTCCCAGCTCTCCAGGAGAGCGGCACCAATCCCGGTGGGATCAGGAATGTTTCAGCCCTCACACCCCCACGCTGAGCTGCTCCAGGTGCCAGGGGATTATCCAGAATATTCCACTGCTCTCCCACTCCCAAGGAAAAATTCATGGCTCATTCCCGGTACTTGTTTTTCATCTCCTGTTTTGTCATAAAATAAATTCCACCTCAGCTCCATCTCAAAGCTTTGCATCTTCAGGGCAATGGGGGAGATCAATTTGCTTTTTTTCCCTGGGAAAAATACCCAAAAACTGCTGAAGAATCCAATTAACTTGGGAAACTTCCCGTCACTGGAGATGATGGAAGTGAAAAGATGGGAATAAATGCAGCTGGAGTGGTAAAGGCTTCTCTGAGTGCATGGAGCACACAATCCATCACCCTTAATGCAAACCTCATTCCTGGAATTTTCCAGAGTGCTTTCACTGCTCCATGCACCCCCAATCCCATAAAAAGCTCCCTGGCCAGACCCACATCCAGGTGGGATTTTCCAGCAGGGATTTCCCAGCAGGGACACTCCTGCCTCATGTTTTTATATCAAATGGAATTCCCAATAAAACCCCATCCCAGCCAGAATTCCTACAGCAGCTCTGCTCCCACATCCCAACACACCATTCCTCTCCCTGCTCACTTGTTCCCCGGATTCAAATCCTGTTGTACCGCTCCCAAAAAGTGCCAAATGGATTCCTGGGAAGCTGCAGGAGCAGCTTGGAGCAGGCCCGGGCAGAGGGAATTGCACAATTCCCGTTTCCTCCAGGTTTTTCGCAGGGGAAGCTGCTCTCAGGAAACCTGGGAACAATCCTTTGTTTCCATGGTCCATTTATCCCTGGGAATTTCCAGGTGCCAGAATTCCAGAAGACACCAAGAATGGCTTAATTAAGACCAATGAATTCCCAATTTCTGTAATAATCCAGGTTTTGTGCAATGCCAGGAGGGTAAAGCAACAATTTCTCACCAGTAACAATTCCTTACAGACTAATTCCAGGATTCCAGGGAAATCCTAAAAGAAATCACCCCAAATTACTCAAATTTGAAAATCGTGGAATATCCCGAGCTGGAAGGATCCCACAGGATCATTTTTCCAGCTGCTGGCTGTGCACAGGCATCCCAACAATCCCACCCTGTGCCTGTGAGCATTCAAACATTCCTGGAACTCCAGCAGGAAAAATCCAGCAGGATTTTGTTGGTCCACGAAATTCAGCCTCAAATCCAAAAGACACCAGGCAGAGCCTGAATTTTGGGATTAATTTATGCAGAGATCAACTCAATTCCCAAGATTTTTACTCCATCCTGGGAGTTTTTGCTGGGAGAGGAGGAACTTCATTCCCTCACCTGCATCCAGGGGCTCATTGGGTGCTTCCCAGGGCTCCTCAAAGAGAGGGAAAAACACATCCAGGAGGGAAACAGACAGCAGGAATATCGGGAAAAGGACACTGACCACCAAGAATTCCAAGACTGATTTAATGATCAATATCCAAGAGCTCCCACTGCTTCTTTCCCCCCCAATTCCCAAGTTCTGAGCACTAATTCCCTGCGCTGACACCTCCACCCGCATTTTTCCAGCTTCTGAGCTGGGTTTAGAGGGAAAATCTTCTGGGAATATCCTGATTTCAGCTTGTCTGGGAGCCTGGGCTGACTTCCGTGTGCTCATTAAAATAAAAAAATCTCCAAATAAGAGCTGCTGGCTCCCCACTGAGGGGGTGGATTCAGATCCACATCCCTCAGCCCTGGAAAATTGACACCCCTGAGGCTCTGAGCATCCATCCCAAATTATTCTGTGAATCATTTTCCCCTCCTGGGAAAGAAAAAATCGGGGGGGAAAAAAAAAGGAAAACAAGCAGCAGCTCAGCAGTTATTCTGTGGTTTTGCTCGTTTCACCATTGCCACCTGCTGTGGGATATTTGATGCTCCATTTCTTCCACTCCGACTTTTTCCAGGTGGGAAAACAATGCCATTTGTTTCCTTCAGGAGCAGGAGGTGTTCGGGCTTTGTGAGGAGGGAGGGGCACCTCTGGAATGGGAAGAATGGGAGCGGGAATGGGGCACAAGGAGCTGTAAAATCCCTCCCTTCATTTCGCCCTAGAGCAGGGATCAGCTGCTCCAGGATTTCAGGAACACAGCGTGGGAGAAGAACGAGAATCGCTGGAACCGGCTTCGATGGGAACGCAGCATTCCGAAGCAGGGACTGTAAAGGGTGGGACCGGCCCAGGATCCCCCTGCACCCCTGGGTTTGTTCCCCATCTTTGTGGGAGCAAGGATTTCTCCTGCTGTTCCATGGAGCGCAGCTCCGGAGCTGCCCTGACTTCCCTTCATTCCCAGTGATGGATTTGATGCCTGAAGCCCAATTTTGTCCTTTTTTTTGGCCTCCTCCCAAGCCAAACCCCAGCCCTGCTGTCACTTCCCTCGTCACCTCCCAGGAATTATTGCAGCCGCTGCAAATATCCCGGGATGCAGCCCCAGCTCCTTAAAACCTCCCATCCATCTTTCCAAGAGGAAAACTAATGGCTTCCCCCCCCCTCCAGCCAATCCTGACTCCAGTACTCCGGAGCATCTTTTATTTAACAGCAGCAGCCAAGCCGCCCCTGCTGAGAACAGAGGCTGGGGGTGATCCGTGGGATAGCAAAGCCATTCCTGCTCTTCCCATTAAAGCTGTTCCCTCCAGGATATCCCAGAGCACAGCGGAGGAGGCTCGGGATGTTCTGGCAGAGCAGAGGAGCTGGCGCTGCTCAGCCACTCAGGCAAATCCCAAAGGGATTTGATCCCAGCCAGGACAGCTTTGTCTCTCTCCCCGTTCCCGCTGTAGGAAACATTTGGATATCTCCCTCTGGAGATGAATTTTGAGGAAGAAAAGAGAGTTTTCCTGCCCAAATCCCTCCAGTTTTTCCAGCTCCTGGCTCCTGCAGGAAGCAGCAGAGGAGGTGAACAAGACAAGTCCTTTTAATGTCTTTTAATTGACCTGAGGCTCAAAGTCACCACATTCCTTCTGCTTGCACCTGGATCCTGGAATCTTGTGGCTATTCCTGCCTAAACAACCCCATTCCCAGAGGGCAGGGTTAAGGATTTGGCTGGGTTTTTCTGGGATAACCCCAGAGCCTCATTTGACCTCTCTGGGCTCCTGGAATCCCAGTTTTCCTGGCTAAACAGAAGGAAGTGTCCACTCCAACTCTGGCACTCCAAGCAAAGCCCACTGCTAAAAATGAATCCCAAACCCTTCATTTTCATAGGATCAAGATTGGAAAACAGCCCCAAGATCCCCAAAACCAACCCCGAACCAAACCCCACCTCTCACCTGAACCATTTAGGCTCAGAATTAGCCCAGGAAAAGGCGCCGGGCCCCCAAAACTCAGAGTGATTTTAATTAGGAGCTAATTAAGGGTGCGAGTGACAGCACAGACGGGATGCAGCGGAGCTGAACCTTTGGAATTCAAACCTCCCAACAATTCAGCTCCCAGCAGGTGGGAGATAAGGCTGGGAATCAGAGCAGGTGAAGGCAGAGGCACCAGAGAGGGAAGTGACACCTTGGGACAGCTCAGGGAGCCTGGAACTTTTAGGGATTTGACACAGCCAAGTTTTATGGAAGAGGACGCATCCTCAGGAATGGAGATGTTTTAACTCTGATTTTGCACCATTCCATCATTTTTGCCAGGTTTTGTGGCTGAACAAAACCTCCCACACCTCCCTCCTGCTTCCCTTGGGACTGCCAGGGACATTTGGAGCAGAGATTCAGGAATAACCCCATTCCCAGCTCTCCTCCTGTTGTCCTGGGCCTGGCATTCCCCACGTGGATTTTGCCTTTTGTGCCCTCTCTCCCCCTTTGCTGAGGGAACCTCAGTGCTCAGCCAAATCCAGGGATTCTGGACTCTCAGGGAACAGCTTTAGGAGGGTCTAAGTGTCCATTTTGCTGAGCCACCAACAGCAAATCATCCCTGAATTTTATCACCTCGATTCATTTCCATTCCCACGTGGAAAAAAAGGCTTTAAAATCCAGTAAATGACTGGAATCTCCTCCCTGACGTTCAGCCAAATCCACATTTTACCTTTCCCTGCAAGCACAAACCATCCAGAGATCCTTTCCCACCCCCTCCTGCTCACATTCCCTCTCCTCCATCCCTGGTTTTTGAAGTGGGGTTGCTTTGTGTTCCAGGCACAGGAAGGATAAATGTCAGGGATTCATTGTTGTGGAAGATAATGGGAAAAATAACACCAGGAAGCAGACTGGGATATTTTCAGGAATGCAAGAAAACATTTAGAGAAGGATCCAGGGAGAGCTCCGAGCCCCTTGCAGGGCCTGAAGGGGCTCCAGGAGAGCTGCAGAGGGACTGGGGACAAGGCATGGAGGGACAGGACACAGGGAATGGCTTCCCAGTGCCAGAGGGCAGGGATGGATGGGAGATTGGGAAGGAATTCCTGGCTGGCTGGAATTCCCAGAGCAGCTGTGGCTGCCCCTGGATCCCTGGCAGTGTCCAAAGCCAGGTTAGATGGGGCTTGGAGCAGCCTGGGACAGTGGGAGGTGTCCCTGGGGGTGGAACAGGATGGGATTTAAGATCCCTTCCCACCTAAGCCAGTCTGGAATTGTACCAAATCGTGGATTGATCCAACAGAGTAAATCCAGGGAATTCACAGCATCAGGATTAGTTCAGTTAGCACCTGATAAAACCTGGAAAATCCTGGCGATTTTAAACAACATCCCTGTGCCTTGGCAGCACGCTCAGGCATAAATCCCCCATTCCCCATGACAGCTTTATGGTTTTCCCAAGAAGAACTGTATGGTTCCCAGTGAACCCTTCCGTGAGGACACCCCCGTCTGGAGCAGGGAGGAATTCACTCCCGGGTTTATCTTTTGGAACATCCAACGTTGTTTTCCACCTCTGCAAGGGAGGAACAGTTTGTGAGGGAAGACAAAAAGGGAAATTTCGTCATCTGATAAAAGCAAAGGGACTCTGCATGGAGAGAGCCATCCCTAATGGGTTTCACCTGCATTCCCAATTAATCCTGCCTCCTTATCAGCCACTTAATTACCAGGCATCAATCTTTAAATTACTGCGAGGAGTGGAAAAATTCCTACGTGGAGGAAATGCCGTAGGGGCGTTTAATGTAAAACCATTCAAATTCACATGGGACCTCTAAAGACAGCCCAAATCTTCGTGCTCAAACTCCATTATTTCCTAAATAATATCCCAATATTGTGGGAATAAATGGAATCATCTGGGCATATCCCAAAGATTTGGGTACTAACACACATTTCCCTCACAAAAACCCTCTTGGTGGCTTCTTCCCATCCTGCTTTCCTCACAGCTCCCTTCCGACCCAGTGCATGCTCCAAGCTGATAATTTCCCAATAATTCTCCAATAAATGTCCGTAAATATCAAGGAAATGCCACCACTTCCAAGCCTCTCGAAGGCAGAGCAAGTCACCAAATTCTGACTGAATTGGTCAAAAGTGCAACAATAGCCTCAAATTATAATTCCCACCCTCAGCAGGGAATTTAAAACTGCTCCCAGAGCTTCCTGGACAGAGGTAAACCCAGAAATAAAGACAGGGAGAGCCAGGATAGAATTATTTGGGAAAAGAGGGGCTAATAATGGAATAAAGTGAGCATATCCCAAAGATTTGGGTACTAACACACATTTCCCTCACAAAAACCCCAAAAAAACCCTCTTGGTGGCTTTTTCCCATCCTGCTTTCCTCACAGCTCCCTTCTGATCCAGTGCATGTTCCCAGGCGATAACTTTCCCATTAATGTCCATAAATATCCAACAAATGTCCTCAAATATCCAGTAAATGTCCAATAAGCATCACCACATCCAAACCCCTCCAAAGGGGGAGCCAAACCTTTGCCAGTCTTGGATGCCAAACCCAGCAGGACCATCCCAACTCATCCTTTCCACTTCCTATTGCCCCAAATCCCCTCCAAGCCCATTTATACCCAGGCAGGTACTACCAGGTGTAGCTGCTCATCCCCCAACCTTTTCCCTAAGAAGCTGCACCTGGGAGGAGGATTTTGGGAAGGGATTGGTCCTTGTGAGGGTTTGGCACAGAATTCCCAGAGAAGCTGTGGCTGCCCCATCCCTGAAAATGTCCAAGGCCAGGCTGGGATAGTGGGAGGTGTCCCTGTGGAATGGGATGGGATTTAAAGTTCAGTCCCCAAAAAGTTTTGGGATTCTGTGGAAACAGTGCCTGTATCCCCTCACCGAAGTGTGACCCTAAAAATTCCTGTCCCCACTTCCCTCCGGGGCCAGCACTTGCCTCCTTCAGCCATGGAAAACCTGCTCCTGCTGCCCTCCCTTCCCAAAGGATCACCCCCATTCCATCCACTTTTCATCCCGGAGTGCAAAATCCCAGCCCCAAATCCCGGTGAATCCCGAGATGCCGAGCGCAGTCCCCGTGCTGTTGGAGCAGGGATTGCTCGTTAGCGAGCGCCGTTCATTAAGGGCTGATTAAAGACCAACCCATCGAAGGTGCGGCTGCTTTGGGATCGATCCGGGGCAAGTGTCAATGTTTGCTCTGCGGGCGGGCGAGCAGAAGGGTTCCTCTCGTTCCAGAGCCACGGGAATTCCCGGGAGAGCAGCTCTGGGATGAGCCACGGCTGCCAAAGAGGCTCCAGTCGGTGCAAAATTGAAAGATGGGGCTTCGTTAAAGCACAGGAAATTATTATTATTATTATTATTATTTATTTATTTATTTATTTATTGTAATGATTTTGTTATGTTTTTATTATATTTATCTTATTATTATTTTAATATTTTTGTTATTATTTTATTATTTCGTCATTTCATTATTATTTTGTTTTATTATTTTATAATCATTTTATTTGATGATATTTCTTTTAATATTTTATTATTTTATGATTTTATTATATTTCTTTTAATATTTTATTATTTTATGATTTTATTATATTTCTTTTAATATTTTTGTTATTTTAATGAGATTTCTTTTTATTATTAGATTTCTTTTTAATGTTTTATGGTATCTATTTTTGTTATTTTTAGGCTATTTATTTTTATATTGATTTTAAATTTTTGGTATACTTATTTTTATTCTGCTTATGATTTTTATTATATTGATTTTGATTTTTACTATATTTATTTTTATTCTGTTTATGATAGTTTTATATTGATTTTGATTTTTATCATATTGATTTTTATTCTGTTTATGATGTTTATTTTTAGATTGATTTTGATTACTATCTTTATTTATATTCTGTTTATGATATTTATTTTTATTTCTATTATTATTTTTATTTCTATTATTATTTCTCTATTTATAATTTAAAAAAAAATTATTATTATTTTTTTTATTCTTATGCCATCACAACCATCCCAAATAAAGCAGGACTTCCCTCTGCTGTTCTGTTGTTCTATTCAGACCTAAACTGAAGTTCAAATTTACATTTTAGATGGAAATATCTGGGTTTAGCACACAGAAAGTTCAGGCAAACTCCCAGAGGAATATTTTAAACCCAAGTGAGCATTTAGACCACGCCAAAGCAGAATTTCCTTCACTAAACTGAGCCTAACACAGCTTTAAACTTCACTAATGAAGTTTAACAGGGTCTAAAAGCAGCCTAAAGGCAGGGGAGGGTGTGAAAATTAATTATTTATTATAATGAAAGAAATAAATAATATGTGTTATAATATATTTCTATATTATATATATCATTTAGAAATTAAATATTATTATTAATTAATGTCATGGGTTAGTGAGCATAGTCCTGGAAGTGATGTAGTTGCAAAGGGGAATTCTAATTAATTTTTAAAATTAATTTTAAATTAATTCTAATTTTAATGTTAAATTAATTCCAATTAATTAATTAAAAATTAATTCTAAATTCAATATAAATGCACGCAGCGCATGCATTAATATTATATATTATATATATATAATATTTTAATATTTCTATTTTTTAAAACATTCCAGCACCAAACCAATTCTGGGAATAACCCCTGGAAACCAGGAAGGGAAAGAAATATGATAAGGAAAACAAAGCCCTCGGAAGGTCTGCCAATATTTCCAATTATTCAGTCAAATTTTAGCCACAGGAAGGAGGATTTGTTTCCAAAATCCCTCAGAAACCCGGATTTGTAACACCTAAAAACGCTGCTGTTCCTACGAGCTCCGGAGGAAGGGAATAAAAATGATTCCAGGCACAATTCCTGGAAGGAATAGGGGCAGGAAAAGACGGAGTGCTGGGAATGCAGCGGGGCTCATTCCTTGGGATCATTTCTCGGGCTCATTTCTCGGGATCACTTCTTGGGATCATTTCTCGGGATCATTTCCTGGGATCATTTCCTGGGATCATTTCCCGGGCTTATTTCTCAGGATCATTTCTTGGGATCATTTCCCGGGATCATTTCTCAGGATCATTTCCCGGGCTCACTTCTCGGGCTCATTTCTCAGGATCATTTCTCAGGATCACTTCTCGGGCTCATTTCTCAGGATCATTTCTCAGGATCACTTCTCGGGATCATTTCTCAGGATCATTTCTTGGGATCATTTCCCGGGATCATTTCTCAGGATCATTTCCCGGGCTCACTTCTCGGGCTCATTTCTCAGGATCATTTCTCAGGATCACTTCTCGGGATCATTTCTCAGGATCATTTCTTGGGATCATTTCCCGGGCTCATTTCTCAGGATCATTTCTCGGGATCACTTCTTGGGATCATTTCTTGGGATCGCTTCTCGGGCTCATTTCTCGGGATCAAAGGCGACAGAGCGAGGGAGGCATTCCCAGAGCATTCCCAACCCGCCAGAGCCGGGGAGCCACGGGAGCGGGGAGAATTTCGGGATCGGCTCCAGAGCCTCAGGCTCCATAAAAATGAAGAGATGCAGGAAGGAGGTCGGGGTGTAATGACGGTGCCAGGGGCTGGAGGGCCTGGAAGCCCAGGCTGCAAGGAGCCCGTTCCCAGTATTTCATTCCCAGTCCCGAGCTGACAGGAGGTTTGCAGCGGGAGCGAGCTTTTATTGCCTCATTGCCCTCATTAGGCGGAGCAGCCGCCCCCTCTTTATTCCTTTTGGATTCCTTTTGGATTCCTTTTGGATTCCTTTTGGATTCCTTCTGGACTCCTCGTCTCCACAGCTCCTGGCTGCCAGCCTCAATCCCTCATCCACACCCTTCCACAGAGCCTCTGGCTGTGGGAACAGCTGCATGAGCCCGTGGTGTCCGTTCCAGAGGCTCAAATTAATCCAGAACCAGCTCAGCCGAGCTGGGAGAGGCTTCCCACAGAATTCCCTCAGTTACTGCTGGGCCGGCCGGGAGGGAGGGAAAACATCCAGAAATCCAAGGAGGTGGAGGCTGTGCCGTGGGAATAGCACAGAGCTGTGGTACAACACATTCCCAGGGAAGTTTGGCTGCCCCTGGATCCCTGGAAGTGCCCAAGGCCGGGCTGGACAGGGCTTGGAGCAGCCTGGGACAGTGGAAGGGCTGGAATGGGATGAGTTTAAGTCACTCCCATCCCAAACCATTCCATGATGATGATCCAGGTCTATCAGGGACAAGGCTGAGCTGCTTTGCTCACCCGCTGAGGGAAGGGGGACATCCAAGGGAGGAAAAAATGCCCAAAAATCGGGATTAAACATCCCAGACTGAAGTTCCCAGTCCTGACAGGACCCTTCAGTCAGGATTTCAAACAATCCCTGGTTTAAGTGAACCCCAAACGTGGTTAACGAACAATAAATGATCAGCACTAATTGCACTGGACCTGTTCCGCTCCTCTGGAGGGTGAAGTTTCCCAGAGGGATGAAGATTCCCGGTTTTCCCTCCAAGGGCCTGTTTTAGAGGCACAGGTCACTCTGGCCACGGCTGCTCTGCTCACTGAGGAGTTACAGACATGAGCAGCTCCGAAAATTCCCCCCGCGGGCTCCAGACCCAGCTTTGATCCCAAGCAAGGCCCGGGTTTAGGAAGTTTTCCACACCCAGAGCATTTTGGGAATCATTTCTCACAAAAAGCAGTGGATTTGGAGTCCTGATGATCTCCGAGTTCTCCTGGAAGGGTTGGATGAGCACTGGAATGGTGGAAGCACCTGCAAGGTCACGGAATCCCAGAATTCCAGACTGGTTTGGGTTGGAGAAGCCTTAAAATCATCCCATATTTCCCCCTGCCATGGCAGGGACACCTTCCTCTCTCCCAGGGTGCTCCAGCCTGGCCTTGGGCACTGCCAGGGATCCAGGGGCAGCCACAGGTGCTCTGGGAATGCCACCCTGGCTCCTCCCCACCCTCCCAGCCAGGAATTCCTTCCCAGTACCCCATCCATTCTTGCCCTCTGGCACTGGGAAGCCATTCCCTGGGTCCTGGTATTGATTTTATCCCTTCCTGATTGCTCCCAGGTTATTTTCTCTCTGGTGTTGCTCCCTCAGGTTTATTTTGCCGTGGAAGCCATTCCCAAGCAGGAGGAAGCTGCCTGTTCCCAAGGCAGAGGGATACGGGCCTATCCAGGGAGCTGGAGAACATGGAATGTCGATTCACGTTGTTTTATCCAGGATAGCATTCCCGTGGGACAGGAAAATACAAAATACGGCCTCTGGAAGGAAGCAGAGTTGGGAAAATCCTGTTAAATGTGGGATGTTCCAAGAGAATTTGTGGGATATTTGCTCATGGAGTGGCTGCAGCTCCAAACCGCCGTGTGCCAGGTCCTGCAAGATCAAAGCAAACCCCAAAACCAAGCTGGGGCCGCCCCCAGGGCTGGGACTGAAACCTCACACTGTCCTTAAATCCAGTCCTCAAATCCTGCCCTGCATCCATAAAAACATTGGAACACCAGCACCAAGCGCTGAAGGGTTAATACTGACACTGAGCATTCATCCCTGGATCCCAAATTGCTTCCCAGGATCTCTGGGAGCTGCTCCAGGAGGCAGCTGGGAGCATCTCCTGGATCCCAGGCAGGAAATTGTGTCCTGATCCACTGGGACTGGCCAGGGAACATTTCAGGAGTGCTCTGGAGTGGGGAAGCTGATACTAACATCAGTCAGGGAGGCAGCCATGAATTATTCAGGAATTTCCTGAGCAGTCAGGTCCCTGCTGGGTGCCAAGGGAAACTCTCCAGAGTTAATTCCTTCAATTTAGGGTGGGAGCCGGGAGAAAGGGAAAAAAAATGGAGTCAATAAGCAAAAGCTTTGCTCTTTGCTATTGACATGGGAGCTCAGAACAGCCAGGATATAAATCCGTGAGTCCTTTCCTGCCCTTTTCATGGAATTGCAGAATCCCAGGATGGTTTGGCTTGGGAGGGACCTTAAATCCCGTTTATTCCACCCCTTCCATGGGCAGGGACACCTCCCACTCTCCCAGGCTGCTCAGCCCCAGTGTCCAACCTGGCCTTGGGCACTGCCAGGGATCCAGGGGCAGCCCCAGCTGCTCTGGCAATTCCAGCCAGCAATTCCTTCCCAATCTCCCATCCAGCCCTGCCCTCTGGCACTGGGAAGCCATTCCCTGGCTCCTGTCCCTCCAGGCCTTGTCCCCAGTCCCTCTCCAGCTCTCCTGGAGCCCCTTCAGGCCCTGCAAGGGGCTCGGAGCTCTCCCTGTGTCCTTCCCTTCTCCAGGGGAACATTCCCAGCTCTCCCAGCCTGGCTCCAGAGCTGAGGGGCTCCAGCCCTGAGAGCAGCTCTGGGGCCTCCTCCAGAATCATTCCAGTCCTCAGAGGCCCCGGAGCTGATTTTGGGAAGTTTTGCCTTAAATTCCAAGCTCTCCAAGTCTCCAGATGACACAGAGTGCTCCCAAGGCCTCATTAATTCCTTAAGAGCTGCTTTGGACTTTGCTCAAGGCCAGCAACTCCTGTTTGATATCCCCAATCCCACCAGGACATTCCTCATGGACCACCAGCAGGAGAAGCTCCCAGGCAGTGGCAGATCCTGAGGATTTTCGTGAGGAATTAAACCCAGCAGCTCTTTGTGCTGCTCTCAGGACATTCCCAGCTTTCTGAACCAGCCTGGAAGGAGGCAAAACAAAGCCCAGTCCTAAGAGCTCGTTAAATCCAGCAGCGAAAAAGGCCACAGATGGAAAATAAGTCGTCCTAAGCCGATCCGAGCACAAAGATCCTTTCTGGGATCAAGGATATCCTGACGTAATTCCACGGAGTTCAGGAAATCCTCCCCTCGCTGGGTTTGCACGAGGTGCTGAGAGCAAACCACACATTCCCTTCACACAGGGATCCCGTGGGGGAGTGATCCCGCCCCGTGGGGGATGGCAGATCCAGGCACAGCTTCCCAGTTTGGGAATTTGGCTACTGAGAATTGGGCACAACCCCGCTGGATCAGCAGCTGTGCCAGGCTGGCTCCAGGCTGGGAATCGTGGGGGGTTTTCCATCAGCTCTGCTTCCCGTGGTGTTTTCCAAAGGTTGGGCTTGGTCAGCTTGGAGGTCTTTTCCAAGCCCAATGATCCTGAGATTCCCAGGGATGACAAGGGCATGATCCAGGCACGGAGTCGGGTTTGTCAGGCTCTTCTTGGACATCCTCTGGTGGCAAAGACATTTAAAATCCCACGTTTAGAGGGGGAGCTGAACCCAAGATGTCAAATTAATGTAGATACATGAAATTCCAAAATACCCTGTTAATACAGATCTATGAAATTCCAAAACATCCTATTAATACAGATCTACCCAATTCCAAAATATCCTGTTAATGCAGATCTATTAAATCCCAAATTTTCCAATCAAAGCGCCTGTATCCTATCTCATATATTATATTTACATGTATGTGTGTATATTATATTCCCATACAAATGTATATTCATGGCATTGTTATTAAATAGTTTAAAATTCCAGTCACGTGCCCCAAATCCATGGAAACGTTTGTTTCCCCCACTGGAAAGATCCAGGCTGGATAAAGCCCCAGAGGAGCTCATTAATCCCACAAATAATAAACGTAAGGATGATGTGGGAATGGTTGGGAAAGCAGGGCAGGCATCGGGAGAATTCCATGCCAGGGACACAGCCTGCACAGCAAGAGGATTTCTCAGCAAGATGTGGGATTTTATGGAGCTTGGAGCAGGACAGGGATCCTCCCAGAGGTGGGACATGATCCCAGAAGGGACCCACATTCCTGCCCCATCCCTGGAAACATCCAAGGCCAAGACTTGGAGCAATCTGGGATAGTGGAAGGTGTCCCTGCCTTTACTGTCACCTGTCCTTGGAACCAGGTGATCTCCAATTCCTTTCCAACCCAAGCCATGCCAGGATTCTGGGATTCAACAAATTCCTAATTCAATGAATTCCTAATTCAATGAGTGGCCTCAAATATTTGTCCTGTGGATCCTTAAAAATTCAAGTTTGATCCAGCTCCAAATCCAGCCCCCCCAGTGAGCAGGATCCTGCACTCTGCAGGCCACGGGAGTGGCCTGGAGGAGCCTCTTCCCAAAGGGAATGTTCCATCCCTGGCTGGAGCCAGTTTTGCCCCCAAAAAGAGCAATAATTCCATATTTTCTCCCCCAGCGTTGCTGTGTCCCTGCCGTGTCCCGCTGCTGCTGCTGCTCCAGACACACAGGGAGTGTTCCTGGGCTGAGGGATGGAATGGCAGGGAAGGACATCCCAGCGTAGCCATGCCGGCCCCTTTTCCTACAATTCCCATTAGCTGAGATCCCATTCCCCGCTCCAAGGTAAATCCCAGGATCTCCCTGTCCAGGGAGGTTTTCCCTGCCCTTCGAGGCTCAGCCATTTCAGTGCCAAAGCGCTTTAAAGGCATTTCTGTCGTATCCATAAAACCTTTAGCCATGTTTTCACTGGAATTCGGGAAAAGGGAAGAATCTGGGGGAAGCAGAGGCAGACTCTTTGGGAAAGCAGGTTTTCAGCTCTGCCTGGCAGTCCCACGTGGATCCCGGGATGGGCTCCGGGAATGTGGTGGCTGCTCCGAGGAGCTGCCAGAACCCATCCATCCCTTCCCAATCCCTCCTTTTCCCTCGGGAATCGCGTGCTCAGCCACCAGCACCTCAGTGCTCATTAACAGCCCGGCGCTAATTGTCCGGATGCTTGTCTCGCCCCAAAGCCGAGGTGCAGAGCCCCAGTTCCCCTCTCCTGCCGAGAGCGGCTTCCTGGCCTTGATCCTGGGCTCATCCCAGGGGAGGGAGCTGCCGACAGCGCCTCTGCTTCCCTGGGATGTGCAGCAACATCTGGCAGGAGCCGGAATCTCCGCGCAGCCCGAGCCGCTGCACATCTGGGCGCCGTCCGCTGCCACCTCGGGACACGCACGTGGGAAACCCGGGATCGGCGGGATCATGGGAAGCCGGCCCGGACAGGGATGAGGATCAAGGAGACACGAAGGGAACAGCAGCGAGAGCTTGATTTGGGAATCGGCTCCTGGGGGCTGGCCCGCGGCACGGTGGGAATTCCAGGGAATTATCTCTAGGGGCGGGTTGGGAATTGGAATGGCAGCGCAGCCTGCTCCATGCCTGGGATCCGGCCCCACTGTTGGCACTGCTGGATTTGATCTTTCCAGAGGGAAATGAGGGAGTTATCCTGGAAAAAAAGCGGGATCAGGAGGGACCTTCTCATTCCACAACTCCCTGGCAGGAGGGGGCAGCCGGGGGGGTCGGGCTCTGCTCACAGGGAACAGGGACAGGAGGAGAGGGAACGGCCTCAGGCTGGGCCAGGGAGGGGCAGGGTGGATATTGGGATGATTCCTTCATGGAAAGGACTGTCCAGCCCTGGCACAGCTGCCCAGGGCAGGAGTGGAGTCCCCATCCCTGGAATTGTGTCCAAACCTGTGGAAGTGGCACGTGGGGACACAGGGCAGTGATGACCATGGTGCTGCTGGGTTGGACTCGATGATCCCAAAGGACTTTTCCAGCCTGAGCAATTCCATGGCTCCATGGTCTCCTCAGCAGTGATGGACAAACAGCCGTTCCCACCACGCTGGCTGGAAGCAGAATTCCACCCTGGCATGATCAAATCCCACCTTGGGACCGGAGCCCTGTGTAGGACCATCAGTTTTCCCAATGTCCATCTGGGAATATTTGAGCCTAAAAGCTCAGGCCAGCGTGGGATTGTACAACTGGAGAACCTGGAGGTGCCCACAAACATCCCTCCAAAACTGGCTTAGGGCATCCACACCCCATCAGCCAAAACCCTTGGAGTTCAGCCGGGTAACCTCCAGCCAGATTGCACATTGTGGATCTAATTCCAAGAGTTTCCTGTCAGTGAAGGATTCACACTCAGTGAGGAAGATCCAGGGATCAACAGAGGGCACTTCCCTGCTGAGTTTTCCTTCCTTGCCGCTGGAATCAAAGGCAGCATTGAGGCTTTCCCATAAATCCAATATTTTAGATCCCGTTAAAATTCCCTGGGGATGGAGCAGCTGGAGGAGAGCAGCCATGGATCATCCCAGCAATCCCAGGTTCCACAGAGGATGTGGAGAGCCCGGGGCTGTGGCGAGCTCAGGGTTTGTTCTCCCACCTTCATCTTCAGGAGATGCTCAATTTCTCCAATACAGTTGGCACCTGCCACGATTTTAATTAATTCCCTGCTCCTAAAGCTGAGGAAAACTTGGGAAACAGCTCCAAATGTTCCTTTGGGCCAGGCTGAGGGTGACAGGCCAGAGCTGAAGGAGCAGCAGGGACAGAGGGAGCCACAGATGTTCTGCTGTGGGGGGAAAAGTGCCAGGAAACCCATCCCAAAGGCCAGCACTGTCCTTGAAGTTTGGAATTGCTGTTCCTGGCTGAAATCAGGGATTTATTTGGGGTATCCCAAGGAAATGCTGCCCAGAAAGGGATGCTCCAGTCCCAGCTCCGCTCTCCGGGCGTCTCCGCTGCTCCAGACATGAACTGTTAAACACAGGCCGGGCAGAATCTATTGGATTCTTGGGATAATCTTCCAATAAAGTCCAGATTTGGCTGGGAGCACTTTCACTTGGTAGCAGAGGCTCCTAATTTGTGGCTAAACCACTTTGGGAGGGATATTCCTGGATATTCATCAGCACCAGGATTATCCCTGCATTTGTCCCTGCTCCGTTGGCAGCTCCGGCTGAATCCCCAACAGCTTTAAGAGCAGCGTGGGAGCCGAGTCTCCAGCCCATCCCCTGGAATACTGAGGATGGGATGCTCCTCATCCAGCTTTTCCACACTCACCATCTTCCTGGCTGCTTGGGAGACGGTGGGAAATCCATGAGAGGGAAGAGGGGATGAAATCTCTCCAGGAGAGGTGTTTTGTCGGGAATGTTGGGAATGGGATGGGCTCCATCCAGTCCTTCCCCACTGGGGTCCTTTGAGCTGCTCCAAGGAGCGAGGATGGCAAATCCAGGGAGACGTGGAGCTGGATCCCTGTTGGGCAGCTCAAGCACCTGTTTATGCTCCAGAGAATCCCACAATTCCGCAGGGAGGTCAATGGAGCCGCTTTCCATCAGGATGTGGAGAACCTGGGAACCTTCTCCAAGCTCCTTCTCGCAGAGCTGCAGTCCATGGAAATGAATATTCCTTGGACATTGAGTCCCAACATCCTCCGGGGGGTAAATTCCTCCTTCCCGGTGAAATCAGATGAAGCAATCCCAACAAAACACACAGCCTGCCCCGAATTCTCCGGGATGGGGGAATTCCTCCCTCCCCACCTCCCACAAGTCCAGATTTGGGAATCTCTCCTCCGGTTCTCCCAGCTGCGGCCATAGCGGATCTGCCCATTGCTGGGGAGGTGATCCATGGTCTGCTCCCAATGGAGATTCCCAAAATTCCCAGCTCCCCATCCAGCTCCAGAGCCCTGCAGACACAGCGGGAGCCTGGGAGGCATCGCTGGGAGTTTGGAAATGCCTGGGGACTCAATGACCTTGGAGGGCTTTTCCAGCCTCAACAATTCCATGGTTTTATGATTTCATGGGATGTAATCACCTTTATGCCGTATTAACTCTAACCACTCACACGGGATTTGTTTTCCAAAAATGATTCATTTCCATGAAAATTCCGTATAAATGTTGGATCTGGGACAAGCGAATCCCAGCAGGTGACTGTCACTGAGCCATCCAGCTGGGAGAAGAACACCGGCAGCATCTGCTCCAGAAAATTCCCAACTTTTCCTGCAAAAAGCCTGATCAGGCTGCTCCGATGTTTAATTTAAAAGGGCCAATTTCCCCAATGCTCATCAGTGTTTCAGAATCATTTAAGTAAGGATTAATTTAAATTTTAATTCTAATTTTTATTTTTATTTTTGTTTTTATTTTTATTTTTATTTTTTTTGTTTTTATTTTTGTTTCTGTTTTATTTTTATTTCTATTTTTACTTTTATTTTTACTTTTATTTTTATTTTTATTTCTATTTTTATTTCTATTTCTATTTCTATATTGATTTTTATTTTTATTTTTACTTTTATTTTTATTTCTATTTCTATTTCTATTTCTATTTCTATTTCTATTTTTACTTTTCTTTTTACTTTTATTTCTACTTTTATTTTTATTTTTATTTCTATATTTACTTTTATTTTTATTTTTATTTCTATTTTTTATTTTGATTTTTATTTCGATTTTTATTTTTATTTAGATTTTAATTTTAATTTTGATTTTAATTTTGATTTTACTATCATCCCAGCAATTGCACAGCACGGGATGAGCAGGAGATTCCCACAGGGATGGGAGAACCATCCTCGTCTCTAAGGAACTCACTGGAATTGTGAAAGGGATTTTGAGCTGCTTTGGAACATAAAATCCAGCAATAATTAGGTAAAATCAGAGCTCTAATTAGTCACTGCTTTTAATGAAGCTGCACTTTAGGTGGACAGCACATGAAACTTCCAGCAGAATTCAGGTTTAGGGCTTTTCTCCAGGAATTTCTGATTGGTTTGGGTGGGAAAGGCTTCAAAGCCCATCCCATTCCTGCCATGGACAGGGAAACCTTCCAGCAGCCCAGGTTGCTCCAAACCCTGTCCAACCTAGTATAACTTTCATTTTCATTCTCATTTTCATTTTAACTTTAACTTTAATTTTAACTTTAACTTTAACTTTAACCTTTAATTTTAATTTTAATTTTGATTTTAATTTTAACTTCAACTTTGACTTTAACTTT
The DNA here is from genome assembly GCF_009650955.1 of Corvus moneduloides. NCBI lineage: Eukaryota > Metazoa > Chordata > Aves > Passeriformes > Corvidae > Corvus > Corvus moneduloides. The sequence goes on along the minus strand of NC_045482.1, from coordinate 38,449,209 downwards.
AATTTTAATTTTCATTTTAACTTTAATTTTGATTTTAATTTTAACTTTCATTTTAATTTTAACTTTAATTTTGATTTTAATTTTAATTTTAACTTCAACTTTAATTTTAACTTTAATTTTAACTTCAACTTTAACCTTTAACTTTAATTTTAATTTTGATTTTAATTTTAACTTTAACTTTATTTCATTTTAACTTTAACTTTATTCAACTTTAACTTCATCTTTAATTTTCATTTTAATTTTAACTTTCACTTCAATTTTACATTTTCATTTCCTCTCTCTCATTTATGGCTGGGATAAATAAAATTCAAACCCCGCCCCGAGCTCCTTTTGCCAAGAGCTGCAGCCAGGCTGATCCCGACGCTCGTGGGCGAGAAATCTCACGGGTTCCTCGCGGAATCCGCCGGAACAGGAGCGAGCGGGAAGGGCTGGCGGCTCCGCTGGCAGCTCCTGGTGCTGTGTGTGGGACACCAGGAGAGCCCGAGTTTGGGTGGAAATCTCTGCCCTGGGGAACCTGCTGGAACAGGAGCGAGCGGGAAGGGCTGGCGGCTCCGCTGGCAGCTCCTGGTGCTCTCTGTGGGACACCAGGAGAGCCCGAGTTTGGGTGGAAATCTCTGCCCTGGGGAACCTGCCGGAACAGGAGCGAGCGGGAAGGGCTGGCGGCTCCGCTGGCAGCTCCTGGTGCTCTCTGTGGGACACCAGGAGAGCCCGAGTTTGGGTGGAAATCTCTGCCCTGGGGAACCTGCCGGAACAGGAGCGAGCGGGAAGGGCTGGCGGCTCCGCTGGCAGCTCCTGGTGCCGTGTGTGGGACACCAGGAGAGCCCGAGTTTGGGTGGAAATCTCTGCCCTGGGGAACCTGCCGGAACAGGAGCGAGCGGGAAGGGCTGGCGGCTCCGCTGGCAGCTCCTGGTGCTGTGTGTGGGACACCAGGAGAGCCCGAGTTTGGGTGGAAATCTCTGCCCTGGGGAACCTGCCGGAACAGGAGCGAGCGGGAAGGGCTGGCGGCTCCGCTGGCAGCTCCTGGTGCCGTGTGTGGGACACCAGGAGAGCCCGAGTTTGGGTGGAAATCTCTGCCCTGGGGAACCTGCCGGAACAGGAGCGAGCGGGAAGGGCTGGCGGCTCCGCTGGCAGCTCCTGGTGCTGTGTGTGGGACACCAGGAGAGCCCGAGTTTGGGTGGAAATCTCTGCCCTGGGGAACCTGCCGGAACAGGAGCGAGCGGGAAGGGCTGGCGGCTCCGCTGGCAGCTCCTGGTGCTCTCTGTGGGACACCAGGAGAGCCCGAGTTTGGGTGGAAATCTCTGCCCTGGGGAGCTCTGCCGGAACAGGAGCGAGCGGGAAGGGCTGGCGGCTCCGCTGGCAGCTCCTGGTGCTCTCTGTGGGACACCAGGAGAGCCCGAGTTTGGGTGGAAATCTCTGCCCTGGGGAACCTGCCGGAACAGGAGCGAGCGGGAAGGGCTGGCGGCTCCGCTGGCAGCTCCTGGTGCCGTGTGTGGGACACCAGGAGAGCCCGAGTTTGGGTGGAAATCTCTGCCCTGGGGAACCTGCCGGAACAGGAGCGAGCGGGAAGGGCTGGCGGCTCCGCTGGCAGCTCCTGGTGCCGTGTGTGGGACACCAGGAGAGCCCGAGTTTGGGTGGAAATCTCTGCCCTGGGGAACCTGCCGGAACAGGAGCGAGCGGGAAGGGCTGGCGGCTCCGCTGGCAGCTCCTGGTGCTGTGTGTGGGACACCAGGAGAGCCCGAGTTTGGGTGGAAATCTCTGCCCTGGGGAACCTGCCGGAACAGGAGCGAGCGGGAAGGGCTGGCGGCTCCGCTGGCAGCTCCTGGTGCTCTCTGTGGGACACCAGGAGAGCCCGAGTTTGGGTGGAAATCTCTGCCCTGGGGAGCTCTGCCGGAACAGGAGCGAGCGGGAAGGGCTGGCGGCTCCGCTGGCAGCTCCTGGTGCTGTGTGTGGGACACCAGGAGAGCCCGAGTTTGGGTGGAAATCTCTGCCCTGGGGAACCTGCCGGAACAGGAGCGAGCGGGAAGGGCTGGCGGCTCCGCTGGCAGCTCCTGGTGCTCTCTGTGGGACACCAGGAGAGCCCGAGTTTGGGTGGAAATCTCTGCCCTGGAGAGCTCTGCTGGAACAGGAGCGAGCGGGAAGGTCTGGCGGCTCCGCTGGCAGCTCCTGGTGCCGTGTGTGGGACACCAGGAGAGCCCGAGTTTGGGTGGAAATCTCTGCCCTGGGGAACCTGCCGGAACAGGAGCGAGCGAGAAGGGCTGGCGGCTCTTGTGGCAGCTCCTGGTGCTGTGTGTGGGACACCAGGAGAGCCCGAGTTTGGGTGGAAATCTCTGCCCTGGGGAACCTGCCGGAACAGGAGCGAGCGGGAAGGGCTGGCGGCTCTTGTGGCAGCTCCTGGTGCTGTGTGTGGGACACCAGGAGAGCCCGAGTTTGGGTGGAAATCTCTGCCCTGGGGAACCTGCTGGAACAGGAGCGAGCGGGAAGGGCTGGCGGCTCCGCTGGCAGCTCCTGGTGCTGTGTGTGGGACACCAGGAGAGCCCGAGTTTGGGTGGAAATCTCTGCCCTGGGGAACCTGCTGGAACAGGAGCGAGCGGGAAGGGCTGGCGGCTCCGCTGGCAGCTCCTGGTGCTGTGTGTGGGACACCAGGAGAGCCCGAGTTTGGGTGGAAATCTCTGCCCTGGAGAGCTTTTCCCTGCAAGAGGCGGCCAGGACCGCTCCAGGGATGCGGGGAATCATGGAGCCGTTCCACCGGGCAGCATCCCCCGAAAATGAGATTTATCGGGCCCTTTGTGTTCTCCGCGGCCCCAAAGTCGCTGTCCGAGAGAAAGAAATCCCGGGAATGGCACTGGGAGTGGTTTGGAGCCTGATCGACAATGCAGGAGCAGCCAAGCAAATGAAAATCACCACGGGTTTAGGCGTCGAGGAGATGGTGATGGGAAATATCCTCATTTATTTAGGTAAAAAGTGCAATTCTCAGAGTTTTCAAGAGCTGTAAAGCTTTTTTCCGTTTCCAGTAATTGTTTAAGATGGAGATATTATAGCCAGATTAAATAGAAAATAAAGGTAAATACAATGCAAATATAAATATAAATATAAATATTTGCATTAATATCCATATAAATATTAGTATAAATATTTGCATTAATATCCATATAAATATTAATATAAATATAGTATAAATATAAATATAGTATAAATATAAATATAATTACAGATATTAATATTCATAGTTATATAAACATAAACATAAACACAAATATAAATATAAATATAAATATAAATATAAATACAATATAAATATAAATATAATTACAAATATTAATATTTATATTAATATAAATATTAATATGAACGTAGCGATATTATAGCCAGATTAAATATAAAATAAATATAAATGCAATATAAGCATAAATATAAATATGAAATAAAGAGATACATATCAAATAAATAAATATATTAAATAAATAAATAAATAGATATAAAATACAAAATAAATAAATATAAATATAGATATAAATATAAATATAGATATAAATATAGATATAAATATAAATACAATTATAAATAGTAATATAAGTACAAATACAATATAAATATAAATATACATATGAATTAAATATTAATATGCATTAAATATGCATTAAATATAAATATAAATATAAATATAAAATAAATATAAATACAAAATATAAAACAAAAATGAAAATAAAAGTATAAATATAAAGGTAAAATAAATAGACATAGACATAGACATAGACATAAATATAAATATAAATATAAATATAGATATAAATATAAATACAAATACAAATATAAATATAAATATAAATATAAATATAAATATAAATATACATATAAATATAAATAATCTCCAGTGGGTTGGGCTGCAGCTGCCACCAGTGAAGCTCTGGGACACCAGGACAGACCAATCCTAGCCACACTCAGGATTCAGAAATCTTCCCGAATTCCTGGATTAGCCAGAGGCCCCCCAGGTGGATATTAATGACTCCTCATTAAGGACTCCCCATTAATGACTCCTCATTAGCGTTGCCCCTCGGTGCCCCCTCGCTCCGGCAGCCGCTGATGGCCGAGCCCAGCCCCGCGCTGCTGCCACTGCAGGCCGTGGGCAGTGCCAGCGTGGCAGCGCGGCGCCATTCCCAGCACGCTCGCTCCATGGAGAGCACCGGAGGCAGCCCCCGTTCCCAGCTGGTCCCACGCCCCGGGATCAGCGGGATCCGGAGGGAAAGCAGGATGCAGGCGCTGAAGTCATCCCTTGGCACGGCCCTGGCGAGGCGAGGGTGGCACTGCCGTGCCCTTCAGCCGCTGCTGCTCCTCGTCGCGGCCCTCTCGGGCCCCTGCAATCAGTTCTGCTCCCTGCGCTCACCCCGTGTCCTTGTCGGCGCTGGGGGATCCTTACGGAATCTTTTCCCGGCCTTGGAGCGCTGAGGCCCAGCTGTGCCTGCTCGGGGCCGGTGTCGGGGCGGCATCCGGTGCCATCTGTGCCAGCTGCAGGCCGGGCACGCGGGGACGGCTCTGATCCTGCACAGGGAACGCTTGGGATTTACCAGCGACATTCCGTGCTCCTTGGAGTCAGAGAATGGGGGAATGACGGGATGGCTTGGGTTGGAAGGGATGGGAAAGGTCACCCAGTGCCAGCCTTGCCATGGCAGGGACACCTCCTGCTATGCCAGGCTGCTCCAAGCCCCAGTGTCCAGACTGGCCTTGGGCACTGCCAGGGATGGGACACCCTGTGCCAGGGCCTCCCCACCCTCCCAGCCAGGAATTCCTGCCCAATACCCCAATCTCCCATCCATCCCTGCCCTCTGGCAGTGGGAAGCCGTTCCCTGAATACTCTCACTCCAGGCCCTTTTCCCAAAGTCTCTCTCCACCGTTCTTGCAGGCTCCCCCCAGGTCCTGGAAGGACCCCCTGAATTTTCTCCAGGCTGAACAATCCCAAGATCCCTCTTTTTTTTGGAAGAGCTCCCATGCCAACGCCAGAACTTTCATTCCATTAAGCCCTGTGAACATAAATCTTGCAGGAGGGCTGGGATATTTGGCTGGGACAGTTTTTGGTAGGAGCAGTTTCTGAGGGACAGCTCGCCCCACGCTCCCTGCAGGCCGTGGTTCCAAGGCTGGGATTCATCACGGGGATGGAAGTGGATCCTCAGGGCTGTTCATTCCTGCAGAGAGCAATCAAGCCATGGAATTATGATCCCTCAATTAGCTGCAGGGATAACTCCTGATGGAAATGAGGCATCCACAGGGCCTCAAACTGGGCTTGATGAGGCTTTTCCTGATGAATCTCTGGTGCTTTTGGACGCCAGCAGAGCTGGGGCTGAGCTGAGCTGCAGGGTGCAAAGTGTGAGCTGGGCTTGGTAAATCCGAGCTCAGAGGAGCTGGGCTTTGCTTATGCTGTGGTAAAGTAGGGTTAGGCAGGATATTGGGAAGGAATTCCTGGCTGGGAGGGTGGGGAGGGGCTGGGATGGAATTCCAGCGAAGCTGTGGCTGTCCCTGGATCCCTGGAAATGTCCAAGGTCAGGTTGGACATTGGGGCTTGGAGCAGCCTGGGACAGTGGGAGGTGTCCCTGCCCATGGCAGGGGTTGAAAGGGATGAGATTTAAATCCCTTCCATCCCAAACCATTCCAAGATTTTATGATTTTGTGCTTCAAGGACCTTCAGGGAGCTCAAGGCGCTGCAAACTGGGGGAATATTTAAGGATTCGTAATCCCTGTGTCCTGTACAGTGCTGTTGGAGCAGAGCATCCATGGATTTTCCTGCCCCAGTGGCACCTCCTAATTTTGGAATCAGCCTCTGGAAGCCCTTGCTCAGGCTCACTCTGCACCCCTGCCTGGATTCCAAGGGAGCAGATCCACCCTCTGCCCGTGTCTGAGGGCAGGAAGCTGTCCAGGCTGGAAAAAGGCACAATCCTGAACCTATGGATGCACTTGGAAAAGAAAAGGGATTTTTGTGGGGCACCGGGGAGGACCAGAGAGAAACAAACCCGAACATTTCCCTTTGTTATTTCGCACGGAACATTGGACACACCATCCCTTGATTTTCCCCTGCCATCCAGGCTTTTCCAAGCCCATCAGACCCCAGGAGCCGCAGCTCCTGTTGTGCCCGTTAATTCCACCTCATTCCCAGGGACGTATTCCGACGCGAAGAGCAGCTCTCAGGACATCCTTTATTCCCTCCACATAATTCCCACACAAAGCACCACTCGACGCTGGTGTAAAACATCAGGACTCAGATTTATGAAGTGCCCATGGCACGGATGAATCACTTTGCACATTAAATATGGTAATTTATGCAGATGAACGGCCAGAACAAGAGAAGTTTCTATTTATTTAGACCAAAAGCACAAAAGCCTCAGCAAATTGCGTTTTAACCAGGGAGGAAAAGGGGTTTTCAGTAATTTCAGCCTCACAATGGAACTCAGGCCGAGCTGTCATTAAAGAGATAAGAAAGAGGGGGTTTTAATGGGGCTTTTTAGCTGCTTTTTGCTCATTAGTTCCTTGAATCATCCCAGAATCCCAGATTTTTGTGTGGGAAGGGGCATCAAAGCTCATCTGCTTCTACCCCTGACACCTCCTGCTATCCCAGGCTGCTCCAACCTGGCCTGGGACACTTCCAGGGATCCAGGGACAGCCACAGCTGCTCTGGGAATTCCAGCCCAGCCCCTCCCCACCCTCCCAGCCAGCAATTCCCAATTCCCAATCTCCCATCCATCCCTGCCCTCTGGCACTGGGAAGCCATTCCCTGTGTCCTGTCCCTCCATGCCTTGTCCCCAGTCCCTCTCCAGCTCTCCTGGAGCCCCTTCAGGCCCTGCCAGGGGCTCGGAGCTCTCCCTGTGTCCTTCCCTTCTCCAGGGGAACATTCCCAGCTCTCCCAGCCTGCCTCCAGCCCTTGGATCATTGCACCAACAACATCAATCCCATTTATTTTCTCCCAAAAGCCAAAGGTTTTCCTGGTGCTGCATCCACCTGTTGGGAAAAGGATAAGATTTCTCCCAGTCCCCCAGCACTGCTCTCTCCCAATTTCCTGCTTTTCCCAGGATTTTGCACTGGGATCACGTGGCATTTCCTTAATGCATCTTTATTGCCTAAAAACCAACTCAGTGAGTGCCTTTAAATAAACATCCACAACACTTCAGAGCTCAAACAGGGAGCAGGGACCACCCCTTGGAAAAGCTGAGGGAACGTGGAATTCTCAGCTCATTTGCAGAGTTGTGTTGATGAATAAATTAATGAAAATAGCATCCTTTGCTTCAGCTGCAGCTTTCCAGGACTATTTGTTTGTTCTGACAAGTTAACCCAAAAAGTGGGAGTTAAAACAGGCCACAGGTTCTGTATCTGACAGGAAAAAAACCCAGGTGAGTTTTAGAAATCCTACAAAACCTAAAGGGATGGAGGGTTACAGATAACAGCGAAAGAGGAATATTTTCCTGGAAAATCCTTTGTTTTGCTGCCACATTTGGTTCTTCCCACAGGCTCCGTCCGTGCCCGACAACGAGGCATCAATTTTGATCCCAATCCATGGATTCACAGCAGCAGTGGCTGGAAACCTGCAGCTATCAATGCTGCTGCCGTCTTCCTTTTCCCATTGTTCTTTTATTCCTTCCCAAAAAAACCTCTTTCCCAGATCTGTTATAATCCATGGAGCGAGCAGAAACTTCGTGTGCAGCAATGGAGCTGGGAAGGGTCTGGAGCATCAGGATCCACTGAGGGAGCTGGAAAGGGGCTCAGCCTAGAGAAAAGGAGGATCCAGAAGGAAAAGCTCTGCAGCAGAGCCCTCCCCAAACTTCCCTCACTTTCCTTTCCCCTCACGTTTTCTCCCACTTTTTGATTTTCCCCTCACGGCAAGGGAGACCCTGAGGGGCTGGAGGAGTCCAGAGAAGGGAATGGAGCTGGGAAGGGGGTGGAGAATTCCTGAGGGAGCTGGGAAGGGGCTGGAGAATTCCTGAGGGAGCTGGGAAAGGGGCTCAGGCTGGAGCAAAGGAGGCTCAGGGGGGACCTTGTGGCTCTGCACAAGTCCCTGACAGGAGGGGGCAGCCGGGGGGGTCGGGCTCTGCTGGCAGGGAACAGGGACAGGAGGAGAGGGAACGGCCTCAGGCTGGATATTGGGGAAAATTCCTTCATGGAAAGGGTGCTCAGGTGGAGTCCTCATCCCTGGAGGGATTTCAAAGCCATGCTGGGAACAGTTGGACTCAATGATCTCAGAGGACTTTTCCAACCAATGATTTTATCCTTGAGCATCATTCCTTTAACAACCATTTCACCTCTCCGTCCCTTCTCCATCTCCTTCCCGTGGTGCTTCCCACGGTTTCACTCCCCCTCCAGCAGCCCTTCCCCAAAGGCAGCTGAGGCCGAGTGCCAGAAGGGGAGGAAGGATGGGATCAAAGGCTCAGTGTGGATTTCCAGAGCCTCTCCTGGATCTCCAGAGTGTGAGAGCAGCTGAATTATTCATCCTTGGGATATCATCACCCAGCTTTTGTAGGTCACCGTTGGCAGCGACAGACGTTGAGCACAAACCAACGGCCTGAAATTGCTCCAAGGAGGGAAATTTAATCCAAATCTGGGAATTATTTGAGAAAGCTAAAAATAAACTTTCAAAAAAAATCCCCGGTGGATGCTGGCTGTGCTCCGGACTCACACGTTGGGATAAAGAAATTGTGAATTGTCTCCACAGAGCGAAGAGTTTTGGGAGCCATCCAGGGGGGTGAGGCTGCAGGGAATGACAAGGGCTGGAAGGTCAAGTTTCAATCCACACAAGAGGAAGGAAAAAAGAAGGAGAAGGGATGAGGCCACCCGAGCACAGCTGTGGCAACTCTCAACACTCCGCCAGTGACACGGAATTGGATCCGAGCCACTGTCCTTGCCCTGTTCTTCCAGACAGCTGGTGCTGAGAGAAATCGGAAAGCTCTCGGGAAAATCTGATCCTGCTCGTGGAAAAGGTGGAAGTCTGGGTCAGGGATGGGTTTGTCCATCAAGCACAGGCCAGGAGCTGGCCCTGGGGAGGCCCCTCCAGGGCTGTGTCCTGTTCTGGGACCCTCAGGACAAGAGGGATACGGAGGGACTGGAGTGAGTCCAGGGAAAGGAACGGAGCTGGGAAGGCGCTGGAGAGTTCCTGAGGGAGCTGGGAAAGGGGCTGGAGAATTCCTGAGGGAGCTGGAAAGGGGCTCAGGCTGGAGCAAAGGAGCTCAGGGGGGACCTTGTGGCTCTGCACAAGTCCCTGACAGGAGGGGGCAGCCGGGGGGGTTGGGCTCTGCTGGCAGGGAACAGGGACAGGAGGAGAGGGAACGGCCTCAGGCTGGGCCAGGGGAGGGGCAGGGTGGATATCAGCAGGAATTTCTCCATGGAAAGGGTGCTCAGGCATTGGAACTTCCCAGGGAATGGTGGAGTGCCCATCCCTGGAGGTGTTCCTGGATGTGGCACTCAGTGCTCTGGGCTGGGGACAAGGTGGGCATCGGGCACAGCTGGGTCTCAGTGACCTCAGAGGCCTCTTCCAACCTCAGAGATCTGTGCTGGATCTGGGATTCTGTGCTAGAAAGCTCCAACTTTTCCAGACGTGCAGATGCAATTCCCCTCCCATTCCTGGCACACAGGGAGAAATCCCAGCTCCATCCCAGGTGGAGAAATTCCAGGTCCAGCCTCCCTCAGCCCCTCAGCTCTGCCCCGCTGGTGGCACCAGCTGAGCCACAAACCCCATTTTATTGAATTATTTCAATAACCAAACCGGGCTCTGCAAAGTCATCTTGACTTTTAAATGCATTTATTTGAAATTCCTCAAATCCTGAAGGTGAGGAGACTGGAAAGGAGAGCAGGAATTTGTTTTCCTGGTGTTTTGACAGCGACAGCTGGAGGAGGAACAGGACAGGCCTGGTTTGAGCGCTTTGTACAGCCAGCGCAGAACCTGCTGAGCTCTCCCACAGACAGCACCTGCTTGAATAAAATGCATTTTTGTACCAATCAAAATGGGGGTTGATACATTTTTAATAGGGGCTGTCAGTCACACAAACACCTGCTGCCACTGGGGCTGTGCTTTCTGCACATCTTCCCAGAGAACGGCTCATTCCCAGGCTTCCCGGGATAAAGAATTCCTTAAAATCCTGCATTTCTTACAGGGAATGTTCCTCCACAATTTAATTCTGACACACATCCAGTTTATATTTCTCTAAGCCACATTTTCCCCCTCATGAATTGTATGAAGGAAATTGAGACAAACGAAATTCCACACACGACTGGAGACTTGATTTTCCTGGGAAAAATCTTGCATTAAAAGCGGGTTTAGATCATTTGTAAAGACAAAACCTCCCCTAATAATTCCTCCTGCAATTATTTAGTCTTCAAATCTGCAACTCAGTTCTAAACAACACTAAAATATATAGAATTTAAATGTCCAATAACACAGCAGCCATTTTATCCTTTGTCTGTTTGTCCAAACCTTTTTACATCCTTGGTGCAATTAATTTTGGAATTTTCGCCTGGCAGCAAAAGCCTGGTATGGAACTATGACTCCAGGAGTTATAAAAGCCATAGGGAAGAAAAACTCCTAAAATCAGATAGAAGAGCAATCCTGTTTTCACTGAATCCAATAAAAATTCTTAAATAACTCAGTCCCTGCAGGGTTAGAAAATAAAACAGTGCTGTACAAATATCACCGAGCCCGAGGATTTGAATATAGGAACCAAAAATTGCTGTTTTTTATCAGGTGGAAGTTAAACAGAAGGAGAAGTGAGGAAAAATTACTAGATTTCACCACATTTTAATTGTAAATTGGTTTTGCCTGCTTTTCTCCGCATGCCCAAAACCAGCATGAAAATAACATCGAGAAAATCAGAAAATATCCCAGGGGTTTGGAACTTTGTTGTGTGGAAGATAAATATTCCTGTTTTGTGTTAAACACCTCCCACTCTCCCAGGCTGCTCCCAGCCCTGTCCAACCTGGCCTGGGACACTGCCAGGGATCCAGGGGCAGCCACAGCTGCTCTGGAATTCTATTCCAGTCCCTCCCCACCCTCCCAGCCAGGAATTCCTTCCCAATATCCCATCCAGCCCTGCTGTTCCCTGTGTCCTGTCTCTCCAGGCCTTGTCCAAAGTCAGCTCAGGGGCACAGGCACTGCCAGGATGGAAACACAAGGTGCTGTAATTGCATTTTGCATCCAAATGAAAAAACCCAATTATGTCCAATGCCTTTAAACACAGTTAATGAATTGAAAACTTCCTCAGGAGCTTGGCCTGGAGGAGAGGAGCTTGGAGGTGACCTAATTGTGCCCTTGCAGGGCCTAAAGGGGCTCCAGGAGAGCTGGAGAGGGACTGGGGACAAGGCACGGAGGGACAGGACACAGGGAATGGCTTCCCACTGCCAGAGGGCAGGGCTGGATGGGAGATTGGGAATTGGGAATTGTTCCCTGGGAGGGTGGGGAGGGTCTGGGGTGGAATTGCCAGAGCAGCTGTGGCTGTCCCTGGATCCCTGGCAGTGCCCAAGGCCAGGCTGGACATTGGGGCTGGAGCAGCCTGGGACAGTGGGAGGCATCCCTGCCCGTGGAATGGGGGGATAGGATGGGCTTTAGGGTCTCATCCAGCCCAAACCAGTCTGGGATTCTATGGAATGAACTCCAGAACTGGGATAAGGTACATAAGGTTTAGTAAAAGAGGAAGAAAGAAAAAAGGAAGGAAGAAGAGAAAAAAAAGAACAAAAAAGGAAAATAGAGAAGAAAGAAGGAAGAAAAATCATTCCAGAGGATTATTCACAAAGAATTTGCCTTCCTGAGGGAGAGGCCGCACCTGGATCTGGAGCGAGCTGATGTCCAAATATCCCTCCCAGGGTGTTTATTCCGACTCTCCAGCCCCAGCTGGCATTCCCCGGAGCGGCCGCCTTTGTTTCCCCTCCTGCTGGGAGCGGCCCCGTGCTTAGGAGCAGGGAATGGCCATTATCCCCCTTTTCCCCCGCTGGGGTTGGGAATTAACTGCAGCTCTGTTGCCCTTTAAGCTTTATCCGCACGCTTTTATCTTGAGCCTCATTAGGCTCCTTAGGGCACATCCCAGACAGCTCCAAAGCTGGGAAAACAACAATTCCAGCTCACCCTGGGCTGTTCTATCGGGATTTCTCCACACGCTGCTCCCCCCACCTTCCCCACTTTTATTTCCCGTATCCAAAGGCTCCCAAGTGCCGCCGGAGAGCTGGATTCTGGGAAGCAGCTGTCACCACTCTCCTGGCTTTTTAACATTTCTCTGGAGAGATGTTTTATCGTTCCAATTTTAATCCTCTCTTACGACTCCGGGATTTGTTTTTCCACCAATAGTCCGGAGCCCATTTTTATTTCTAGCACTTGCTGGTAATGAAATCGGGATTATTTGCCCTAAATCCATGAATTCATCAGCTATGCAGCAGCAAGATCAAGCCAGAAGTATTACTGATCTATGTCCCAGGGCGTGATTTTTATGGAAAACAACAAGTAGATGAAAACAATAAGGTGGGAGACACAATTATTTAGGATCAAATCCCTTATTATCCATCCAAATCCGGGATTAGGCATGTGAGGTGCAGCAGGTTTTAACTGGGATTCTCCTGGAGGGCAAATCAGGTGGGAAAACTCCAATATTTATTATACAGAGCCCAAATTATCCCTCTTGGAGTGAGAATTCCCATGAGCCAGGAGGTATCCAAGGGGGATATCAATTTATTTTTGGAATTCTCACATCTTTTCCTTTGCACTTTTGCCTGGCTTTGCTCCAGCTGCCTCCCATCCTTCCTCTGGCCTGGATTTGGGATGTGCTGCTCCTCATGGCTCCCATCCCTCAAATTCTCACTTTCCTGAGCTGTGAATAAATAGGAACTGCCCAGATCCTGAGTTGTCCAGGCTCCCAAATTCCCTCAAAGGGATCTCAGGAAATGGACACATCCATGCTCAAGGTGTGCCTCCAGAGGTGACACCTCATTTCCAGAGGCGTTCTGTTTCCATCCCATGAAACATTCCCTAGAAATTATTAATCCTCAGCTTTAGACTTTTTTCCAGGAAAAAAGGTTGGAATTACTCTTTTTGCTTTTCCCTACATTGGGCTGGCGAGAATCCAGCTGCAGCCTGCTGTTTTCTGGGATGACAGAGCAGGACATGACTGGGGTAACACATTCCCGTAGGGAATACCACAGCATCCAGCAGGAAACCCAATCCCACAGCTTGTAAGGAAAGTTCACTGCTGGAAAATTTGATTTTCATGGGCTAAAGAGTGAAAAAGAAGTTCTTCAGAGGAAGAAATAACTGCAAAAAATACTTCAGGACTATGGGGAAAAGCTCCCTGCCGCTGTTTTCCAAAGGGTGATGGGCTGAATCCATGGATTCCGACATCCCTGGCACTCCTTGGAAGGAAAGCAAAGAGCCGCACCCTCGCCACGGGAGAACCGTGGCTTTAAAAACCCGAATCACTGCAATTCTTCAATAACTTATGAGCTCTAATGGAAAAAAAACCCAGAGCTAAATCTCCTGGAGGCGCCGCTGCTGGGAATAACCATCCAAGGAAACCCAGCCCCAGCTTCCTGCTGGATCCCGTTGTCCCGGCTTTGGGATTGGGAATGTCCAGAGCGAGGTTTTACCCGGGTGGGGTGGAATCAGCAGCTCCAAATTTCTCCTGGAAGTGAGACGTGGTTGCCAAGGCAACTCTGCCCATTAAACCCACAGCTCCCGGCTTTTACACGGGAAATCGGCTTTTCCTGGGAAGCAGCACAGAATTCCAAATGGAATTGAAATGAGAAGTATCTGTAAAAGGTTCGTCCTTACCCAGCTCCTGTTGATTCGCGAATCCCGGGACAAGCTGGAAGCTTCCCTGGTGCTTCCCTGCCCTAAAGATTCCGTGTGCAAGCCCTCTCCCTGCTGGCCACTCCGGGAATTCTCCTGGAATTCTCTGTGCTTCCAAAAGAAATCCTTCTATCGGTGCCTAGGAAACATCTGAGAGCAATTTTATACTGAGTTTACAGGAAATAGAAGAGTTTTTCTAAGAGTAAAACTAAGAGATCACCGGTTGAATATACTCCAAGTAGCAGTTAAAATTCCAGGGAAAAGGAATTTCAGGGATCATTGTCCCCAAAAAACCTTGTATTTCAGAATTCCATTTTCAGAATTTGCATTTCAGAATTTAGCTTTCCAAATTTTCATTTCAGAATTTGTAGGTCAGATTTTTTTATTTCAAAAATTTGTATTTCTGGAATTTTTATTTCAAAATTTGTATTTCAAAGTGTTTTATTCCAAAATTTGTATTTCAAAGGTTTTTATTTCAGAATTTGTATTTCAGAATTTGTGCCTCAGGGTTTTCATTTCAGGGTTTGTGTTTCCAAATTTATATTTCAAAATTCTCTATTTCAGAACTTGCAGTTCCGAATTTTTATTTCAGCATTTGCATCTCAGAATCTGTATCTCAGAATTTGTATTTCGGGGTTTTTTTATTTCAGAAACTGCGTTTCAGAGCTTTTGTTCCAGAATTTTTATTTCAGAATTCGTATTTCAGGGGTTTTGTTTCAGGAATTGCATTTCTGAGGTTTTATTGCAGAATTTGTATTTCAAAATTCTCCCTTTCAGAATTCAGTATTTCAAAAGCTTCCTAAAAGTTCTGTTTGAAAATCCAGATTAAAAACCAGGAGAGTTTCCTCCAGGATCAGCATGGAAGAGTGAAGGATTGGATGCTCTATCAAAATTTCTGCAAAACCATACAAATAGCTTAAAAAATCAGAAAAAGTAAATAAATTCACTTGATTTAGACATTTTTAGGCAGCTGTGTTTAAAAATAAATAAATAAAAATACTCTAAGTAGTGAAGTTACACCTCAGGCTGACAAAAGCAGCTGTGCCCCGCTGAAGCTCTGCTCCCTGCACACCACGAGGGAGATCAAAACGAGATTTCAGGATTTAATTAAAAATCAATTCAGACTTTAATGTCACTGCTGGATCATGGCAGGAAAATCAGACGAATCAAGGCCTTTTAGTGTGGATGTATTTAGAGAATTCTTTAGGCTCAGTCAGATGGGTCAGGGTCAGGGTTGGTGTTTATTCCAAGTGTCCAAGGCCAGGCTGGAAAACCCTGGGATAGTGGGAGGTGTGGGACTGGAGGGGTAGGATTGCAGGAATTTTATGTCCCTTTTATCCCAAACCATTCCACATTTCTGTGATCTGAGCCAAACCAGCTCCTGCCTCGCTGCAGCAAAGGGATTTAAGCATCTGTACCCCCAAACTGCAAAATGAATAGTGTTTGCCAGCAATGGAAGTGTGTGGAAATCCAGAAATACGATGGGAAAATAAAATCCACATCCCTGAACATCCCCTCTTCTCCAGCAGGATGACAATGAGACACGGGAGATGCAATGCTGGGGACAGGGAAATATTCCAAGTTGTGCAACTCCAGGGACGGGAAGAGGAACACGGCATAAATAAACCTGCTGAGGGAGCAGAGGTCATTCCCTGGATCTCCCAAGTCACGCCCCTTTGGATCTCCCACTTAAATCCAGTTCATCCCGCAGAATTCTCAGCCCTCTCTCACTTTGCTGTGTGGGATCAACTCCATCCCAGCTAAACTTGATGGGAGGTGGTACGAAACCAAAATATAAGTTATTGGGAATTTTTCCCACCTTTCCCAGACCTTCTCCCACTTTATTCAGGTGGATCTTGATGTCTTGATATCGGATTTGTGATATTAAACCAAGATTATCAAATATATCAAATGCATCTCTCCCAGTGATTTGATTGATGAGCACTAATTTTAGGTCATATACAATTTTACCGTGATTTAATCAATTAACTCCTTCCTCCACACCAAAACCTTGGCAGGAGGAATTTGTGCGAGGAAAACACCAGGATTTTAACTCTTCTTTGAAAACCAAGAGTTACATTTTAGACAATTCCAGCTGAAGTTACATTGAGTTTTAACATTGTTTCTGGTTTCAGTTCGCCTTTTTGGCCTTTTCTCCGGGGCCCTGCAATGCCAGGACGCAAGGGAACGGCTTCCCACGGCCAGAGGGCAGCGATGGATGGGATTTTGGGCAGGAATTCCTGGCTGGGAAGGTGGGCAGGCCCTGGCACAAGCTGCCCCTGGGTCCCTGGAACTGTCACGGCCTCAAGGCTGCCGGAGCTCCAGGAGCGCTTGGACAAGGCTCTGAGGCACAGGGGGGGTTGTTGGGCTGTGCAGGTGCAGGAGTCGGACTGGCTGATGCCTGTGGGTCCCTTCCCACCGGGATATTCCCCGATCCCAGCGGGATCTCCCCCGCCCGCCGTGGCCATGGCGGCCGCTCCCCCTCAGCGGCACCAACCACGGCGCGCCGGGCGGGGGGGAACGGGCACCGGCCCGGCCGCGCTCGGCCCGTACCACCCCGCACCGCCACGGGGGGGGCGCATGAGCTCGGCGCGTACCACCCCGCAGCACGGCTGAGGGGAGATCTACCGCCACCTCCCGGTCCGCTTGAACGCCAAGCTGAAATAGGTGGAGCGGGAAGTCCCCCCTCCTTCCGGCGCTGTTGGTGCCGCCCGGCCCATCGCGCACCGCCCCCGGTCCCACGTGAGCGGTTTCCCGGCGTGCCCCGCGCTCGGCCGCCGCAGCTGCCGCTTCGCTCCGCGCCCCGCGCTCCCGGGAGCCGCCCGAGCGAGCCCCGCGCGGCAGGGCCGCGCCGCCCGCCGCCGCCATGTCCGGCGGGGACTCCACGGCCGCGGCCGCCGCCGCCTCTCCGCAGCCGCTGCCGTTCTCGCTGCCGAAGCCGCCGCCCCTCATGCAGCTGACGCCGGGCGACGCCGTGCGGCCGGTGGGCTCGGGCGCCGACCAATCGCCGAAGAGCGCGCGGCTGGCGGCGCGCCCCGATTGGCCGGCGGGGAAGCCCGTCAGCCTCCTGGCGCCGCTGCTCCCGCCCCGCGGGGACCCCGAGCCGCTGCTGCCCTTCGGGCCCGCGGCCCCGCGGCCGCCGCTGCGCGGGCGCCTCCTGGGCCGCTGCGGGGGCTCCCTGCTCAGCCCCGCCATGCGGCCCGGCGGCGTCGACCGCGGCTCCCTCATGGTGAGTGCGGGCTCAGGTGGGGCGGCGCGGAGTCACAGCGTGGGGGAGCTGGTCCCGCCTCCCTGCTCTAGCGGGGTCATGCCAGGGTTGGGTGGGATGGGCATCCCATGGCACAGAGTTGTGTGCAGGCGGTTCTGAGTATCCCCACTGAGGGAAGCGCCAAACTTTCTCTGGGTACCTGGCACCCCCACAAGGAAGAAGTTCTTGCTCCTGTGCGGGGGAATTGCCGGGCTCAGGCCCTGCCCGTGGCTCTGGTGCCGCTGCCGGGCCCCGGAGCAGAGCCCGGGCCCTGCCCTGAGCCCTCCCTGCAGCCAGGGACAGCCAGGGCTGAGGGCCCCTCTCAGCTGGGGCTCCTCTCGAGGCTGAGCAGCCCCGGCTCCCTCAGCCTGTGCTGGGCACGGGGATGCTCCAGGCCCTTCCTCAGCTGCGCAGCCTCCGCTGGAGCCTCTCCAGGAGCTCCCTGTCTGTGTTGTGCTGAGGAGCCAGAGCTGGACACGGCACCCCAGAGGTGCCTCCCAGAGCTGGGCAGAAAGGCAGGATCAGCTGCCTGACCTGCTGGAAATGCTCTTCCTGATGCCTCCCAGGACACACTGGATCACAGACATGGCTGTATCCAGAGCTGGGAAAGGGTCTGGAGCAGCAGGAGTGGCTGGGGGAGCTGGGAAAGGGGCTCAGCCTGGAGAAAAGGAGGCTCGGGGGACCTTCTCACTCTCCACAACTGGTGACAGACAGCACCAGGGTGACAGGTCCCTCTGAACTCAAGAGAACACTGAAAAAGGTCAGAGGAGAATTTTAAGGAACATTGTTCCACGTGGAATTACCTGGGACTTGGGAAACAGGAGCTGTCACTGCATGTGCTGTGAGAGGATGTGATTGAGAAAAGTCAGGTGTCCTGTCCAGAAGATTCAAACCCTTTTAGTTACTTGTGGTTTCTGGCTTAAGAAAAATCATTGGAAAACTGGTTTTGGACTGAAAGGTGGTAGAGTTAGGGGTAATTAGGGAGAAATCCTCCCCTGGGAGGGTGGGGAGGGGCTGGGATGGAATTCCCAGAGAAGCTGTGGCTGCCCTTGGATCCTTGGCAGTGTCCAAGGCCAGGCTGGAGCACCCTGGGATAGTGGGAGGTGTCAGGGGTAGAACTGGATGAGCTTTAAGGTTCCTTCCAACCTAAACCATTCTGGGATTCTGCAGTCAATAATTTGATTTCTTTTTCCCCATTAAATGTGTTTTCCAAAGGGAAATTCTGCCCAGGGTTTACCTTGAGGTACTCTCAGAGCTGTTGCCTTTGTTTGGAACAGAAAGTTCTTAAAGTGTTTCAATAATTAAAAAAGCAGGAAAGGGATCTCCCTTATTCCTTTTAGTGAATGTTTTGGGTCATTGCCTTCCTGCTGATTTTCCCTGTTTGTTGCTGTTTTCCAGATGGGACACCCAGGAATGCCCCACTACCCCCCCATGGGGATGCATCCCATGGGACAGAGACCTCCCAACATGCCCCCAGTTCCCCACGGGATGATGCCTCAGATGATGCCCCCCATGGGAGGACCCCCAATGGGGCAGGTAAGGCCCTTCCACAAGGATCATTTTATTCCCTGTCTTCCCATAATGATGCCAAGGGATCCCTGAGCTGGGTAAATCTCCCTGGGAAGAGGAAAGGTTAGTAATTCAGGGAATTTTATCCTCTCCAGGTTAAAACTGTTCTCACAGGGAACACTGTAACTTTAATTATCAATTGGTATGCGAACAGGTAATTAGTGCACCTCTAACTCCAGTTATAAACAGGTATGAATCCATAATTTGGGGTTTATTAAAGTTTATTGGAAGTTTCCTGTACATTTTGAAGGGATAAGGTTGTTTTGGGACTTCATGTCTCTTGAATTCTTGGCCAATTCCTACATCCACACACAAGAACATTACAGCAAGGGAAGAAATAAATACATATTGAATTTTTGCAGAATTCCTGCTTGAATCCTAGGGATTGATTTATAATCCCTGTATCCCGTTGTTGCTGATGCCATGGGACTGGAAAAAAGCCCTGAGAAGTGTCACAGCCACAAGCAAGGCCCTGCTTTTGGCAGCTTTTCTTTTCAGTTATCACATTTCCTGTGTGGTTTCTGATTAAACCCTCAACTCCTGAAAGAAATAATTCTCTTTCTGGATATAATAAATATCCCAGGAATGCTTAATATCCTAGGGATGCTCCCTGTGATGGTGGATTATGGAAGTGGAGACTGGGCAGAGAGGGGATGACAGGGAAGGATTAAACCTTTGGGAACAGCCCATGGTGGCAACTCTTCCTTTGTAATTCCTTGGACACAGCATCCGTATTTTTCCTTAAATTGGAGTGTAAAGGCTTGGTAGGAATTTCTTCACTGTGAATTTGCAGCTTCTGGGGTGAAAAAAAAGCAGTTTTTTAAAAACTGAGGAGGATTTGACTCATTAGCACTGTGTGTGTTCATTAGAAAGCGAAGCAGAAATTCTGGTTTATTCCTCTACTTTTTTGTAACTTCTTTTCCACAATTCCCACTCTTTAGACAGGAAATATTTCACATGTTAGGGAGCAACTCAGGACTTTTTGGTAGACGGAGAGCAAAAACCTGAAGGTAAATGTCGTGTCTGGGGGTTCACCTTTCCTTTGTTCTTTATTCCCTGTAGCCTTGGAATTCTGCAGAAATCATTCCTAACCTTTATTTTTTCCTGATTTTACTTAGGATTTCAGTGATGGTTTATTAACAGCCCCCTCATCATTTGATGGTGTTCCTTTGGGTTTTAAATGGTCTTTATTGATATTTCGTATCCAACTTTGGAATCTGGACATGTCATTCCTAATATGAGGATCCCTGTGTAGTGGGAGTGTGATGAAGGGAATCACAATCCCACAAATCTATTTTATGTCACCTAAGAGGGATGTTTGGGGGTTTTTTAATTAAAAAGAAGTATCAGATAATGGCTTTTCAATAAAAATATTGTATTATATGTTGAGAATATGGTAAAATACATGGAAAATACTCTTGAATTCCAGATGCCTGGAATGATGCAGTCAGTGATGCCTGGAATGATGATGTCCCACATGTCCCAGGCTGCCATGCAGCCCACGGTTCCTGTGAGTTTCATTTCAGTTTTCCAGTTTTTAAAAGCTCTTTTTAGCAGTTGCTGTTGTTCAGTCTTTACTTTCTTTAATCAGAAAATAAGAATTTCAGTTTTAAACGTATTTTTCATTGCAATGGAGTTTTATGTGGCTCTTGAATTATTGTAAAACAAAGAATTTTGTGATTTTCATCAGTCTTTAAACTCCTTTTAGTTTTCCTTTCTGGATTTTGCTCCCCACATTCCTTGTCCTTCACTTCCTGGAGTTTGGCAGGAACCACTGTGACCTTGGACTGTTTGGAGGAAGGAAAAATTGTCTGACCGAGAGATTCTTCTCGCTTAAATTTTAATTTTTTGAAGAGTTTTAATTCAATATGAATGAGATGTGAATCCATTAGAAAGAGATTGTTTTGTACAAGGTCCTGAAATTCAGTTGAGTATAAAAATTGCTGGAATGGCTCAAGGAATGAGGAGTTCTTTGGGTGGAAATGGAGAGGGAAATGTTAAAATGAAATACAGGTGAAATCTCTGAGGGGAGAAAATTTAAATTAAATTCTGTTCCTAGGAAATAAATTCAGTCCAACCCTAAGAGATCCACTTAAAACCAGTTCCAGCCACTTAAATGTAGAAATAAATTATTTTAATGTTTTTTTCCCATGCAGATTTATATCCCTAAGTGAGATTCCTCTGGAATTTCCTCTAGTGCAGAGCACAAACCTTTGCTCCCATTTTTGTGGATTATTTTGGCTGCCTGGTGGAAAACCTAATCTGAATAAAGATTGAGGCCAACTGGATGATCCTGGAATGTGTCACCCAAGGATTGTGGTTTTTCCAGGTCATTCCCCTCTGGGAAGCTGATTAGAAGCAGTGGAATTCCTAAAAATCAGTATTTTAGTCAGATTAATGCTCATAAAATACGCAAAAAATTACAATTTGGATCAAATTAATGCTCTTAAAATACACAGCAAATTCCTGTGAATTCCCTGGTTTCTTCCAGTTGGATAATATCAAATCAAATTGATCCAATGTGATTTATTTTCATTTTTTAACCAATTTTTCTGTTTTCTTGAGGAATATTTGAGGGTTGTAGCTGAGAACTGAAAATAAACCTTAATCAAAGCTAAATCCACAAGGAAAAAAATGGGAAAACTTTGAATTTTGTTGATTTTTTTTTCCTAACTGTAAGGAATTCAAGAAGGAAGAGCTCCATGAATGCAACTTTAATACATCCAAAGCCTTTTGCCACATAATTATCCCAACTAATGATGTTCCTAATTGCTTATTTAAGGAGCAGGAATAATTAAGAGGGAACCAGGAATGCTTATTTAAGGAATTAGAGCCTTTTGTGGCAGAAAGTCCTTGTTTGAATAATGAATATTGGATTTTTTTAGGATTTAATTCCTCAGTATTTAATGATTTAAATTTAATTGTTTAAATGCCTAATTGTTTTAATTTAATTATTTTTACAGCCAGGGGTGAACAGCATGGATGCACAAGTAGGTGAGTAAAAAGCTGGTTATAATTTCAAAATATTTACCCCAATTCAGCTGAAATATTAAAAAACTGCACTTTTCCCTAAAATGTGATGGAGCATTTCAGTCCTGGAATCTCCATTGGTGCCCAGGACATTTTTTTCCTGGCACACATTGAGGAATATTTAGAAAAATGAAGCAACCAAACCTGGTTTTAATTCTTAATTATTTTATTTTTTAGGTGTGACCCCTCCTGGAACTCAGGTATGTGGAAAGCACAATTCCAGAAGGTTGGAATTCCAATGTGATGTGGGGCAAATGTGGCTTTAGGAATTTCAAGGAAAACCTTGTTTCTTTTTTTCCTCCCCCTTTTTTTTCCCTCCCCTCCTTCCCCCCCCGCCTTTTTCCAAGTTTTTGGTTGTTCCTTGAAATCTGTGAGCCTTGTCCCAGCTTAATTATTAAATATAGATGAGTATCCATATTATTTCTGGGAGATTTCCATCCTGGGCCATTGGACTGTCAGGAAATCCAGCTCCCCTTGGCCATATCCAGTCACTGATCCACAGCAGGTGGATACAGTCCTGATTCCAGGGAATTCGTAGGAAAACTGGCCATGGAAAGCAGCAGGAAGTTTGATGTAAGCTCAATAAGCCAGAATCTTCCTGAATAAATTTTCCTGAAGTTTTGGGAACAGGGAGTGCTGCTGGAATTTTGTCTTGGAGTTGTTGGAGTCTGACCCCTTCACTTCCACTTTCTGGTGGGGATTAGGCCCTTCAGAATGTGGAATTTAACAGCTTCACTCCCAAAGAAGGAGGTTTTGTGGAAAAATACTGACTTAAGGTGTGGATTTGGGTCCCTGCCTTTCCTGTGCTGCTGAAGCACTTGGAAAATCCAGGATATTTAGGTGAAAACCACCAATAAATCAGGATTTTCCAAGGCCTGTTTTGTCTCCTCCTCAGACAACGCATCCCGTGGTCTCCACAGTCCAGCAAAGCTCCACCACCACCAGCTCTGCCAGCGAGGACCACTCCAAACAGGTCTGTATCCCACTATTCTTGTGGAGTTTGATCCCATCCTTTTGTTCATTATTAATTTGGCTTTGAATTTTCTCAGAAATCCACGTGGACAGAGCACAAATCCCCGGATGGAAGAACTTATTACTACAACACCGAGACCAAGCAGTCCACGTGGGAGAAGCCAGATGACCTCAAAACCCCTGCTGAGGTAACCAAATCCCAAATTAATTCTGGGAGCTTGTGCGAACACGAGGATTCCCAGGCCTAACACCTGCAGCAGGGATAATTCTGCTGGAAGCAATGGGAGCAAACTCTTCCAATAAGAAATGTTCCTGAAGCATTTGGATCGTTCTCCTTACGTCGGGAGAACCGGAGGGTGCAAAGTGGCCAAAATTCTTCAATTTTCCTTATTTTTAGATAGGGTTTTTTTTTAAAAAATAGGTATTTTTTTAATATTTAGAGAAGTAATGTGGAATTTCAGAATCATAGAATGGGTTGGGATGGAAGGGACATTAAAGATCATCTCATTCCATGGGCAGGGACACTTTCCACTATCCCAGCTTGCTTCAACCTGGCCTTGGACACTTCCAGGGATCCAGGGGCAGCCACAGCTTCTCTGGGAATTCCATCCCAGCCCCTCCCCACCCTGCCAGGGAACAATTCCTTCCCAATCTCCCATCCAGCCCTGCCCTCTGGCACTGGGAAGCCATTCCCTGTATCCTGTCCCTCCATGCCTTGTCCTGTCACTTTGTGCCCAGATAAAAAAAGTCCCTCTCCCTCCTTTTTATAATCTTGTTATTTTATGTGTTTATTTATTGCTAAAGGAGATTTTCCTTGGAAAATCTTTGTTTTCTGTCCATCAGCAATTGTTATCCAAGTGTCCCTGGAAGGAGTATAAATCAGATTCTGGGAAGCCTTACTATTACAATTCCCAGACAAAGGAATCCCGCTGGGCAAAACCCAAAGAGCTGGAGGATCTTGAAGGTAAAAGGGGGCTAGACTTGTATTTTTATAAATATGTATAAATTAATTAATTAATTAAAATAGCAACAAAATCAACTGGGGTAAAAAATAAGTGTAAAAAAAAAAAAAGACTAGGCAGCCGTAATTTAAATATTTCCTTTTTAAAAATTCTGTTTAATAATCCTGACTTTCCTTCTGGGTGTTCGGACTCTTTTTTAAAAAATGAAAATAATTATTTTAAACCAAAAAGTCATTTTTATATTCCTCAATCTTCCTGTAGTGGCATTTTCTAAATCTTATTTTAATTTCAATTGATTTAATTTTTCAAGGGCACAAACTTAAAATTATTGGTAGTAACAAAAATATTTTAAACTTTGCTTTTATTAAATCAATAATCACCAGAACCCCCTGTGTATATAAACTATTTTAAAGCAATATTTTAACTGTTTGTCTCCTTTTTTCCTCTAGCAATGATTAAAGCTGAAGAGAACAGGTATGTTTCTAATATTATGCTATTTTTTTTCTGAGGGAGTTTAAACCTTTTTTCTGAGGGCCTTTCAACCTTCCCTGGGGATCTCCGTCCCTGTTTTTCCTGAGGGCCTTTCAACCTTCCCTGGGGATCTTCAAACCTTTCCTGAGGGCCTTTCAGCCCTTTTTTTCCTGAGGGCCTTTCAGCCCTTTTTTTCCTGAGGGCCTTTCAGCCCTTTTTTTCCTGAGGGCCTTTCAGCCCTTTTTTTCCTGAGGGCCTTTCAGCCCTTTTTTTCCTGAGGGCCTTTCAGCCCTTTTTTTCCTGAGGGCCTTTCAGCCCTTTTTTTCCTGAGGGCCTTTCAGCCCTTTTTTTCCTGAGGGCCTTTCAGCCCTTTTTTTCCTGAGGGCCTTCAACCCCTTTTTTCCTGAGGGCCTTCAACCCCTTTTTTCCTGAGGGCCTTTCAACCTTCCCTGGGGATCTTCAAACCTTTCTGAGGGCCTTGAACCCCTTTTTTTCCTGAGGGTCTTCAACCCCTTTTTTCCTGAGGGCCTATAAACCTTTTCCAAGTATTTAACTCTCCCTAAACCCCTCATTCCCCACTTTATCTCTTCTTTAACCTCTACCCTTGCCCTGAATCTTTAAGACCAGTGCCTGTCGGTGACTGTTGTTGTTTGTATCCCAAGCACGAAGCCGGAGGATGTGGCCGCAGCCGCCTCAGCTCCGGCCGCAGCCACGGACGCTCCGAGCGGAGCCAGCGCGGCCCCGGCCGCTGAAAGCGCCACGGCTGCTGCCACGGGAGCCGCTTCCGAGGGGGAATCTGCTCCAGCCGCTGCCACGGGGGACACGGACAGTGCTGGGGCAGCCACGGCTGAGGAGCAGGGCCAGGGAAGCGCTGCCCCCGGCACACAGGACGGGACTGCGGACACGGCAGCAGCCGCCACGGATGAGGCGGCCAAGCAGGAGGCCTCGGGAGAGTAAGTGGAGTTAAAAGGCAAGGGCATGGATTGCAGCTCCAGGAAAGTGGATTGGGATGGGATATGAGGGGGAAATCCTTCCCTGTGAGGCTGGGAAGGGGCTGGGATGGAAGTCCCAGGGAAGCTGTGGCTGCCCCTGGATCCCTGGAAGTGTCCAAGGCCAGGTTGGGTGGGATATACCCTGGGATAGTGGAAGGTGCTCCTGCCCATGGCAGGGGTGGATTGGGATGATCCTTCATGTCCCATCCCACCCAACCCATTCCATGATTCCATGATAATTTATGAAGCCACATGGCTTTGCTGCCATTTTTCATTTCTTAGCAGCCTCAGTGACAGGAACATTCCATAAATTTTCCAGTAGCTGTAAGAATTTCCCAGGGTGCCATTAAACTCTTCCCCCTTATGCTCCTTTTCCATGGTTCTGTGCCGTTGGTTATCACTGGAAGAAAATAAAATACTAAAGAGATTTTTATCTGTTCCAGACACAATTCCTTTTATTTTAATAATGAAAAATTGATTATGTGAAAAATTAAAACTTAGGATTTTTATCATTCAAAGTAAAAAAGAAATGCTGTGGGGGATTTTAGACAGCAAGACATAATTAAGGATAAGAGGCACATTTTTAGGCACTTCTCTTTATGTTTTTATATAAAATATCAATATTCCTGCTGAATTTCAACATTATATTTTTATGAATCATTTCTAGATAACTTCAGCAGGCAGCAAATTACAGGAGGGAAATATTTTGCTGAAATAATTTGCTTTTTTTGATCTTTTTTTCATCAGTTGTGGTGCCTGTAAGGAAAAGCTTTACATGAATTATCAAAATGACTTTTTTACTTTGAGTTGCTATTTAAAAAACTCATTCTGTGATGGTTTGTGACTCTTCAATGCCTCTAACTTAGAAAAAAAGGCTGAAATAATTAAATTCTTCTTGTTTTAGTGCTGCTGCAAAGAAGGAGGATGAGGATGCCCAACCTGTTAAAAAAACCTACACGTGGAACACAAAGGAAGAGGCTAAACAAGCATTTAAAGAACTGTTAAAAGAAAAGGTATTTGGGCCAATTATTGGTATTTTATTGACCAATTACTAATGTTTTATTGAACTACAAAACATGGTTTAATTTTTATTTTATTTACCAGGTTTTACTGGATTTTTTTGGTGAAGAATTCCTCACTCTTGTAGAAATGAAAGAAAATAACTTTCCAATGAAATGTTGTTTTAGCTCAAAAATAAAATGCCTTTTTTTCCCCCTCCCTCCCCCCCCAATGGCTGTTTTTAAGGAATTGTTCCTTGTTGGATGTTAATTCCAGATCTGATTAATCCATAATTTCCTGTTTTCACAGCGAGTTCCATCTAATGCTTCCTGGGAGCAAGCCATGAAAATGATCATTAATGACCCCAGATACAGGTACTGAGTCCTCCTTTAATTCCACACAAACCCTTTTTTAGGGAATTTGCCTTCCAAACAATCCAAGATTCTGTCAGCAACAGATATTCCTGCATTTTGTGCCGTTGGCAGGGAATTTTCCTCCTTTCCCCCATAAAGAAACGCTTCAAACAGCTTAATTTTCATTGGGAAAAAGCTTGGAAGTTGGTATTTTATGCTGAGTTTGGGATTAAAATGTTTAGATTATATTTGATTTTATCTTAAATCTAGATTCGTCAAACCTGTTGCCTTGTGCTTTTTGGTTTAGATTTTCTTATGTATTTTTCTTGTTTTCTTATTTTCTTTTTCTGATGTTTCTGACTTTCCTTTTTCTCTGACTTTCCTTTCCTTTTTCTCTGACTTTCCTTTCCTTTTTCTCTGACTTTCCTTTCCTTTTTCTCTGACTTTCCTTTTTCTCTGGCTTTCCTTTTTCTCTGACTTTCCTTTCCTTTTTCTCTGACTTTCCTTTCCTTTCCTTTTTCCCTGATCCTCCTTTTTTTCTCTGATTTTCTTTTTCTTCTCTTCCTGCTTTTCTTTATCTATAAATGACATTATTCTTTCCTTTTCTTTCCTGGGAAGTGCTTTGGCAAAACTGAGTGAAAAAAAGCAAGCCTTTAACGCTTACAAAGTTCAGACAGAGAAGGAGGAGAAGGAAGAAGCCAGATCCAAGTACAAGGAAGCCAAGGAATCCTTCCAGCGGTTCCTGGAAAACCATGAGAAGATGACATCCACCACCAGATACAAGTAAGGGACTTGGAACAGGAATGTGGGATAAAAATCCTGATGGGATCCACTGCTTGGAGTGGTATCAACGTCCATTTTTAGCTTTTTCCTTCATTTATAAAAATTCAAAAGGTATCCTGGAAAAAACTTTCTCAAGAGGGAAAATCAAGGAGAATTCCTATAAAAGTGTTCCTGCTTGGGACAGAGCTCTCCCTGATGTTCTTGGGGATTGATGGGATAATTTAGTCACAAATAAATAAATAAAGAGTTGTGTGTTTTTCATTTGTTTTGCCCAGAAAAGCTGAACAAATGTTTGGGGAGATGGAAGTGTGGAATGCCATATCCGAGCGGGACCGGCTGGAGATTTATGAGGATGTTTTGTTTTTCCTGTCCAAGAAGGAGAAGGTAGATTCCCTTCAAATACATCCAGTATCTCCTCACTTGTTCCTAGATCACTTTAAACCTGTGGTTGAGGCTTTGTGGCAGATAAACAGCAGATTTTAGGGAAGTTTTTTGGGTTTATTGGGATTTATTCCTGCTGATTTTGCCATGTGTTGAATTTTTAGAGGGATTTAAATAAATTCCATGGTGACTTTTCTGCTAAATTAATGAAGCAATAATGATACGGAAAAACGGTGTTGTTCTGTGTCCAAGGCCAGGTTGGATGGGGCTTGGAGCAACCTGGTCCCTGTCCAGGGCAGGAGGTTGGAATGGGATGAGTTTTAATGTCCCTTCCAACCCAAACCACTCTAGAATTCCATGATTTTATATAAATTAAAGTTGAATTCTACATTTTCTTGGAGAACACACTTGGTATCTTGTACTTCTGTCCAAACCACCTCAAACTGAACCCCCCAAAAAAACTTTTCCCCTCAGGAACAAGCCAAGCAACTCCGGAAGAGGAACTGGGAAGCTCTGAAGAACATCCTGGATAACATGGCCAACGTCACCTACTGCACCACCTGGTCAGAGGCTCAGCAGTACCTCATGGACAACCCCACCTTTGCTGAGGATGAGGAGCTCCAGAGTATGTCCATGGGCTCTGGGATTCTTTGGGAAGGAGGGTTTCTTCCTGAGTGGGAAGGAATAACCTGATCTTTTTTCCCCTTTTTTCCCCTGTTTTCTTGCTAGACATGGATAAGGAGGATGCCCTGATCTGTTTTGAGGAACATATCAGGGCCTTGGAAAAAGAGGAGGAGGAGGAGAAGCAGAAAAGTTTGCTGAGGGAAAGGAGGAGGCAGCGTAAAAACAGGGAGTCTTTTCAGGTTGGTGGAATTTGGGGTTCTGTCTTAAACATGTCATGGAATATCATGGGATATTCCACGTGGGGTTTTTTATTTCTGAGGGTTGATTAAAGGGGGGTTTAAAGCCTCAGGTGTTGGGTTGTAGCATTTTCTCTGCTGTGTTAGGCCAGAAAGGTGGAAAAGTGACAGGGAATAGGCCTGGATGGGAAGGAGATGCAGCTGGAATGTTGTAGATGGTGGAGAAAAGCAGGAAGAACAACATAAAAAGTGATTTTTCAATGCTATTGGAACAAAACTGGAATTCCAGTTACCAAGACAATCCATCCCAGCTGGTACCAAGGAGAAGCATGAGGAATGACTCCAGATTCCCATTTTCCTCGTGTTTTCCAGCTGTTTTTGGATGAGCTGCATGAGCACGGCCAGTTACATTCCATGTCCTCCTGGATGGAATTGTATCCAGCCATCAGCTCCGACATCAGATTCACCAGCATGCTCGGCCAGCCTGGTAAGGAAGGGAAAACCTGGGATTTGGGGCAGGACAGGGCACTTACTCCTATTTTTTAAAACCTAAAAATGCAACTCTTTGGTTAAACCTGACCTGTGGCTTAACTAAACCCTCCCTCAGGATCAACTGCGCTTGACCTGTTCAAGTTTTATGTGGAGGACTTGAAAGCTCGTTACCACGATGAGAAGAAGATAATTAAAGACATCTTAAAGGTGAGGTTTACCTGGCTCCTCCTTGAACTCCACATTTCCCATCCCAGGGAGCTGGGATTTCCTTGTGGGAATTGAGGGAATTCCTGAGTTCCCTCATGCCAAAGGAGCCACTTTTTTCCAGGATAAAGGATTTGTGGTGGAAGTGAACACTTCCTTTGAGGATTTTGTCACTGTCATCAGCTCCACTAAAAGAGCCACCACTTTGGATGCGGGGAACATCAAGCTGGCTTTCAACAGTGTAAGTATTAATTAATACATTCATTAATTAATTGGGATATCTGGATAATTAGGATGGGAAATCCCTTCTCCAGACAGGAATTAGGGTTTATTTTCTAAGTAATTCCATAATAGTTGAGGAATATTCTGTTATTTAGAGTTATTTAACTGATTCCAGTTGCCAAAATAAAAATAAACCTTAATCCAAGCCATCAACGTTCCCAGACTTGAGGAATTCTGGGATAGGAATTTAATGATGTTCTCCTGTTTGTGCATAAGATTTCCCCCGATTTGTGTGTTGCTATAATTTTGCATAATTGGATTCTCAGGAGCAGCAATTCCATGCTTGGAAAATAAAGAATTGATTAATTTGCGATAAAATAATCATTTATTATAACAACTTCGATTTAATAATTAATGCGTTTAACTGTACTTAATTTCCTTGTCATTTCCATGTGACTGAGACACAACTCGGAGGGTGAACTGTCCCAAAAACCCCAAGAAACTGAATGATTTTCCTTCTGCTTTCCAATCCCTCTGTTCCTTTCGCTTCCCGCAGCTGCTGGAAAAGGCGGAAGCGCGGGAAAGGGAGCGGGAAAAGGAGGAAGCCCGGAAGATGAAGAGGAAGGAATCAGCCTTCAAGAGCATGTTGAAACAAGCCACCCCCCCCATCGAGCTGGATGCTGTCTGGGAGGATGTAAGCATGGCAATTCCCTGGGAAAGAATTCCCAGATTCCCAAAGGGAATCCCTTCAAACGCCGCGGTTTCCAAGCTCTTCCTGGTTCTGCTTATGGGACGTCAAAATCCCATAAAATCCTGTGGTTTGTTCAGGAAAATTTGGAGTTGCATGGGGAGAAATTCATCCTGATCCCTTTGATTACAATTTGAAATGAAAGAATTCCTAAAGCAAATGGAAAAAACCCCGAATAATCCTACAAAGCTCCCAAAATTCATTGAAATTATTTAAAAGTGTAAACGTTGTCCGGGATAAAATAACCTGGAAAACCTTTCCATGGACAATTTCTAGAAATATTTGGGGATTTTTATGCTTAAATGGAATGTGCAGGAAAAACAGTGGGATTCTCCATGTTTCCATGAGTTAGAGCTTCCCCAAACACTGGAAATTTGGGATTTGCTTGGAAATCTGGGATTAAAAGAGTTTAGCCTCGTACCAGTTCAGGGGCTTTTTCAACTGGTGAAAATAAATCTATTTTTATTAAATTCTTACTGTTTTAAAAATTACTATTATCTTCATTTTTTTCATTTTTCTTATTGTTTTTATCTTTCTTTTTTATCATCTCTTATTGTTTTTGCTATTCATTTTTATTTTTTCTTATTATTTGTATTATTTCTGTTATTTTTACTGTTTTTATTTTTTACTGGTTTTATTTCTTGCAGATTTTAGTTTTCTTATTTTTCTTATTGTTATTTTTCTTTTCCTTAATTTCTCTTATTTTTCTTTTTTCTTATTATTTTTATTATTCTTTATTATTTTTCTTATTTTTATTATGCCTTATTATTTTTCTTATTTTTATTTTTGTTACTCTTTTCTTGTTACTCCTTACTGGTTTTATTATTTCTTACTGTTATTGCCATTATCATGACTATATTATATTTTATTATTATATTCTATTTATTCTTTTCTAGTATTTTAACAAATCAATCATTAAATTATTTTGAGTATCATTAATAGAATTATTTTCCTGACAGATCAGAGACAGATTTGTGAAGGAACCAGCATTTGAGGACATCACCCTGGAATCTGAAAGGAAAAGGATATTTAAGGATTTCTTACACGTACTTGAGGTAATTATTCCTTGATTTTTAAAATCATTCGACAGCAGACAACAAAAATTCCTTTTCCTCCTAAATTGGGTGGGAAGGGGAAGGATTGAAGGGAATTTGATTTTTCAGCTCTTACTCTTGGAGGTTTTGTTCCATTTCCTGCAGTTTGGAAGAATTTTAACTGACATTTTACCTTCTCATTTTATAGTTTCCAGTTAGGCAGAGCAAGGGGTGGGTTTAGGCCAGGCTTAACTTGGATCCAGGGAACAGATCCGTGTGTTTTCCTTTGCTCCTGGCTGCTTTTATGGCAGCTCCAACATGGCAACAGTGCCCATTTTTAGGGATTTTGATACTAAATGCTGATTGTGGAGGTTTTAACCTTTCCCAGCTTTTGTGGATCAGGAAAAACATCAATTTTTTGGGATGTCCTGTAGGAGCTGATGAGCTGCCATTAAATGCTGATTTTATGGAGCGTTTAACATTTCCCAGCTTTTGTGGATGACGAGAAACATTCCATCAGTTTTTCGGGATGTCCTGTGGGCAGTGATGAGGTGGTGCTGTCTTTAAATGCTGATTATGGAGTTTTTAACCTTTCCCAACTTCTGTGGGTGAGAAAGATCCCATCAGTTTTTTGGGATGTCCTGTAAGAGCTGGTGAGGTTGTGCTGCCCCATCCCTGGAATTGTCCACAGCCGGGTTGGAGCACCCTGCTCCAGGGAAGTTGTCCTTACCCATGGTGGAACAGGCTGGGATTTTAGGGTTTTTCCAAGCCCAATCCCTGCTGGAATTCCGAGCTCACCCCTCCTTGCCTTGCCCACAGCACGAGTGTCAACACCACCACTCCAAGACCAAGAAGCATTCAAAGAAATCCAAGAAACATCACCGGAAGCGCTCCCGTTCCCGCTCTGTGAGTATTCCTGAAGATCCTCCCTCTGCAATTCCAAACTGCACTAATTCCTGCTGCAATTCCCATTTGTTAATTGGCATTCTCCCCCTGGGCTGGCTCTGAAGGGCTCGGAGTCCGAGGACGACGACAGCCACTCCAAGAAGAAGCGGCAGCGCTCGGAATCGCGGTCGGTGTCCGAGCATTCTTCCAGCGCTGAATCCGGTATGGGATGGGATTGGCTTCCCAGCAGCTGGGGGTTTATCCCTGGGGATTTATCCATTGATTCCTGGGTTTTTTGTTTCTCCCTGTGGCTGCAGAGAGGAGTTACAAGAAGTCCAAAAAACACAAGAAGAAGAGCAAGAAAAGGAGGCACAAGTCTGTAAGTGCAGTTCAGTTTGGAGCTGGATTATGGAAAACCTGGCACCTGCTGTCAGTAATCCCAGCTGGATTTTCCAAGGGAAAAGTTGGGATCAAACTGGAGGAGGGTATTGCCAAAATAACAACTTCTGTTAAATATTCTTAATATTAAACCACTTCAAACTGCTGAATGCGGAGGGTTTAACTCCGTGTGAAGGACTCCATGAGTAACCTGGGATTTGCTGGTTTTCCTGGCAAATCCAGGTGGTGTCCTTCATTGTGGAGAGCTGGGAAGGATCCCAGCCATTCCTCATGCCTGCCCGAGCATCAGGGTTGTGTTGGAAGCTCTGAATTGTTGTACAAGAGCAGCAGAAGGATCTGAAAAGCAGAAAGAGCTTCACTTCTTCCTGTGAGGGTGGAGAGGCCCTGGCACAGGTTTCCCTGGAAAATGGTGGCTGCTCCATCCCTGGAAGTGTCCAAGGCCAGGCTGGACAGGGCTTGGAGCAAGCTGGGATAGTGGGAGGTGTCTCTGCCCAGGGCAGGGGGTGGAATGGGATGAGATTTAAGGTTCCTTCCAACTTAAATCAAGTTGGACTTAATATTCACTATTCCCATTTTTTTTTTCCCCCAGGATTCGCCAGAATCTGATGTGGAACGAGAGAAGGACAAGAAAGAAAGAGAGAGGGACAGTGAGAAGGAAAGAGCCAGACAGAGATCCGAGTCCAAGCATAAATCTCCCACTAAAAAACGGCCTGGAAAAGATTCCGTAAGCTGTGCTTCCTTTTTTCCTGAGGCTTTGGGCTCTAGCAGCAGGATCTGCTGGATGCTGATTCCATAGGTGTGCTCTGGGAGAGGTCAGAGGTTGGATTTTGATGATCCTGGAGGTCTTTCCCATTCCCAGATTTGGATTTTGGGGTTCCCAAGTGACACAGAGCAGCCAGCTCTGGCTCTGTTGTGGAGCCTGCCCGGAAAATCCCATCCTGACCGCTGTCCCATCTCTCCACAGGGAAACTGGGATACCTCTGGCAGCGAGCTCAGTGAGGGGGAGCTGGAAAAACAGAGGAGGACTCTTTTGGAACAGCTGGATGAAGATCAATGAGCAGATTCTTGATACCAAAAATGTTTACAGGTGGCAAAATAAAACCAAGCCTTGTGTGGGCGAGGCCCTGGGGCCGGTGGCCGGTGGCCCATGGCCGCAACAACGGTGGCTTTTAGTTTTTTACCACTTCAATCCAGTCAAAAGTAGAAAAATCCATGGAATTCTGAGGGCAAAGCTGTGCCTGGCCTGGAGCTGCAGGGCGGGATGGGGGCCGGGAT
This sequence comes from Corvus moneduloides, assembly GCF_009650955.1. Lineage (NCBI taxonomy): Eukaryota > Metazoa > Chordata > Aves > Passeriformes > Corvidae > Corvus > Corvus moneduloides. Next base: position 38,415,539 of record NC_045482.1, on the reverse strand, counting down.
CCCTCGGAGGGGACACAGAGGTGGCAGCAGTGTCCCCAAGCACTTCCCTGTGTCCTTCCTAGGCAGGGAACAGCCCTGGGCTGCCTGGGCAGAGCCCAGTTCAGCTTCAGGAAAAAAATTCCTAATTTAATTCCTTGTGGTTTCATTCATTGGATGGATTTGGTTGGGTGGGGTTTTGTTGGGAAGGCAACGGGAGTAAGGAATCCGTGTCCTGATGTGTTCTGCACAGCCCTGGATTTTGGGATTGTCTGGCACTGGAGATTGTTTCTCCAAGCCTGATTCATGTCCAAGTCCCGACTCCCATCAATCCCAAATCCTGGGCAATGTGGTGGATGGGAATTCTCCTGCTGTGCCAGCAGAGGGAGCGTGTGGGACACAACCACCTCGGCATTCCCTGAATCCCGACCCGGCCCAGCCCTGGCTGTTACTCCAGCGTTTCTCTCCACCTTTTCTCTCCCCCTTCCGAAAATTTAGGAATAAAAATCCAATGTTAAACGCAATTCCATGTGTTGCCTTAAGAACCTGCTGCAGAATGTACCTGCACAGCCCAGAGCAGCCCAGAGGAGGGAGGAGGAAGCAGCTCCAGCCCTGTTTTCCAGCCCCTGCACATTCAGGAAGGTGCCCCCAGCCCTGCTCGGTGAGAAAATTGGGAACCCGCTGTCCTTGGAATATTTTTGTACATTTTTATCGATGATTAAACCTTGTCTTTTAGCATGTACTGGTATTTATTTCTCCTTAAATACTCTGTACAGCTCTGAGCCACATCATCACTCACAAAACCTGCTTGAAGACTCTTTCAAGATTCCTTTGCAGGAATTTTTCCCTGAATTTTGACCACTTTTACCAGTGCATAAACACCCAAAGGATCCATTTATGCAGGGAATTCTCTGGCTGGGGTGGTTACAAGGCTCAGACTCCTTAAGTAAGAACACCCTGGGATGGAAATGAGTTATTTGAAATCTAAAATGCAGGAGGTTGTAACCATTTTTTCCTGGGATGCTTTGGGATGGGAAAGCACATCCCAATCCTGCTGTTTCCCCCTGAAGGGTCATTGCTCATCACCCATTGCTTGGGGGAAGAACACCTGGATTTGGTCAAACAGGGCTTGTGGGAATTTTTGGCATCCTTGGGCTGTTTGGTGTGGAAATCCAGGTTGGAAGCAGTGGCAGGGAAGAGATTCCAGGTTTTTCCCTGCAGCAAGTGGCTCTCCCAAGGAAGTTGCTGCTCCAGGGCTTTACCTCTGTGCTTTGCTCACCTGCCAGCCACTTCCCTGGATTTATATCCCAAAATGGGAATGCTCCACGTGGGAACAGCCCAGCAGAGTTTGGGAAACACAAGGGCAGCTGACCCTGAAATCCTGCATGGAACTGGGAGAAGGATTTAGAGTGTGACAGGTCCTAAGGGTTTGCAGACAGGGAGGAACTTCTTCCAATACTCTTAAAAGGTTTGCCTTCATTGAATATAAGAAACTGGGAACATAAATTATGCCAGTGGTGGGGTATTTTTAACATCTTAATTCACTCTGCTGGAAGAACCTCATCTTAAGCTGAGCCTGCTTTTAAACCAAGCAAGGCAGGATTGACTTTTCCAAGGAACTGAGTTCAGGCTTATTTTCCCAGTTTTTTGGGGTTTTTTTTGGTGTGTTTTCCTCCTCTTCCCTATTTCCCAGCCCCATTTTCTCCTGTGGCAGCCCCAGCACAGCCAACAGCTCAAACTCTGCATTCCCACCTGGAAACTGGAAGGAGTTTTAGCCAAATGGTTTCTTTTTAATGAATTTTGGGATGATTTTGAACTGTGTCCATCAATGTTGAAACCTTGGCTGTGCTGGTTAATCCTGACCCCCCTCAGAACAATTTTATTAAACCCTTCTAAAAGTTAAATTGGATTTTAATATCAAATTGTTACATTTTGGCCTTAAATATTTGGATTTTTTTGAATACATTTGTGGCAAATATTAATCCCCATTTATTTCTCTGCTGGAGCTGATCCAGGTGTCTCCCACGAACATCCACCCCAAATTTCTTCCCTCAGCCTCTTCCAGAATAACAAAGAATCGATGCTGCAAATGATTTCAGTCTTCACCCACACAAGCTCCAGGTGTTCACCTGTCAAATATCACGATTTTTAAGGGGGGGGAAAAAGGTAAAAGTGACCCAAAAAACCCCTCTGGATTTCAGTGTAGTAGTGTAAATAGTTTATTTGATTTTATGGCAGGAACAGACCAGGAAAGGAACGTGAACTGCTTTATAAAACACTTCTAATCTTGCTAAGAAGCAGATCTATGACTAGAAAAATATTAAAGAGAACATGCCAGCTTGGCTTTCATTTTGGGCTTTAATTAAAAAAAATACCTTTGAGCTGAAGCAAATGAGATTTAGTGCTTATACCCCAACAAGTGCTGAAATTGAAATTCAAATTGTCCAGTTCTCTTTGATCCAAACTCTCATTCCAACAGTGGCATGTTCTCTTTAGCAGGTCAAGTACACGGTGCTGCAAATGCAAAACTTGGCAGTTTTTCAAGGAAAAATTCCTGGAAATTGGTCAATGTGGTAACTCTGAGTCCCAAACTGTCCTTTTAGTTAAATATAAAAACAAAAACTATAAGTTAAAATAACATTCCGATTGTATAGCACAGGCTTGATGCATTTATTTCCTTTTAAACAATATTTACAATATTACCCAGAGGCTAAAGTGGGGGGGGGAGAAGGGGGGAGAGTGTAAAAACCATAAAAAACTGCACCAATTTTGTAGCAAAATATCTGTACATTTAAAAACAGATTATCATATAACTACACATTATCCAAGGAAAACAAAAACCAGGGACCTCCACCAGTGGTTCACGGGAGCACAATGGAAAAGGGCAAAGAAATTCAGTGGTTAAATACTATACAAGAAATTTTACAATTAACAGATGGATGAGCCCAGGCAGGGAAGCTGGAAGCAAAATGGGCCTTGGGAAGGACAAATTTCTCCTCAGTCCAGCTCTTCCCAGCTCCTGGATGCTGCCGGCACGGAGTGGGATCCATCCCGCTGCTCCGGGGCACGGGGTGGTCCTAAATCAGCCTCCTGTCCTTTGTTAGGCTTGGAAAATGCCATGGAGAACCTAAAACCTACCGGGAATTTTAGGCTGGGCTTCCCTTCCACAGGAGCCTCAGCAGGGAATCCGAGCGGGAATGTCTTGCAGCCGGAGCAGGGTTGGAATCCCCGTGCCAGGAACTGGACTGCAGTGGTCTTCAGAGCCTAATACTGATTACTGGGTGTTAATTGCTTAGTGGTAATTAATAAATACGCTGTTATCCCAACGCTGCCTCCCTCGGCCCCCCAGCCAAGGCCCTGGAACATCCCAAAGCCCCGGCCTGGGGTGAGCTCCTGTTCCATTCCTATCCCTGTGACTGTGGGCCCACATTCCATGCGGAGGCTGCAGGGGCTTGGAAAAGGGCTGGGTTGCTCCTTGGGATTATTAATTCCGTGTATAGAAAGCCCTTAAATGTCTTTGTTTGCGGTTTTAATTAAAAAAGAGCCGTTAAGTGCAGCTGAAGGCCAGGCCCGCCCCTCAGCCCAGCATTAAAAGCCAAGCACATCCCAGTATTCCCAGCATTCCCAGTTTCCAACCAGTCGGGCCCACAGGAGCCCTCGCTCTCATCAACCCAACCCCCCAAACTAATCCATATTTTACATTTTGGTTACAAATCCTGCAGAGTCTTGGTGTCCAGAGAAACCCAACCAACCCCAATCCTATTGCTTGGATCCATCGGAGCAGGAGCTTCCATTTGAGGCACTTGGCGTGGAGAGCCCGGCGCCGGGCCGGGAGCCCTCCGAAGGTCCGTTTTTCCCTGGAAAAGGCGGGATGGGGAGCCCATCCCGCTCCCTGGCAGGCTCACATGGCCAGCTCGGCGCCGTTGGAGCGCAGCCCGTGCTCGTCGAAGCGGCGGCGCACGCTCCTCCTCAGCGCGTCGGCCCGGCGGTACGGCTGGTTCCGGAGATCTGCGGGGAGCCGGGAGTCAGGAGCGCCGGCACGGACACACGGACACACGGCACACGCAGGACAGACAGGGAAAGGCCCGCTGGAAGCCAGTCAAAGCAGCTTGTGGAGGACGGGAGCAGGGATTGGCGCAGCGCAGGGAGCAGGACGGACGTGCCCGGAACTACGCGCCCCAGCGGCCGGTTAATACTGGTGGGATCGGGATGCTGGTGGGACCACGGGAATTGTGCTGTGGGAACGGCCCCAAGAGCCCTCTCAAAGGCCACATGGACCCCAGTGAGCTGGTTTGAGGTGTGCCCTGGGCGTTCCCACACTCCCTCAACGCCGCAGCTGGAGGATGTTCCACCTCCCGGCAGGGGTGTGACCCATGGGTTCAGCCGCAGCAGGACGGATTTAGGATCCCTACGTCTCATTTAGCATGGAATAATGGAATCATTCAGGTTGGCAAGGACCTCCAAGATCTTAAAGAGGTGCCCTGGGATTCTCCAGCTGCCAGCCCACCTCCTGGCCGGAGAGATGCTGGAAGAGCCAAAGGAGGGGAGAGCTCGGGAGGGAACACTGAGCATGGGATGGGACGGATGGATGGATGGAAGAGGGAGAAAGCTGATGGATGTGATGATGGAAGCCCATTACAGGTGGCCCATGTGCTGTCACCTGTGCACCTACAACACAACAAGCACTGAAGACAATTCCAGTTCTAATATTTCTCTCCTGGCCAACAAATCTGTGCTGGACTGGGCAAATCCCTCAGATTTCCTGGATAACTTGTGCTGGAGTTGACACACAACTCCCAAACTTCTCAGCTCTCCTCTCTCCACACCTGCAGCTGGAGATTGTCCACCTCATGCAGAACCCAACTGTGGGGCTGCAACACATGGGGACAAAGCTATTTTGGGCTGGACTTGAAAAGAAATGGCCAAAACAGGGTGTGAAGGTGGTCACCAACCCACACCACGTGGGGACAAGGCTGTTTTGGGCTCAACTGGAATTTAAAAGGCCAAAAGGGAATGTGAAGATGGTCACCAACCAAAGGCACTTGGGGACAAGACTATTTTGGGCTCAACTTGATGAGAAATGGCCAAACCAGAGTGTGATGGTGGTCACTAACCAACACCACCTGGGACAGGACTATTCTGGGCCGGACTTGAGGAGAAGTGGCCAAAATGGAGTGTGAACTTGGTCACCAACCAACATCACCTGGGGACAAGGCTGTTTTGGGCTCAACTTGAAGTGGCCAAAACAGTGTGATGATGGTCACCAGCCACCATCCTGTGGATCCCTGCACCTCCAGAGGGGAGAATCAAGGATCTGGGTCTCCACTGGCCTCGAGGGTCTCACCAGTATTAGCTCAGCCACATCTACCACCAGCTGCCTGGCACAGAGAGAGAGGAGGAAGCCAAGTAAAAAGTGATGCTTGCCAGCTCTGGGACTCCTCCACCACGGCTGTGCTAGAAGAAATCCTTACCCTCGAGTGAACATTGGGAAATTTAGTGATATTATTCTTCTTTAGGGCTAAACAGAAAAAAAAACAGAACAAAACAAAAACAACAAACAAAAACAAAACACAAAAAATGATGGTTAAGTAAAAAAATGGGATGGAGAATGAAGAGCAAGTCAAGTCAGCGTTCAAACCTCCCGGGCAGAAAGCACGGAGCAGGAGGGGTTAGACAGGCCAGGAGGGATAGGAGGCCGCTCCCTACCCCAATTCCAAGCTGCTTTGAAGGTTGGCTCCAGGAAGAGAACACAGCAGAGAAGCCGGAAGGGCAGAGAAGCGCGGAGCGGGTTAGTTTGTGGATTTCTTGGCAGCACTGCTGCAGTTACACAGAGAACAGGGGGAGGAGCACTGTTGGCTTCTTAAGCTGAGTCCTTAATGAGGACAACAGTGTCCTGGGACATGCTGGGTTAGGGACACCCTTGGGACAATGGGCACCACCATGGGAATCGCTCAGTTCCATGTCAGGTTTTCCTTGGCACCGTTCCCGTGGTTCTGCCCTGTATTTCCTGTGACTCCCAGCCCTGCTCCCCTCTCCCCCTGCTCCATGCACTGAGCCCAGCCTCGGCAGAGAGTCCAGGCTCAGTGAGAATTCCCGATGCCATGAAAGAAAGCTGGCATGGAACTGACACGGAATAAGGGTTAAATACGGATGTGACCAAACGAGGAGAGATTTTACCCTGCTGTTCCACCCCATGCAGCCAAACATGCAGGTGCTGGTTAGGAATCCTAAACCATCCCATGGGTGTTATTCCCGAGCCAGAAGCCACCCCCAAGGCCCTTCCCAAGGTCCGTGCAGCCCGGAATTCCGCTCTGGCGTGCAGCTGAGGTGCCACATGCACAGCCCCCCGAGGTGACACAGACAAGCCAAGTGAGCTGTCACTGCCTGGGCTCCTCAGTCCTTGCACTGCAGGAGACTCATCCCAGTGACTCCCACCTTGCTGTTCTATGGGACACAAGGACAGCCAGACGGGATGGGATGAAGAGGACATGCAACAGAGGGGACACCACTACAACGTCAGGAGGACGCTGGACACCACTACACACTCAACAGTCACAGAGTCCTGGCTGAGATCCACACAAACAAGGTGGCAAAAAGCCTACAGCGACCTTCCTGGTTTCTAAGAGCGGCAGGTGTGAAAGAGGGAGAGTTTAGTAATGGAATTCCTCAGGGACAACAGGGTCGCAGAAGAACCGAGAGCCGCGCTTGGCGCTTCGGGCGGTGAACGGCACCGTCTTCAGCACTGCATGGGAACAACAACAGCCACACACAAACCAACGTCAGCACTGCTCCAGGCCACCACAGGGACAGCTCAGCGCTCCCACAGGGATACTGGGACACCTCCAGCCTGCTCCTCACGGGCCCTTGGACAAGGTGGTTGTGAGGCTTGAGGAGATATTTCATCCCCTCGTGGAATCCCAGCGTGGTTTGGGTTGGAAAAGACCTTAAAATCATCTCATCCCACTCCTGCCATGGCAGGGACACCTCCCACTGTCCCAGGCTGCTCCAAGCCCCATCCAACCTGGCCTTGGACACTGCCAGGGATCCAGGGGCAGCCACAGCTGCTCTGGGCACCCTGTGCCAGGAATTCCTTCCCAATCCCTGATCTTCCCTTCATCTTAAAGCCATTCCCCCTTGGCCTATAATAAAATAATTTCCTTGAAGAACTTGCTTTAAGATGTGCTACAGGTCTGTGGGAAGACCCCCTTGGTGTTTGGGATCAGAGTCCTGAAATCGTTTGGGTTCAGAGGGACCCTAAAGCCCATCCCATCCCACCCCTGCCATGGGCAGGGACACCTCCCACTGTCCCAGGCTGCTCCAAGCCCCAGTGTCCAGCCTGGCCTTGGACACTGCCAGGGATCCAGGGGAGGTGCAGGATTTACTGGGATATCTCCAGGGATGGGGAGGTGATCTCAGTCCTACCTGACCTTCCATGCCTGACCTTTCCTCCTCCGTGGCTTGAGGCCCCAAGATGGGCAAATCCAGGCACCAGAGCACAGGAAATGTTTAATTCGAGCCTGGCACCCTCTCCTCTGGACGTTTTTTCCATAGGGATGGGTGTCTGCCACACAATCTGTTCCTCCCACAGAACAGAACCGTTTTTCCAATTAAATGAACTCCCAGGAGTCCGGAGGAGTTGTGGAAGCAATGCCAGGTTGGATATCATCGCCACCCTGCCCTTTAAATGAGGAATGTTATCTCAGGGCCGTTAATCAAGGTTAAAATGAGTTGGGAAAGCTTCACACACTTCATCCAGTTGGGCAAAAACTCCCTGGATTTCCTTAGTGAGGGATCAAACAGCTCTCCTGCCCTGCTGCAGGAAAAACTCCTGTGGAAAACTTCCAGGAGCAGTTGGCAAAGACCTTTTTTTTGAGCTTCTGTGCAAGGGAATGGAGTTTGTGAAGCTCCTGAGGTGTTAAATCATGTTCCTTCCACACCACAGGTGAAGAATTTGTGGAAAACTCCAAATACTGCAATCCCAGCAGCTGGGAGGGCTAAAAAGGATTGAATTCCTGGGCAAAAGGCAGCTCAGGTGGCTCCTTTTAGCAGCAAATATTTGCAGCCAAGTCCTGACTGTGCCTGGCTGCACCAGGAGCTGTGTCCCTTCCCTCTGGGATGGGCAGGAAAACCTGGAGCAGGTTGGGGTCACCAGGGGTTGACTGAAGGATTTCTGAGCTCAATCCTAACGAAAACAGAGGCTCTTCCTCCTGACACTGACCCCATTTGTGGGGAGCAAAAAGGGATCTGGGACAGATCCACATGGCACAGCTGGAGCAGCTGCTGGGATCAGGCACTCCCTACCTGCTCCAAAAACCTGGGAATGTCCCCACAAGCTGGAAGAGAAGGAGCAGAACCTTCTGCACTTGCTGCACAGCACACAACCAACGCCCTCAGGAGGACACGAAGCCCTGGAGCAGCCACTCGGCAGATCCACCCTGTTCTTCCTGAGGCTGGCATTCCCAGCTGGCTGGCAGAGCCCTGTTTCTCCTGAGGCTGGCATTCCCAGCTGGCTGGCAGGGTGGGGAGGAGGGTACCTGTGATGATGTCCTCGATGGCGCCGTCCTTGCCCTCGTACACGTGCCGGTTGTCCTTGACCTGCCGGCGCCGCAGCTCCGCGATCAGCTCCTGCTGCTGCCGCTTGCTCTTGTGGGAAGGGGACTGGGAACACGCACAGGGATGGTCAGGACGGACCTCTGGCTCTCCTGGGCTTCTTCCTGAACCTCTCACACCCATTTGTCCCACCAGCTCCCACAGGAACTGCCGATTTCCACCTCCTTCTATCCCAAGGCTGGGAACAGCCGTGTGCCGGTTGCTCCCGCTCCATGGAGAAGCCAGGGAAGGACAAAGTTTAGCTCGTGGAAATAAGGACAACACAACATTCCACCTGTTTAGTTTTCCTTCTGCAGACTTCCCAAGCAGCAGAACATACACTGGAACTTCTCCAGCTTATCCCAGCTCCCTCCATAAAAACTTCCAGACTCTTTTCCAGGCAACTACAATTCCTCACTTGGAGCTGAGGTTTCTGAGTAGCAGGAACATGATCCCACCTGGAAGCCATATCTGTGCCATACCTTTTGGTCCTGTTGCTCCATCAATGCCTCTTGCTCCATGAGTTTTTCCATTAAGGCCTGTTCCTGCTTTTTCCTCAGCTCGTTTTCTTCTTCTGCTTGCTGTTTGTGAGAAAATCCATGGGTTAGAGATGTCAGGGAGGAATGGGATCCTGTGCCAAAATGGGGCTGTCTGAGAAAGGGAGAGGAAAAGAAGAGGGAGAAGGAGAAGAGAAAGGAGGAGAAAGGAGGAGAAAGGAGGAGAAAGGAGGAGAAAGGAGGAGAAAGGAGGAGAAAGGAGGAGAAAGGAGGAGAAAGGAGGAGAAAGGAGGAGAAAGGAGGAGAAAGGAGGAGAAAGGAGGAGAAAGGAGGAGAAAGGAGGAGAAAGGGGAGGAGAAGGAAGATAAGAAGGAAGGGGAGGAGAAGGAGGAGAAAGACAAGGAGAAAAGGAGGAGGAGGAAGAAGAACAGAAGAAAGAGGGGGAGGAAGAGGACAAGGAGGAGGACAAGGACAAGGTTTACCTTGTAGGCCTTCACAAAGCGGACGAACACCGGGAAGAAGACCGAGGGCGGGGTTGTCTTGGGATTCTCCCCGAAATACTTCACAGCATCATCAAAGGCATCCTGCAACAGGCACAGCTTCAGAGCCCTGCACACCCTTCCAGGCATCCTCCCCACCCCCAGCATTCCATGGAAACAGCCCATCCCTGGGTGTCACCCCCCCCGCCGCAAATCCCAGGAACACAGAAGTACCTGGGCTATTTTGGCATCGTCCTGGAGCTTCTTGAGCTTGCCCTCGTTGCTCTGGATGAAGTCCTTGAGCATGGTGTTGTGGTCGTGCATGGTGTACTCGCGCTTGGTCAGCTCCAGGCCCCGCTGCAGCTCCTTCACGTCCAGCAGGACGTTCTCCAGGGACACTGCGAAAGGAAACAGGAATGCTCAGCCCACAGGCTGAGTGATTCCCGGCGGGCAGAGCCTGCTGTGCCAGGAAACGCCATCCCAGGAGGCTGCAGGAGGCTGCTGCACCTGCTGCTGCCTTCTCCACGTAGTGCAGCTCGTTGTAGAACAGGGCCACGTGCTGGTACTTCTCCTTCACCACGTTGGAGATGTAGTGCAGCAGCGTCTGCTTCCGGTCTGTCGACTTCGTTTCCAGGAGCTGGGAAGAGCAGGAGCAGAGGTGTGGGGAGCTGGGAGCAGGCTCCAAGCTCAGGGACTCACCGGTGCTGCCCCAGCGTCTTTTCCATGCTGGAAGCACCAGTGGAGTCCCTCAGCAGCCACTCACCCTCGGGTCACCACAACCCCCTGAAGGGCCACAGGGCTGGGATGGAGAGGATGGAAAACTGGGAAAGGACCTAGGGGTGATGAACATGAGCCCAGGGGTGCCCAGGTGGGCAAGAGGCCAGTGGCCCCTGGGCTGTGCCAGCCCTGGTGTGACACAGCCCCAGGGCAGTGCCCGTCCCAGTGCTGGCGCTGCTGGGGCACCTCCAGTGCTGGAGACAGCTCTGGGACAAGGGGGATCCTGAGGGGCTGGAGGAGTCCAGGGAAGGGAACGGAGCTGGGAAGGGGCTGGAGAATTCCTGAGGGAGCTGGGAAAGGGGCTCAGCCTGGAGAAAAGGAGCTCAGGGGGGCCCTTGTGGCTCTGCACAAGTCCCTGACAGGAGGAGGCAGCCGGGTGGGTCGGGCTCTGCTCCCAGGGAACAGGGACAGGAGGAGAGGGAACGGCCTCAGGCTGGGCCAGGGGAGGCTCAGGGTGGACAGCAGCAGGAATTTCCCCATGGAAAGGGTGCTCAGGCCTTTGAAGGAGCTGCCCAGGGAGGTTTGGAGTGCCCACCCCTGGAGGGACTTCAAAGCCCTGTGGATGTGGCACCTGGGAACAGGGGTCAGTGGTGGCCTTGGCAGAGCTGGGAATGGTTGGACTCCATAACCCTGGAGAGCTTTTCCAATCTCAGTTACTCCCCAGCTCTAATTCCCAGCTGGTGCCCACAGCACATCCCAGCTTTTCTTACCAGGTCTAAACTCTGCAGCTTAAATCCATACACAGCCCCTCGTTTGCTGCTGTTCATGTAATTCCCAAGAGCCAGGATGATCTGCCAGGGTGAAACAGAGCAGAGCAGGAATTCTCAGGACAAATTCCTGGAAGTTTAGACACCCCTGGAAGGAGAGCTGGGGTCAGACCTACCTCCAGGATTTTCTTCAGTTTTTGGGATGACTTTATGGAGACAGAGGCAGCGATTATGGCGTGGAGTTGCTGCGGGGAAACACAGGGAAAGCTTTGGTTAATGCCCATCCAGCCAGGAGAAAAATGAACATCCTGAAAAAAACCCTCCTGGTTTTCATCCACACCATGGGACAGAGCATGGATGTCCCTCTGCCACAGAGACAGGTTGGGAGAGCTGGGAATGTTCCCCTGGAGAAGGGAAGGACACAGGGAGAGCTCCGAGCCCCTGGCAGGGCCTGAAGGGGCTCCAGGAGAGCTGCAGAGGGACTGGGGACAAGGGACGGAGGGACAGGACACAGGGAATGGCTTCCCACTGCCAGAGGGCAGGGCTGGATGGGAGATTGGGAATTGGGAATTCCTGGCTGGGAGGGTGGGCAGGCCTTGGCACAGGGTGCCCAGAGCAGCTGTGGCTGCCCCTGGATCCCTGGCAGTGCCCAAGGCCAGGCTGGACATTGGGGCTTGGAGCAGCCTGGGACAGTGGGAGGTGTCCCTGCCCATGGCAGGGGATGGAATGAGATATTCCTTATTTTCCCTTCCCACCCAGCCCAGTCTGGGATTCTGTGAATGTTCCCCTGCCCTGACACTCCAGGATTCCAAACTCTTCGTCTGCCCACTGGATTCACTCCCCTGTTCTGGGGTAAGAAAGAATTTACATTCCAGCCCCTCCAGCTGTCCCAGTGTTTCAGACTGGATGGGACCCAATTCCAAGGGCTCACGGACCAGCACCAACAGTACCTTTTCCCACCAATATTCCTTTGAGGCTGCTGGGCACTGCCCAGGCTCCCCAGGGAATGGGCACGGCCCCGAGGCTGCCAGAGCTCCAGGAGCATTGGGCAGTGCTGCCAGGGATGCACAGGGTGGGATTGTTGGGGGGTCTGGGCAGGGCCAGGAGCTGGATCAGTGATCCCATGGATCCCTTCCAGCTGTGGACATTCCCTGCTCCCGCTCACCGGGGTGAGCATCTGGATGCTCTCAGCGAAGTTGCCGATGAAGGCCATGATGGTCATTTTCTGCATGAGCCTCTCGATCTTGCTGAACTGCATCATGAACCTGTCCTCGTCCGACAGGTTCTCCAGGGGCTTCCTCTCCCTCTCGTAGAGCCTCAGCACCTTCACCTCGTTCTCCGTGGGCAGGAACCGCATCAGGCATTCCACGAAATCCACCGGCAGCGTCTTCAGGTCAAACCTGCGGGAAAATCCCAGGAAAGGGTGTGGGGATACCCCTCTGCAGGGAAGTGGCCAGGCCAGGGATGTCTCTCGGCTCTGGAGTCAGGCTGGGAGAGCTGGGAATGTTCCCCTGGAGAAGGGAAGGACACAGGGAGAGCTCCGAGCCCCTTGCAGGGCCTAAAGGGGCTCCAGGAGAGCTGCAGAGGGACTGGGGACAAGGGACGGAGGGACAAGACACAGGGAATGGCTTCCCAGTGCCAGAGGGCAGGGCTGGATGGGAGATTGGGAAGGAATTGTTCCCTGGGAGGGTGGAGAAGAGCTGGGCTGGAATTCCCAGAGCAGCTGTGGCTGTCCCTGGATCCCTGAAGTGTCCCAGGCCAGGTTGGACGAGGCTTGGAGCAGCCTGGGACAGTGGGAGGTGTCCCTGGATGAACTGGATGGGCTTTAAGGTCCTTCCCAACCCAAACCAGTCCGGGATTCAGCTCCACATGAAGAAAAGCAAAGAAGAAGCTGTGAAGCTCCTCCTGCCCTGCACATGGAGCTGGGAACAGGATCCAGGGATAATGGGAATGATGCTGCTTCCATTTCCAAACACGTGGCCATTCCCTCACCCCTCCAAGCTCGTTTTTCCAGGGAAAAGAGGAGAGGAGCAGCAAATATTCGTATTTAATTGACCCAGAGCCCCCTAAAGCCCAACTGCTGAACCTGCCAGGGCCTGGGGCAGGTTTGGGTCACTCCTGCCCAAAGGCAAAGCCTGGCATCCACATCCTTAAGGGAGGAGTGGGAGATGTTTGCCATGGCCAGGATGAGTCTGGGTGGATTTGGGATCAGCCCAAGGAGCAGCAGCCACACCTATCCCGGGAGCAGGGAAGGACCCATATCAGTTCCTGAGGCCACTCTACGAACCTAATTCCATGCAAAATCTGCTCCAGCACCTGGGCTAAACTCATCCTTCACGGAGCAAACCAAAAGGGCTGCCTGTTCCTGTGTTCCCTCTGGATTTTGCTCATTGCATCAGGAAATATCTGGGAGCTGCCATGGCAAACTGGATGGGCTGGGATGAGCTGCTTTAATAAAGGGAGTGCTAATTTGTCAAACCTCAACAGGGACTCAGCAACACCAAGCCGAGAGCTTCCTGAGTTCCAGGCAATCGCATTTCTGGGAATTCACAACCATTCTGTCCTTCCCCCGGAATTTTTTTCCAGCTGCCAAAGCATTTCCATCAACCGCCAATTCCAAACCCTTTCCCAGCGCTCCCAGTAAAGCTCAGGCAGGATTCCCTCGCTGCCAGGGGCTGCACTCACACGTGGATGGCTTTGCAGATCTCATCCGCCGTTTTCCCGGCTTTCCGCAGGGTGATGGCCAAATTCTTGGCTCTGTTGGCATCCAGCAGCGTGACTTTGTTGGATCCTTTCTGAGGGATCTTCTGCTTGCTGGAAGTCAGATCCATGGCTGGGCCCTGCGCCTTCGTTTTGAATATTTCCTCAAATTCATCCACGTTTAGATCCTGGAAAGGAAAGGAAGGGATTTATCCCGCAGGGAACACTAAATCCTAACCCAGAGTGGCAGGGAAAGCGTTGTGCCGGCTGAGACTGCATCATGGAATCATGGAATGGTTTGGGTGGGAATCTTAGAGCTCATCCCAATTCCACCCCCTGCCATGGCGACACCTTCCACTGTCCCAGGTTCTTCCCAACCCTGGCTTTGGAATCCAGAGAATTTCAGGGGCTGAGGGATGGAGGGAACAGGCTCCTGAGCTGGGATCAGGAAATCTGGCCAGATCCCAGAAATCCAGCTCTGCACATGTTCAGAAATTGAGGAACACTTGTTATCCATGGGAGCATCCAGGAGCTGGAATGAGCCCTTTCCCAAGGTCACTGCTGTGCCCTATCCCTGTGGGAAGCTTCCCACTCCCCACAACTCCCTGACAGGAGGGGGCAGCTGGGGCTCTGCTCCCAGGGAACAGGGACAGCAGGAGAGGGAATGGTATCTTGTTGCTCCAGCAGAGGTTTAGTTGGATATTGGGAAAATTCCTTCCTGGAAAGCGTGGTCAGGCACTGGAAGGGGCCGGAGCCGCCATCCGGGAGGGGTTGAACCCGCTGGGGATGTGGCACCTGGGGACACGGGGCAGTGCTGGCCTGAGGGCTGCACGGGGCGCTCTGAGAGGCTTTCCCAGCCCAACCATTCCATGATTCCCTGCTTTCCCGGGCAGCAGGGAGGGAGCAGGGGCACCTCGAGGATCCTCTCGTCGTCGATCTCGTTGAAGACGGTGCCGTTGATCTGGTTGGGCTTCAGGGCCACCCAGTTGAACACGGGCATGCGGAACTTGGTCTTGATGGGCTTCTTGATCTTCACGGCTGCGGAGAGCGCACGGAAAACTCCTGGGAAATGGCCTGGGAACGCCACAGCGCAGCTCCCCAGCTGGAATTCAGCACTGGAGGAGAACTGGCTGGACCCCATTATCCCACTGGAATCCTGGAAAGGTGTCGCTGCCTCCAGAGGCTGCTGGAGAGGGGAATCCCAGCCCTCAGCAGGACAGCACCAACCCCCAGGGCTCTGCAAACTTCCCAAAGGGAAATCTGGGATTCCTGTAGCGCCACAAGCTGCCTGGATTGACTTGAACTCCCAGGCTCTGTCCAAATTCCATGGAAAAGGGGGAATGTGGGTGAATCCAGCCCTGCCCTGCTGCTGGCAGAGCCCTCCCTGAGCTGTGTCACAAATAGGTGACAAGAAGGGAAAAAAGCCCCATTCCCAAGGGTTTTGGGGAAACTGCAGTGGGGCACCTCAGCCGGTTTGAGTTTCAAGGCCAGAGGGGCTGAGCTGCAGCAGAGCTGGGCTTTAACAGGGGTTTAAAACCAAGTTTTAATTCCTGTGCCATGCAAATCCAGCTAATCGGAGTCGGGAACTCTGGAGTAACCTGGGAATTTAGACAGAGGAGCTGGGAAAATGAAACCTGGAAATGAGGCCTGATCGTTCCCAAACAGTGATGCTGGAGCAGGGGAACAACCCTTCCCTGTTCCTATTATATTCCTATTCCTATTGTATTCCTATTTCTATTCCTATTCCCATTCTATTCCTATTTCCATTTCCATCCTATTCCTATTTCTATTCCCATTCCTTTTTCATTCCTATTCCCATTCCTATTCCCATTTCCATCCTATTCCCATTCCCATTTCCATCCCATTCCCATCCTATTCCTATTCCCATTCCCATTCTATTCCTATTCCTATCCCTATCCCATTCAATCTGGAAGCCACAGGAATAATTTCCATAATCCAGTTTCCCTTTCTTTTCCTTTAAATGAAAACACAGACTTGTTCCTTGCTAAAAAATCAATCAATTACAGTCACCAATCAACTTTTTTCCCCTGAATTACTTCCCAAAAAATCAGTTCTTGTTCTTGCAAACATGGAACAGAAACCCTGGTCCTGCAGTGCTGGCCACCACGTGGACAACAGGGAATACACAGAATATTCCACTGTGTATTTTGGGAATGGGATTTATCCAACTTGTGCTCTAACACTAAACAGAGCTTTGCTCTCTGCTTAATTAATGGGGTTACTTAAAGTAATTCCTACAATAAAAGAAGCTTTGAACACCCATGGAAAAAGGAATTTTCTACTTGTGCATACACTGGAATGGATAATTATCTGCTCCCGGGTTATTCCAGGACATGGAAGGCAGGAACGCCTCGTGGGAAAGATAACGGAGCCCAGAATCCCTTTGGATTTCCCTCCTCCTCCTCCCTTCCCGAGCTCTGAGTGCCCAAATGCCGAGGGCTGGCTCTGACCTCCCCCTGCCCATCCCCTGGAGCCCCTGGGCACCCCCCAGGACACAGGGAATGCCGGGATAAGGAATACTTAGCAGCAAGGAACCTACAGAAGAGCTTGATGGGCCCATCTTAGCAGGAAGCAGAAGGAACAGAGAAAGAAGTGTTAGGAAAGGTCAGAAAAGCAGCAGTTGTTATTTCCCGACTCCCCTCGGCCCCACAGCGTTCCTGCCCTGGGAATGCCCCTTCCCATGGAGCCCTCAGATCCAGAAAAGGCACTTCCAGTCCCATTCCCTCGGAATTCCCACCGAAGAATGGGATCTGCAGCCCAGCAGCCCCCAGGCACCTCCAGGGCCCCATCCTGAGGGATCAGCCCTCCCTGGTGCCTTTGGGCCTTGATTTTCCGACAAAACACCCTGGGACCCTCTGGATGCTTTTTGTCTTCCAAAGAATCTTTAAAGGCTGGGATACTGCATTAGATTTTTTGTCTTTAACAAAGCTCTTCATGGGAGTCTCTTGCTTTGGACTCCTGACGAGCTCTGGAGATTTCTGGTGCAATCAGTCAGCCCTCACTCACTCCCTGAGACACCTGGCAGGTGGCAGTGACTAAAACACGGACAAGGATGGGCAACAAATTGTTCTTCCTGCCAAAAAATTCCCATATTTTGCCTTTTCTTCCCAAATTTCCACAAAAAAGTTCCCAAATTTCGCACAGGTTATTTCTTCTCAGAAGAAATCAAACCCATGTTCTGTCAAAGTCAGAAATGACCCTGTTCATAAAATACTTTTGGTGCGAGTTTGGTTCCACTGGAGAATCCAACTATTCCAGACCAAACCCAAACCGCTGGGTTGATAAATCCCAGAATCCCAGACCGGTGTGGGTTGGGAAGGACATTGAGGATTATCCAGTTCCACCATCCCAGGCTGCTCCAAGCTGGCCTTGGGCACTTCCAGGGATGGATGGGGCAGCCACAGCTTCTCTGGGCACCCTTGGAAAACCCCAAATACTCTTTTCTTTCCATGAGCTCCTCATCCCAAGCCCAGGGAGGCCCAGTGGGATTTGTTTTGGGGCAGCACTGGGGTGCCCTGCCCACCCCTGAGGGAGATATACCTGCGAGGCCAGAGTTGAAGACCACGGTGGGCGAGGCCGTGCCGGGCAGGGGGGGAGCCGAGGGCGGGGGCGGAGGGGGCAGCGGAGCCGCCGGAGCCGCGTCCGGAGCCGCGTCCGGAGCCGGGCCCGGGAGAGGAGGAGGAGGAGGAGGAGGAGGAGGAGGAGGAGGAGGTGGTGGAGGTGGAGGTGGCACTGCCACGGGGCCGTTGGGCACTGTGGGATGGAGGGAAAATGGAGTTAGCATGGAGTGAAGGGTCACAAAGGAAGAGCCACAATATCCCCACTGTCCCCTCCCCAGAGCCACAACATCCCCTGGGGTCCCCTCCCCACCCCGAGCCACCAAAGGCCTTCAGCACCTGGAAGTGCCCTCAGGAAAGGAGGGACCAATTTTTCCATCCACGGAAAAACAGGAGATAGAGGGGGCAGCCGGGAGGGGGTCAGGCTCTGCTCGCAGGGAACAGGGACAGGAGGAGAGGGAACGGCCTCAGGCTGGGCCAGGGGAGGCTCAGGGTGGACAGCAGCAGGAATTTCCCCATGGAAAGGGTGCTCAGGCCTTGGAACTGCCCAGAGAGGTTTGGAGTGCCCATCCAGGTGCCCCCACAGCTGGGATCTGCCCCCTTCCTCACCTGCCTCGGGTGACCCTGGCAGGGTGGGCAGGGGGGGTGGAGGTGGGGGCAGTGGCACTGAGGGGCCAGCTCCGGGTGTGGCACAGGTCCCTGGCACTGCCTCCGCTCCCGCCGGCACCATCCCGGAGCCCAGTGCCACGGGGAGGATGGAAATATCCCCATCCCCTTTCTTCTGGATCTTGATGGTTCCCTGCTTCTCCAGCTCGTGGATCTTCTTCTCCAGCGTGGATTGGCGCTGGATGGCTTCCTCCTTCTCCTTCACCATCTTCCTCAGGGTGTGAACCTGCGTGTTTGCATCCTTGTAGATCTCCTGGAATGATGCAGACACAGGGAATGTGCATTCAGAATTCCGAGGCCAGCAGCAGAACAGCCTGATCCAGACAGGGGCTTGCACTGCATGTGCCCAGGGCAGCCCCTCCAGAGGAATTCCGGATTCTCCCACCCTTTGGGACCTGTACAGGTCCAAAACTCCCACCTGGAATGCTCCAGATGTGGACAGTGAGATGTGTCCATCTCACTCAGTGATTCCTGGCACATCCAAAGGGATTTATGTCCATCCTTGGAGTGCACACACAAATAATTCCACCAGAAATCTGCCCCAGGCTCTAAATTGGGAAGCCAAGAGAATTCCCCCGCCCCAGATCCGTGATCTCCACTCCCTGCATCCTGCACCCAGCTGGGGCTTCCCCGTCCCACTCACGCGGATCACGTCCAGTTCTTTGTTCCTTTGCATGAGTTGCTTTTCCAGTTCCACAATCTTGGCCATGGCTTCGTTCTCTGTATCCTGGAGCTTTTCAGATAACTGTCCAGCACAAGAGAAATGGATTAAAGAACTGGAAAACTGGGTGTTTATCCATCAAAACAAGAGGTCACTTCTTGGAGCAGCAGCACTTGATAAATTATCGATATTCCAGGAAACCCTGAAGCCTTTCCTTGGCAAGAGAACAGATTCCTGCTTGAGATGGGAGACATCAAGTTGGAATGGGCTTGGAGCACCCCGGGAGAGTGGAAGGTATCCCTGTCAGGGCAGGCGGTGGCACTGGATGAGTTTCAGTGTCCCTTCCAACCCAAACCATTCCATGATTCCTACAACACCTCAGAGGGGCAAACACTGCACAGCAAGAACAGATTTATTCCAAGTGATGGAAACACAGGGATGGTGAGAGAAGGGAAAGCCTTTTCTCATTTTTAAAATATGGAGAACTCCCTTTTGTACTCATTTTCCAAAAGCCAGGCCACGTCTCCCGGCCTAAAGGAAAACACCAAGGTTTGGGACAGCAAACCCTGAGTATCTACACAAGAGGATTTTCCAGCCCCTTCCCTCCTGAGCCCCTGTTTAAGGCACAGCCAGGATGGCTTTTCCCTCTATTTTGGGCCTGCTCTGCCGAGGAGTTGGAATTCTCTGTGGAAATCAGCTCTCGCAGCTCCCACACCCGTGCAGAGGCTCCCTGTGCCAGGCGGGAGCACAACCAGCGCCTGATTAACCCTCAGGACACAGGCCCAGCAATCCCAAGGCTTTTTCCAAGGGAACCTCCCCCCAAACCTGGCCTGGCAAATCCAGAATCCTGGTGGCACCACTCACGTGGGAAAGGTTTTCTTCCAGTTCTTCCACCCTCTCCAGGGCTGCGTTCTTGGTCTCCGCGTCCTCCAGCAGAGCCCCCACGTCGAACACGTTGTCCAGGTAGGCCTGGATCTGCACCTGCAGCTTGTCACTCTCCGTGTGCTTCAGCTTCTGCACAGCCCAGGGGACACAGGGGACAAAGGGGACACAGGTGACACAGGTGACACAGGTGACACGGGGGACAAAGGGGACAGCGGGCACTGGGACAGGCCGGGGGGCAGGGGGAGCTCAGGGCACTTCCACCACCCAGGGAAACCCTCTGGACATCAAACAGTTCAGTTAACCAGGGTCTTCTCTTCTCTTGCTCCAGGGGATATTGAAGCTTCCCTGCCCATGAAGGGCTGGAATGAGAGCTTTAAGGTCCTTTCCAGCCCAAACCATTCCATGATTTCCCCCATGTTTGCTGGGAAAGGCTCTGCCTGGTCCCCATGGACTCCCCAGAGCCACCTCCAGGCCCCAAACACACCCATGGCCAGTGCAGCCATGTCCAAACAAATCCCACAGACCCCAAATCCCTCTCCTGATGGATACTGAGCAGGAATCAGCAGGGACAAGTCATTCCCATGCCAACAAGAGCAGCGTTTCCATGGATGTGCTCCTGAGGACAGGGACAAAAATGCTGCCTGGAGAGGTTGTGGCTGCTCCAATCCTTGGAAGTGTCCAAGGCCAGGCTGGACGGGGCTTGGAGCAGCCTGGGATAGTGGGAGGTGTCCCTGACCATGGTAGGGGGGACTGAGAAGCTCCTTAGGGTCCCTTCCAACCCCAACCATTCTGGGATTCTACGGAAAACAGGAAAGGGGAAACAAAAAAGCAGCTTCCATCTGACAGACAGACAGCAGAGAAGTGCTGGCTGCCAGAGAATCCCAAAGGAGAGTTTTCCAGCCTGGAGAAAGAGGGAGCCCCGTGGCTGGAGCCGGGGACGGGGACGTGGCAGGGCGAGGATGGCTGTGGTTCATCCTCCCTTTGTTATCAGGCTCCGGATTTAGCTCCAGGCTGTAATTCCAGCTGGCTGCAGCCATTCCCCTCTGGCCACTGCCCCTCCAGCTGTGGCACAGCCCAGAAGCTGTGGGGTGAGGGGCCCGGGGAGGCAGGAGGGGGGATTGGGAATGGGAGCAGCTCCAGACTCACATCCAGGTACTCGTCCAGGCCCAGCTTGGTGAACTCGTACTGGAGGTGCACTCGGAAGTTCATGTCCTCCACGGAGTGCACCACAATGTTGATGAACTGCATGCAGGCCACCTGCAAGGACACCCACAGTGAGCCCAGGGATCCCCAGGGACAGCTGGAATGGGATCTCTGGGACCAGCACTGGAACAGGATCCCCAGGAGCGGGATGGGAACGGGCTCTCCAAAGCCAGACACTTGGTTACTCCAAGGGAAAGCCAGGAGCTGCTCTCCTGAACTGCTCTATTCCCAAGCCAGTGCTGGATTTGGGCTCAGGGAACGTTTGTTTGCTGGGATAAAGGGGAATGAGATTCCAGGAATTAAGTCATGTCTGCAGGGTCACCTTCCCGG